>NC_069509.1:187031516-187229016 GCF_027579735.1 Bombina bombina
AAATTTAAACAACATTACAATTTACTTCTATTATTTATTTTGCTTCATTTTTTAGATATCCTTATTTGAAGAAAAAGCAATGCACATGGGTGAGCCAATCACATGAGGCTTCTATGTGCAGCAACCAATCAGCAGCTACTAAGCATATCTAGATATGCTTTTCAGCAAAGAATATCAAGAGAATAAAACAAATTAGATAATAGAAATAAATTAGAAAGATGTTTAAACATGCATTATCTTTCTAAATCGAAAGAAAATTTTTTGGTGTTATGTCCCTTTAAATGGTTGCATTCTAATCAAGCTAATGGGGCCGAATTATCAAGCTCCGAATGAAGCTTGATGCTCCTGTTTCCGCACAAGCCTTCAGGCTTGCCGGAAACAGCAGTTATGAAGCAGCAGTCTACAGAGTCTGAGGTTTGTTTTTCTACACTAATTTAGGGAGTGGTGGCGCACCACTTGCTCTGTAAGTTTTCAGGGAGCATGAATAATGAGTTTTGAAACTAAGGAATGCAATATTCTATTTCTAAGGTTTGTTGGGATGTGTAAAAGGAAAGGTTCCCATTTATGAATAAAATACTTGATTCTTGGTTCTATGTGTCCCTGAGTATTGTCTTGTTCTATCAATAGTTGGTTGTGCATGACTACCACTAACTTCTTGAAGGATGGCTCTCTGTTTCTAACCCAGTATTGTAAGATGAGATTCCTAGCTATCAGTATTGTCATATCTAAGAATCTAGTATACTGTTGTATTGGGTTGTCAGCCAGGAATAAAATGTAGTGTGCTGTGAGGTTTATCTTGATTTTGGTTACTCTAGAAAGCCAATACTCTAATTTGTTCCAGAATCTTTGCAATCTTGGGCAATACTAGAACGGCTTGGTCATGTTTGGGTTCGGCGGCGAGCATTTGTGGCATATGTCATGTGCCTCTGGGATCCATTTGGAACCTATGTTAGGTGTCATGTATGCTTGATGCATCAGTTTGATGTGGGATTCCCTCAGGTAAGAAGAGAATGTGGCTTTTCTGACTTTGGTAAAGCTATCCAAGATAACATTGAGTGTAACAGGTTTGTCATCCAAGATTTGCCATTTGGAAAGAATGTGTGATTGAGTATGTTGTTCAAAGTGGGTGGTCAGGAGATTGTTAATAGAATGTGATCATTGCTTAGCCAGATTGCATAATCTCTCAATACCAGGACATGTGGTATGTTCTCTACCCAATGTGAACAGGGATTGCATGTAGTGCCTACATTTATAAATATGCACATTGTTGTGTCCTAGGGAGATTGTATTGTCAGTATATAGCAGGGTTATAATACAATTTAGTTATTATTATTCTTTAAAACAACCCCCCCAATAAAAATGTATATATGAAACAATTTAAATTAATAGTTATTCCTAAATTCTTTAGATTAGTTAATATTTATATACACATTGCAATATATTCATGTAGAGACCAGATTATGAATCAAATTATACACTCTTATGCTGTTAAAATATTCTTTACAAATATCATAAAAGATATACCTTTAAAATTAACTTTACTCACAACAAATCACATTAAAATACCACAATGAAATACCAGAATATGGACCGTTAACTTCACAATGTTTAGATAAACAATATACCAAGATACTTCACCCAAATCTTACTGGATTTCAATAGATTTAAGATAACATTTAGACAAGTATAATTAAGTTATTTAGCCCACAAATGGTTCTATATAATTTAAATTAAAAACATCAGTAATTATATATATTATTAATGCAAACATCCAATTTATGTGACTAGCTAAAACTACACAGGACTATGGATATAAGCATAAAATACTCATATGGATATAAGCATAAAATATTCATTGTTGCTACAGTTTAATTAAACTGTAGCAACAATGAATGTATTTGCTTAAAAATATTAAATCATAGTCACTGCCATACATTACCACATAACCAAATGATTATTCAGTTTCCAGAATTTCTTGTGGATCATCTAAGGAGGATTTATCCCCTATATCACAAAGGTACAGGCCTCAAAACTGTTATGTTCCTTTATTCAAGAAAGTGAGCCCAAAATGTCAGAGAATCTACTTGGCACAAAGCCTGTGTATTTTCCTCTCCAAAACGTATGCTTTTTTGAGTCTGTGTGTCCTCTGTCTACTGTGTGTGACAACCTTTATTGTAATCATTCCCACAAGATTTTGATAGGCCCTCAGATGCTTGTCTCTGATCCGCTCTGGGATCTGAACATATCATTGGTTATCTGGAACATATGGTTATCTGATACCACAACTCCCCTAGGTTGCAACTCCCGCACAAACCACCAGATGGCAGCAGACAACCAGAAATGCAGTCTTACTATCAATACTGCTGCAATCTAGTATGTTTAAGTATACTTTAATTTTCAGTATTATTAAACTTATCTGATCAACATATATATCCCATTTAATATAATTGAAAATGTACAAACACTAGTATATTATCAATTCTGTGTTAAAATAGAAAATATTTATATAGACTTCCTATACATTCAGATACCAGGTCTATGCATAGCCTTAAATCTATACAATAAATCTATCTGATGTATACTTCCAGTATCTTACTAGTAAGCAATTTACTGTTAATTATTTTTCTTCACAAAACCATAGCATTCAACATCCTGGCATTGTATTGTGTCTTAATATGAATACAGTATATTTCATGTTTCTAATCATTTTTGAGTGCATGGACTCATGTTTATGACCAATATTCATAGGACTTTTTGTTGTCTGAAAAATAAAGAAACAGATGTTTTTATTTTGAAATGAGTCAAACATTTATACATCTATTAATGCAGCTATTATTCAATACAGCAGACATTTATTCAATATAGTATGTTTCAAACCAATACATATACATATATATTGTACTTTAAAATGAATTTCAAAGTTACAATACAAAACATGTGTTTCTGATACAGATGTGTATCTGAGGTTCAGGGGCAATTAACATGCCTGTGCAAATTAATATATTCTAAGAATGTCTGTTTGCTTATCTGACTTATGTAGAGAATCTTGTCTCCAACATCCCATGATGTATCCTGGCTTGGTTAATTATCTACCTTCACTAATTGAACCAAATGTATTCCCTTTGTCTCTCTCTTAGATGTATTTAGCAGTGAGGGGGGTCTGTAAATCTATTATCCATTTTGGGCAGGAAACCCATATATGGACATACACATCTGAGTGTTCCATAATGCTAATATTTACTTGAAGTGGTCCATTGGTCTTATCTATAAAAAGGTCTAAATCTTTTGTTCTTTCCTGTGTAATCAAGAAGAGGGGGGAGGTTGGTCTGTTATGGCTACAGCCCACACAATTCATGTCAGATGAGACATTAGCTGATCTGAAGTACCAAAATGTATTTGATACATATGTAGTTTATTTAAAGCTATTTACAGATACCCTGACAGTATAGTCTCTGAAGTTAATTAAATGGGAGAATCCAAAGGTTATTTGGATCTAGCAGTTGGAATATAAGGGTTAAACCCTGCTGCTTCCTTTGCTGGAAGGTTTTGGATGTGTATCAGGGGATAAAATTTGGGTTGCCCTGTATGGGTAAATACATGCTGATTTTAAATTCTATCCATAGTTTACAAACTTCCCCCAGGCCCTTAGTGGGTGCTTAAATAGAATATTTTGTTTGATGTGAGATGGTAGAGCAGAGAATGTGGTGTGTGGAATGAAGGCTGGATGATATGGGGCTATCAGCTCTTTTTCAACTTTTGGGCAAAAGTGATCAAAGTCAATTAGCCATTATATTATTAGTGTGATTAGTGAGGCCCAATATAACATTGTATATTAGGTAGTTTCAAACCACCAGAGGTGTATGGCATGGCCAAGTGTGTTTTATTGATTCTGTGTTTTTTCTGTTTCCAAATGAAGTTGCCAAACAGAGTTGTAATTCTTTTTGTGTCTTTTGCAGTCATTAAAAGGGGAAGCAATTGAAGAGGGTATAGTAATTTTGTTAATAGGATCATTTTGAGAAGTTGGATTCTGCTAGTTAGGGAAAGAGGCAGGTCTTGCCAGCCTTGTATGATGTTTTGTATATTTGCAATGGTTGTGGAGATGTTCAGTGAGTACAGTTGTTGGGGGTCAGTATGCAATCTTATCCCCAAAATATTTAAAATAATTCAAAGTTTTTGGAGTGAAGTGTTGCTATTATTTTTAAGCCAGATTACCTCTGATTTACCTGAGTTTATTTTGTAGCCCATGAAATCGCTGAATTTTAGTATCCCTTCAAGCAATTTTGGTACATTTGTAGCAAAGCTAGATACATAAAGGAGCAAGTCGTCTGCGTACAGTGATAGATGAGTGGTGTGTAAGTTAATTTGTAGTCCTTCAGTGTGCTGTCGGATGTAGCAGGCTAGAGGTTCAATAGCTAAATTGAACAATTGGGGGGACAAGTGGGCAACCTTGTCTAGTGTCACATTCTAAGTGAAAAGAGGGTGATATACCACTGTTAATGAGGAGAGTGGCAGAGGGCGAATTATATAGGAGTTTTATCGCTTGTAAGTAGTTACCAGTTATGCCAAAATTGTGTAATTATGTGTAGAGGTGATCTCACTCAACTGACAGCAAGCAGGCATCTGGCAGTGGAGGGGTTACCGGTGTCTGTTTGTTTTGCCAGTAGTGTGCGATGATTGCAAGGGTTTTTCTAATATTGGTTACCGAAGAGCGGCCTTTAAGAAAACCCATCTGATCTGGGTGGACCAAGGAGGGTAAAACTGTGGCAAGTCTGCCAGGATTTTTGTGAACAGTTTGTAATCGCTGTTGAGTAGCGATATTGGCATGTAGGAAGATGCGTGTGTGGGGTCTCTGTCTGGTTTGGGCAATATGCAGATGTGGGCTTCTGAAAAATGTAGGTCTGGTTTTTGTTGACCCGATAGGTATTGTGAGAAAAGTGAGGTTAAAGTAGGAGCTATATCTGCGCTTAGGATTTTGTAATACTCTATGGGGAGGGAGTCGGGGCCTGCTGATTTGCCTAATTTGGAGTTTTTGATTGCTTTTAAGACTTCTGCACTCTGCACTTGTTGCTTTCTTTTGAGTCTTATTGTGGTGGGCTGTGTAAGCTGTAATTCTACCCCGCAATACTGCTTTAGATGCATGCCATTATAAATCTAAATTGTCCCTATGCTGTGCATTGTCACAAGTGTAGTTTCTCCAGTATGAGCAGAGTTGTGGTCGAAAGTCTGCCTTTTGGTACAGGTAAGTGGGAAAACACCATGATTTTTGTTGCGAGTTTGGGGGAAACATTTGAAGGCATAGTCTAATTAAAGCGCGGTTGGAGATAGTAATCTGTTGTATTGACAGTTGTGAGATGTGTGGTGTTAGGGTTGGTGACGTGAGGAAATAATCAATGCAGGCAAGTATATGATGAGTCTTTGAGATGCAGGTAAAGTCACAGTGGTCAGGGTGTCGTGCCCTCCAAGTGTCAAGGAGTCCCAGTCCGTCTTTGAACCTTGTTATGAGTCATATTTCTTTTTTACGGTGAGAAGAATTCACTCTGGTTACGTTAGGTTGTGTTGGATCTGTAACTTTTTCAAGCGGAATGTTCTGGCAGGTTGAAATCCCCTCCCACTATCAGGGGTAGATCGCTATGCAATGTAAATTGTGTCTGGAGGGACACCCAAAAGACAAGATCTAGGTGATTAGGTCCATATACATTACACAATCGAATTGTGCGTTTGTTAACTTGTAGATCTGTAATGATGTATCTACCCTTTGGGTCTGTCAGTGTGTTCGTATATGTTATAGGAAGACCCTTCCATATTAATATTGCTACTCCTCTTTTTCTACCTTCAGTTGGAGTGTATAAAATATTTCTTACCCATCATATTCTCAATTCTCATGTTCTTCCTTAGTGAGGTGGGATTCTTGGAGCAGGGCAATGTCGGCATGTATAGTTTTTAAGTAGGGTAGGATTTTGCTTCTCTTTGCAGGAGAAGAGACCCCTCCCATGTCCCATGAATTTATGTTAAGTCCCGTAGCCATGTATGTGTGTTATACGCTGAGTGAAAGGGACTGGTAAAGTTTCCTAGGCAGGGTGGCTTTTTGTGTTAATAGGTTTTACTCACGTTTGGAAGGGCAAAATGGCTGGACCTCTTGTGTAGAGACTGGTGGGGCGCTGGGGGGCTTGATAGCATTTCATCCAACTTATAAAGCCAGAACTGTTCCCTGAAAAAGGAGTAGCAAAATATGCATTCAGTATTGTATAATGATACACTAATAGCAGTAAACATTTGAGTGCAAGATTGAAGAGTTACTAGACTTCCACTACCAATAGTCCAAGTGTAGATAAGACAAAATATAATAGTAACAATAAACATTTAAGTGCACTAATTGGAAAAGATTCCAGTCCTCCATAGTGACTAGTCAAGAACATAAATATAACAGAATAAAAGTCCTGAATTTTCTGAAAAACTTGGTTATAACTAATAGTGCCCCCTTTGGGACAGTGTCTCTTTTTAAATTAAAGATATCCTTAGCAACTAAGGATATCTTTAATTTAAAAAGAGACACTGTCCCAAAGGGGGCACTATTAGTTATAACCAAGTTTTTCAGAAAATTCAGGACTTTTATTCTGTTATATTTATGTTCTTGACTAGTCACTATGGAGGACTGGAATCTTTTCCAATTAGTGCACTTAAATGTTTATTGTTACTATTATATTTTGTCTGGACTGGGCCAGGGGGCAGAGAGGCAATTGCCCCCCAGGCTGCCCTAAATCATGTTAAAAACGGCTGCTGCTTTTTTTTTTTTTTTTTTTTTATTGTAATTTTAATAACGGCCAGCAGGGGGAGCAGCTGTACAAACATAAGCTGCAGTGGAGCAGCCTTTCTCTCTATGGCACTGAAACTGAAAGGCCATGTGCTGAGGGGGAAGGGCTTAGTGCAGGCTTTCCCTAGTCAAACAGAGCGCAGTCTCAATGAATGGAGGGAAAGGCATCAGTGTGAGCTGCTAGATCATGTGTGGCCACCTCTACTAAACAGTAAGTACATAAATGTGCTGTCAGCAAGTGTGTAAGGTTTCTTCAGGGGCCGGGCTGCAGTGAAATCCTCATGTAGAATACAGCTAATACTGTGGCTGTGCAGTAAGATCCTCATGTAGAATACAGCTAATACTGTGGCTGTGCAGTAAGATCCTCATGTAGAATACAGCTAATACTGTGGCTGTGCAGTAAGATCCTCATGTAGAATACAGCTAATACTGTGGCTGTGCAGTAAGATCCTCATGTAGAATACAGCTAATACTGTGGCTGTGCAGTAAGATCCTCATGTAGAATACAGCTAATACTGTGGCTGTGCAGTAAGATCCTCATGTAGAATACAGCTAATACTGTGGCTGTGCAGTAAGATCCTCATGTATAATACAGCAAATACTGTGCAGCTTTTATTTTAGCTGAAGCATTGGGATAAGACATTTCAGTTTATGTTGTATCCTACATGGGGAAATAATAATAATAATGTTTAACTGTAGGTAACAGTCCCTTGCTAGGCTGCACATCTATATACAATTCTGCAATGGGAGTGTACTGTATGTGTACCCCAGAGCTAGTGAGCAGGGCTGCATGGAAATATGGAAGCATATTATCTTTTAAAAGCATTCTGTGTTATTGTTAATAAAGATAAACTGTGTCTATGCTGTGTTTTTTTCTAAGTTAGTAATTTCATGGTTTCTAGGAGGAATTAGCTAAAAACAGGCTTCCTGAATCATTTTTATTAAAGGGACATGAAAACCATAATTTTACTTTCATGGTTCAGATAGAGCACACAGTTTTAAACAACTTCTTAATTTACTTTTATTATCTAATTTGCTTAGTTCTCTTGGTATCCTTTGCTGAAAAAGATAGATAGGTAAGCTTAGGATCTGGGAGCTAGCTACTTATTGGTGGCTGCACATATATATCTATTGTCATTGGCTTAACAATGTGTTCAGCTATCTCCTGGTAGTACATTGCTGCTCCTTCAATAAAGGATACCAAGAAAATGAAGCAACATTGATAATAAAAGTACATTGGAAAGATGTTAAAACTGTATGCTCTATCTGAATCTTAAAAGAAAAAAATGGGTTTCATGTCCCTTTAAGTTATTAAACATGTACATGCATTGTGGAGCTTTTAATTGCATTTGCATTCTTGCAGTATTATTAAAGGGACATGAACACAAAATTTGTCTTTCATGATTCAGACAGAACATACAATTTTAAACAACTTTACAATTTACTTCTATTTTCTAATTTGCTTTATTCCTTTGAAATGATTTGTTGAAAAGCATATCTAGATAGGCTCAGGAGCTTGGAGCTAGCTGCTGATAGGTGGATGAACTTGTATGTCCATTTTAATTGGCTTACAAATGTGTTCAGCTTTCTCCCAGGAGTGCATTGCTGCTTCTTCAATAAAAGATACCAAGCAAATAAAGCAAAATTGATTAGAGAAGTAAATTGGAAAGTTGTTTAAAAATGTATAATCTATCTGAATCATGAAAGAAAATGTTTGGGTTTCATGTCCCTTTAATCTGTAACTTTAAGGGACATGAAACCCAATGTTTTTTTTTTATGATTCAGATAGAGCAAACAGTTTTAAAAAATTATTCCAGTGGACTTACAGTTTTTTTTATCAAATTTGCTTCATTTTCTTGGTATCTTTTCTTGAAGGGGCAGCATTTCTCTACTGGGAGCTAGATAAACACATTAGGTGAGACAATGACAAGAAGCATATATACAGCCACCAATCAGCCGCTATCTCCCAGTAGTGCATTGCTGCGCCTGAACAAGCACATAAGCATACAAGCCCAGCTGCTTTATAGATCACCTTCATGAGAGCTGAATTGCAACAGTGCAACTCTTGGTAGGCCCCCTACACATTTGTCTCTTAAAAATGCATATTATACCTATGTTTATAGGGCTGCAGAATATGTTGACGCTCTACAAATAATAATAATAAAGGATACCAAGAAAACAAAGCAAATTTGACAATATAAGTGAATTGCAAAGCTGTTTAAAATTGTAAACTCTATCTGAATTGTGAGAAAAAAAAATGGGTTTCATGTCCCTTTCAGTGTATTAAGATTAAACTAAAGAACTCTTGTTTACTATATGTAAATTATATATATATAGTAATTTAAATAGGAAAGCAACATGGCTTGAGGTGTACATGAGGGCTGCACACACTCCATGCAGCATGAAAAATAATAGGTAATGTGTGATCGCTCTAACTGTAGCTTATTTAGTTTAGAATAAATTTGAGATGTTTTCTTATTTAGTTGTTAATTTGGTGTGTACACACCTACAATTCTACCAGCCTACATGGTCACCATATTTTTAAAGAGGCAATGAATGTGCTAAAAAAAACATTTAAAAAAAAATCAGTGGTTTAAAGTCATTGCAGAAAAAACTGCTCAAAAGCTTTCCTTTAACCTCTGGAAAAAATCCCCATGGCTGGCACATTCCACCAGCCCACATTTTTTAAGGAATGTAAACACTTTGAGAATACAACATTTTAAATAAAGTCTAGTAAAACACCTTTGCAATAAACTTTCATTATTTTGCACCATTTTCTGCAATTACACTTTGAAAACAAAGTTTTTTTTTTTCTAATTCCAAGAATTGGAAGTGATCATGCACTATCTAATCCCAGTTGGCTTCAGTAAAGGTTATTCCTGGTGGGTCCTGCTGGCTATGGGTCCTGTGGTGGGTCCTGCTGGCTGTGGCGTGCTGTGGGTCCTGTGGCTGTGAGCTGATTTGTTGGTGCAATGGGCCACTTGACTGGATTTGCCCCCCAGGCCTAAGGCTGCCAGCCCTCCCCTGCCTTAGTTAAAGGGACAGTATACACTCATTTTCAAATAACTGCATGTAATAGACACTACTATAAAGAATAAGATGCACAGATACCAATATAAAAATCCAGTATAAAACTGTTTAAAAACTTACTTAGAAGCTTTCAGTTTAGCTTTGTTGAAAAGGTAGTTGCAAAGCCCACTGCAAGTGGGAAATAAGACACTTCCCCCCCTCCCCCTTCTTTTGCATATGAAAAGACCCTTTACACAAACAGGAGCAAGCTGGAGAAGGTATACATCAGTACTCACATAAAACTTTGGGGCTTGGTTAGGAGTCTGAAAATCTGAGCAATGTTATTGAAAAATAAGCAAAACTAAAAAAAATTTTTTAAAAAAAACTTCATGGGCTATATAAATAGATCATCTACAAAACATTTATGCAAAGAAAAAATGAGTGTATAATGTCCCTTTAAGACCCCTCCATCAATTTACATCAGAGTTCCTTCCTTTGGTGCTACTGCCACAGGATTAGCTGGTTTGGTGTAATTGTGGTATAGAAAACTGTTTTCATGTGCAGTGTAAAAGTTCCAACAGTTTGGAGGTAGTGTTAGCTCTTATCTGCTTGGTGTTCAGTATCCAAGTAGGTTTGGAGATCTTTTGGGTTGCAAAAGAATTTTGGTTCTGAGTGGGTTTGCAGTCAAAGTTTTGCTGGAAGGAGGAGCACCACTTGTCTGCCCTGTTCATAGAGCTTGGTACAGTAGAGAGGCAAACTCCTTTCTCATTTTCGTGACCTCAGAGGAAAAGTCCTGAAAGATTAATAGCTTATTGTCCTCATACAAAAGGTCTGTTTTCCTTGCTCTATATGTTCTTAGCAAGGCTAGCTTCTCTTGGTAGTTCAGGCATTTAAATATAACCTGTCTGGGTCTGTTCTGAGTTTTTGTGAGGCCACGATCAGGTCCCACTCTGTATGCCCTCTCAATGTCTGGAGGAAGATTATCTGGGTTCATGCCATGGAGCCTGGGTAAGGTTAGGGCTGTAAATTCAAGCAGGTCCTTAGGTTTAATAGATTTGGGGACTCTTACCACTCTGATCTTATTGCGTCTGCTTCTGTTCTCCAGATCATCCACCTTTTCCTGTAGAAGTTGATTCTGTTTTTAATATGTGGCCTGGGTTAATCTGGTAGAATACTGACAAATCTCTGTTGTAAGGGTGTCTACACCTGCTTGAAGGGATTCCATTTTGGGAGGAAAATTGCTTTAAGCTCATTTATGAGCATCGCAGGGTTAGCCACATTCTGTGATCCTTTTTCAGGCGAAGAAGTGGGCTCTGTATGGATCTCTGCTAAGTGACATTGTTTTTTTGTTGGCTTGTTTATTTTTGGAACTCATCTTCCCCTCTACTGTAGTAGAAAGAACTTTAAAATATTTGTCAACCTTCATAAGAAAATAAAGTTTTCCACAGGCGGTTATTGTAATTACTGGTACACCAACCCGTTAACGTGAGAGGAGTCCCCTCTGTATGCTAGTAGAAATGTGGTGGGCTCTGCAAAAGCACTAGGCCTTAAGAGAAAACTTGCTTGCTCTGAATCTAAATATGATGTTGGGTGCAGGGTCGGCTAGTGTCTGAGTGGTTACCCAGGTTTCACGATCGATAGTAAAAGCCAATAAAACAGAGATTGTGTGTTTGAGGAATTTGACCTTTAATGTCTAGCTGCTTGAATACATAAGTATTATTATAATTATTATTATTATTTTTTTAGGTTACGATATCAGATGGTATGTCTGCTGATATGTGAAAGGGTTGTCTGTGAGAAACAGTTATGTAGAAAGATCAACTTGCCGTATTGTATCAATATTGTGCTATAATGTAACTATATTAAATAGAAGCAAATGTATTTGTAATCCTGGTACAAATAGTATCACTCAGACTTCCCCTATTGGATATTACTTTTAGCCAATCCATCTATACTATATCTGAAATGTTTACTTGTGTTACTATGACATGCTTAATTGATGTACTCCCACACCAGGTGTGGCTTATTAGGTTTTGATACTTTATATGTTTTTTATAGCAAGTGTTTGTGAAACTTTTTTATGCCTGATGAAACAACCTTTTGGGTTGAGAAACACGTTGCATGCTTTTTTATGCTTTTATTAAAGTTAATTATTTTTAATTTACTACTTGCTGCCATACCTTATTTATTTCACCATTTGGGATCTTGTGATGACTATAATTTGGAAACCTTCCACCTGAGCCTTGGATTCCTTTGGAGTGTATCCTGATAGACCGGAGGCCAGTCTGCTGGTTGACTGTATTTAATCCCATCCTGCTACACTTGCACCAAGGGGGGTGCTTCACCACACATGAGTGCAATTCCACTTGTATCATATATAATCAATGAGCCAACAACACTAGGCAATATTGGCATTATTTTTGCTTTAACCTTATTTAGAGACCACTGAATCTTCGCCAGAGGCCAGTCTGCTGGGTGACTGTTTGATTTCTGCTTGCTCTATTTGCACTACCAAGGTGCTTCATCAAATGTGAGTGTAATATTTCACATTAGTATTTGCCATTCAGTTAGACAATACTAGGCCACGTGGCGCTTCTGTTCTCCTATGTCATTTATGGAGTTGGTGTATCTGAAATTCTTTGCTCCACCTGGGTTAATCTGGTAGAATACTGACAAAGCTCTGTTGTAAGGGTGTCTACACCTGCTTGAAGGGATTCCATTTTTGGGAGGAAAATTGCTTTAAGCTCATTTTTGAGCATTGCAGGGTCAGCCACATTCTGTGATACTTTTTCAGGTGAAGAGGTAGGCTCTGTATGGATCTCTGCTAAGTGACATTGTTTTTTGTTGGCTTGTTTATTTTTGGAACTCATCTTCCCCTCTACTGTAGTAAATAAAACTGTGAAGTATTTGTCAACCTTCATAAGAAAATAAAGTTCTCCACAGGCGGTTATTGCAATTACTGGTAAACCAAAAGAAAGAAATTTTGTTGTAGCACTATATGTCACTTAGTGACAGACTTCTTGATAGTAGTGCATTTAAACACTGTTCTATAGAGGATATTAAACAGTTTTTAACCTCTATGCGGGATCATTTAGTGGCGAGTTTTGCCATAACAGGAGATTCTGCTGTAAAAGATAATGCAGCTGTGTACTAGAAGTTGCGTGTGGGTCAGTAAAAGTCAGTCAGCCAGGGCCTTTAGTATTAGTATGAAGGCATGTGAGTTGTGTGTAAATTGTGCTGGATGCTGCTGAGGTGTATGCAGTTTATGAGACAGTCATTTCTGGGCAGATGTTACCCTTATCCTAACATGTTCACAGCCTTTATTTTCTGTGAGGGGTCCGATGTATCCTCCGGGGTTCCCCTCAGTTCAGGCTTAGGAGATATTGTGTATGCAGCAAGGAGGTTATTAGGCCTCTTGTCATGTGACTGCCGATTTTCTTGCACCACATGGTGGTACAGCTGAATCCAAGATGGCGCCCATGTACCAGTATTTTTCTTTGCCTTTCTGGGTAAGGCTGTTGTTTGAGCCTTCACAATGATGTGGCAGCAAAAAACACTGACCAGAGTGGAACTGATCAGTGTATCAACAAGGCTTATGCGTGGGAGCAGCGGAGGTGCCGTATTTTTTAGCTTTTGAGGAGCAATGACCAGGAGTTCACTATCTTTGCTGCCTCCTTGTAGCTCCTCCCACCAAAAGTCAAAGTGCTTTTAATTTAAACAGATTATAACCAACATTTTTGAAAATTATCATATGGTTTCATAATTATTCCCAAATAAAGAGGGTCAAATATCTTGTAGCACAATTGCAGACAGTAGTAATTTATTGAATATATTTGAAAGGGAGATGATCTCACATATGAACAATATCTACCATATCTCTTGATTTGTCTTCACAATGATTTGTTTTCCTTCTAACCCTATACCTAGAAATAGACAGGTATTTACCTTGGCGTCCCAATGCAGGTGATTAGCACAGACCTCTGTGTAATCAAATGTCCGACACGCATCGAGCGTATCGTTTCCTGCAGTTATCAAGAGTAGCGGGGGTCATGTGACTCACTTCCGTGTTGTCAGAGGGCAAAGGTTGGATCCTCCGTAATTGTGACAGCTCCTGCGTCTCTGTAATAGTGATCACTAGTAGTGATTTAATCCGGAAAATCCTAATGAGGATTGTGGTGATAGTAGATAGTTTAGTATTTCCTTAGGTATGATACCGCCCTCCGTTTGGTCCACCAAACTCCACAGGGTAGGTATCTAAAGTGTTAATGGTAGCAAAATTTGGGAAATAAAATCTGCCAATATGAAGCCAAATAATCAGCCTGGTTAGACAACCAATATGCTTGGAGTGATAACAGTCCTGGTCAACGTGTTTTGCCCTTGTTGGGCTTTATCAAGACATGATATTTCTAGGTGTAGATATCCCTCTGGACACGGCCTCAATCATTTCAAGTCTTATATTAAGGCTTATATCCTAAGTTCTTAAATTGCACTTCAAATTATATTCAGCCGGAGTATGGCATTTTATGATTAGTTTTCAAATATATATTTATACTGGGAGACGTCCCAGAATATATTTTTATTGGTTTTACTATGTTAAATTTTTAAATTGATTGAATAAATAATCATTATATATTTTTTATATATTGTGTCCTCCTAGCCTTTAATCCTAGCTTTCATATAGAGACATTGCACAAACAGGTCCTGCCTCTAAGGGTCTCTAGAGGGGCATTTGGAATGTTGCTCTTTATGTACTTGCAACTTATCTCACTCGTTTTATGTGAATAAGCCAAATGATTGCATATATCAAGCACCTCTCTCTTGCAGCACATGTTGCCACTAATTTTTGTTTGTGGTGTTTTGTTTTTTGCAGCCAATGAAAATGTTATTGTGGATACTCATAACTGTCACTATATCTCTTCATCTCCTTTTTATGAGTTACTTTTCCAGAATTGAAGTATCACCATTCCTCTGAGAAGGTAGCACTCCCAAACAAAGGGTATCCCCAGGTTTCTCATCAAATTGCAGACAACATACTAAAAGGTCGACTTTATCCCCTGCACCCTGCTCGATCAGAACACCTTTAAAAAAGCGCCAGACCAGGGTTCAATTCCAGTTCAGTGCTCAGTTCCAGGAGCCCGGCTTGATTTTGCCGTTTACCACATCTTCTTGACAAAATATGGATTGTCATGTACTTTGTAGATTATTTAAAGTATTGTAGATATCTTAAATGGAATTTATTGTTGCTTGCTATTATTTCAAACATAAATATGTACAGTGGGGCAAAAAAGTATTTAGTCAGCCACCAATTGTGCAAGTTCTCGTTCTCCCACTTAAGAAGATGAGAGAGGCCTGTAATTTTCATCATAGGTATACCTCAACTATGAGAGACAAAATGTGGAAACAAATCCAGACAATCACATTGTCTGATTTGGAAATAATTTATTTGCATATTATGGTGGAAAATAAGTATTTGGTCACCTACAAACAAGCAAGATTTATGGCTCTCTCAGACCTGTATCTTCTTCTTTAAGAGGCTCCTCTGTTCTCCACTCATTGCCTGTATTAATAGCACCTGTTTGAACTTGTTATCAGTATAAAAGACACCTGTCCACAACCTCAAACAGTCACACTCCAAACTCCACTATGGTGAAGACCAAAGAGCTGTCGAAGGACACCAGAAACAACATTGTAGACCTGCACCAGGCTGGGAAGACTGAATCTGCAATAGGCAAGCAGCTTGGTGTAAAGAAATCAACTGTGGGAGCAATAATTATAAAATGGAAGACATACAAGACCACTGATAATCTCCCTCAATCTGGGGCTCCACGCAAGATCTCACCCCGTGGGGTCAAAATGATCACAAGAACGGTGAGCAAACATCCCAGAACCACACGGGGGGACCTAGTAAATGACCTGCAGAGAGCTGGGAGCAACGTAACAAAGGCTACCATCAGTAACACACTACGCCGCCAGGGACTCAGATCCTGCAGTGCCAGATGTGTCCCCCTGCTTAAGCCAGTACATGACCGGGCCCATCTGAAGTATGCTAGAGAGCTTTCGGATGATCCAGAAGTGGATTGGGAGAATGTCATATGGTCAGATGAAACCAAAGTAGAACTGTTTGGTAGAAACACAACTCGTGTTTGGAGGAGAGAGCATGCTGATTTTCAACCAAAGAACACCATACCTACTGTGAAGCATGGGGGTGTCAACATCATGCTTTGGGGCTGTTTCTCTGCAAAGAGAACAGGATGACTGATCCGTGTACATGAAAGAATGAATGGGGCCATGTATCGTGAGATTTTGAGTGCAAACCTCCTTCCATCAGCGAGGGCATTGAAGATGAAATGTGGCTGGGTCTTTCAGCATGACAATGATCCCAAACACACCACCCGGGCAATGAAGGGATGGCTTCGTAAGAATCATTTCAAGGTCCTGGAGTGGCCTAGCCAGTCTCCAGATCTCAACCCCATAGAAAACCTTTAAAGGGAGTTGGAAGTCCGTGTTGCCCAGCGACAGCCCCGAAACATCACTGCTCTAGAGGAAATCTGCATGAAGGAATGGGCCAACATACCAGCAACAGTGTGTGACAACCTTGTGAAGACTTACAGAAAACGTTTGACCTCTGTCATTGCCAACAAAAGATATATTAACAAAGTATTGAGATGAACTTTTGATATTGACCAAATACTTATTTTCCACCATAATTTGCAAATAAATTCTTTCCAAATCAGACAATGTGATTGTCTGGATTTGTTTCCACATTTTGTATCTCATAGTTGAGGTATACCTATGATGAAAATTACAGGCCTCTCTCATCTTCTTAAGTGGGAGGACTTGCACAATTGGTGGCTGACTAAATACTTTTTTGCCCCACTGTATTTAAAAATATATGTTTATATTTAAAATAATAAAAAGCAACAATAAATACCTTTTAGTCTATAGAAACATACAATACTTTAAACAATATGCATTGTACATGACTATGCATATCATTTAAACATTGACCCTTAAACTGTCATAACCTAATACTAACTGTAAAAGCTAAGGCCCTACAGATAAATATTCAATATCTAAAATGATGCATTGTTATGTAGAATGCATATTATTTAAATATTTGCATATAAATTAAAATATAATTAATGTTGCTTGTTGAATTTATTATTTTTTTATTAAAGACAGTATAATTAAAATTATAGTTCTACATAACTGCATGCCTGTTCTGTAAAAATATAATTTAATGTTACTGACTACTATACCATAAATATATATTAACATATATATATCTATAGAGTAGGGTTAGTTTGTGTTGGGGGTTGTGGTGGTATAGTGGTTAATTGGATAGATAGGTATTTGCGGTTAGTATGTGGCGGTTTAGGGGTTAACAGGATAGATACTTGTTGTGGGTATGTGGTGGTTTATATATTTATTACTGTAGTGTTAGTTTGAGACCATGGGGTACTTCAGTTTAGGGGTATTAGAATTAGTAGTTAGGCACAAAGCAATTCTATTTCAAGGGATCCTTTACTGTGTATCAATGTTTTTACTCTTCGCAACTCGCAAGTCGGTATCATATATTCAGCACAAGGACTTACGAGGCAAGAATGAGGAAATTTTACTCCATTTTCACCTCACCACACATAGGCAGATGCAGCAAGCCTTGCGCTGAGTATATAAGTACCGTAACTCCCTAACAGCTTTAACAAACACCTAACGCATGCACAATATGTACCTCTCAACCGCCATCCACCCACCGCAATAACTGATAAATATATTAACCCCTAATCCACCAACCCCCACATTGTAAAGTATTTAATAAAGTTATTAACCACTTATCCGCCACACATCCACAACGCAAAGTATCTAATTACACTATTAACCCCTAATCCGCCAACCCCCAAAACGCAAACTAACTATTTAAACTATTAACCCCTAATCTGCCAACCCGCCATAATGCAAACTGCCTAATTAACCTATTAACCACTAAACCGCCAACTCCCCACAAAGCAAAGTATCAATCT
This sequence comes from Bombina bombina, assembly GCF_027579735.1. Lineage (NCBI taxonomy): Eukaryota > Metazoa > Chordata > Amphibia > Anura > Bombinatoridae > Bombina > Bombina bombina. The sequence continues at coordinate 187,049,358 of NC_069509.1, forward strand.
CATCACTAAGCCCCCTAACCTAACCTAACCTAGCCTAAGTTAACCACAATTAACTACAATTACATAAAATAAAAAGACTACCTTAAAAAATATCTTCAAATTACCAAAAATAAAAATCCTATTTTCACATAAAATAAAAAAACTAAGATTACAAAAATAAAAAAAATCTAAGATTACAGAAAAAATATGAAATTATCCAAAATAAAAAAAAATTAAACCTAATCTAATACCCTTATAAAAACAAAAAAGCCACTCCAAAATAAAAAAAAACCCCTAAACTAACACTAAACTAGCTCTTTTACTTTTAAAAAATACAAATTAATCCCTAACAGTACAACCCCCATAATAAAAAGACCTAACTCTAATAAAATATAAGCTACCCATTGCCTCTAAAGGGGCATTTGTATGGGCATTGCCCATAAAAGGGCAATCAGCTCTTTAGTGCCCATTAAAAAACAAAAAAGCCCTAATCGAAAAAAAAACACCCAAACCCCCCCAAAAAAACTAACTCTAACCCCGACATAGGTACTCACCATTCCTGAAGTCCAGAGGTGAAGGTCTTCTTCCAGGCGGCTCCATCTTCATCCAGTGCGGGGGCATCTTCTTTATTCATCTGGAGCGTAGGCGGCGCAGAGCGAAGGCAGCCACGGAGCAGGACCGGTGGCCGGGGAGAGACATCCAACGTGAAGGATCCTCTTCATGCGATCATTGCCACACACTGAAGATTGAATGCAAGGTATATTGGGGTACCTTGCATTCCTATTGGCTGAAATTTTCAAATCAGCCAATAGGATGAGAGCTACTGAAATCCTATTAGCTGTTCAAATCACAGCACCGCCTTCGCTCCGGTTAAAGAAAGAAGATGTCCCCGCACTGGATGAAGATGGAGCCGCCTGGAAGAAAACCTTCACCGCCGGACTTCAGGAATGGTGAGTACCTATTTTGAGGTTAGAGTTAGTTTATTTATTATTTTTTGGGTGTTTTTTTTTTTAGATTTGGGATTTTTTATTTTAATGGGCAGCAAAAGAGCTGATTGACCTTTTAAGGGCAATGCCCATACAAATGTTCCTTTAGGGACAATGGGTAGCTTAGGTTTTTTTAGAGTTAGTTTTTTTTATTTTGGGGGTTGGGTGGGTGGGGGTTTTTACTTTTAGGGGGTAATTTGTAATGTTTAACAGTAAAAGAGCTGATCGATTTAGGGCAATGCACTAATACCCCTTTTTATTTTTTATAGGGGTATTAGATTAGGTTTAAACATTTTTTATTTTTTATAATTTTGTTTAGGTTTTTTCTGACTTTCTGACATGCAATATCATATTTATTCTGTTTTAATGTGTTTTCTATAGAAATGTTCTTTTTATTTTAAAATAAATACTTATATATATCTGTAGATAATATATATATATATATATATATATATATATATATATATATATATATATATATATATATATATATATATATACAGTATATATATATATATATATATATATATATATATTCATATAGATATATAGGTATAGATATGTATTTAAAAAATACTAATTATATATATATATATATATATATATATATATATATATATATATATATATATATATATATATATAAATAAATATATATGCTAAGGTTAGCGATCCCTAATGCAGAACACGTCATTTTTTACAATAATGGCCCTTTAAACAATTGTGTTATAATTTTGTAAACCATTTTAAATGTATGAAAATATCACTAATGATAGCATTAATATACATATAAATACCAGCAGCTCTGCTGTATCAATAACGATCTCATCAATAAAAACAGAAATGTCATCGTCTCTGGTATCACAATCAACATCACACACTGCATCAATGATATTTTTAATTAATATAAATATCATCAATTAGGATATGATATATGACATCACAATCTGCATAAGTGTTATTCAGCCAGATTGCGAGTTTTGCATTATGGCTGGCTCGCTAATTACTTGCAAGTTATTTCCACCGCTCACCTTTAATAGCGCTGCTATTACAGGTTTGCAAAAAACGGCTTGTGCAGGCGATATGGTTGCGTTGAGCTCCATGCTTCACCCAAATACAAGCAGTGTTTTGACTTGCTCGTGCACGATTTCCCCATAGACATCAATGGGGAGAGCCGGCTAAAAAAAAGCCTAACACATGCAATCGTGGAGCATAACGCTCCGTAACGCAGCCCCATTGCTGTCTATGGGGAAAAACATGTATGTCTAAACCTAACATAAACACCGAGTCTAAACACCCCTAATCTGCTGCCCCTAACATCGCCGACATCTACATAACACTTATTAACCCCTAATCTGCCGCCCCAACATTGCTGACACCTACATTACACTTATTAATCTCTAATCTGCCACCCCCAATGTCGCCACCACCTGCATAAATATATTAACCCCTAATATGCCGCCCCCAATGTCACCGCCACCACTATACTAAAGTTATTAACCCCTAAACCTCTGGCCTCCCACATCACTAACGCTAAATAAATATATTAACCCCTAACGTAATCCTAAGTCTAATCATCACCCTAACGTAACCCTAACACCCCCTAACTTTAATATAATTAAAATAATTTTAAATAAAACATACTATTAATAACTAACTAATTCCTATTTAAAACTAAATACTTACCTGTAAAATAAACCCTAAGATAGCTACAATATAACTAAATAGTCACATTGTATCTATCTTAGGTTTTATTTTTATTTCACAGCTAAGTTTGTATTTATTTTAACTAGGTAGACTAGTTAGTAAATAGTTATTAACCATTTACTAGCTACCTAGTTAAAATAAATACAAAGTTACCTGTAAAATAAAACCTAACCTGAGTTACACTAACACCTAACATTACAATAAAATTAAATAAATTAAACTAACAAAATACATTTATCTAAATTACAAAAAATAATAAACACTAAATTACACAAAATAAAAAAAGAAATGATCAAAAATAAAAATGAATTACTCCTAATCTAATAACCCTATCAAAATAAAAAATCCCCCCCAAAATAAAAAAAAAACCCTAGCCTACACTAAACTGCTAATGGCCCTTAAAAGGGCCTTTTGCTGGGCATTGCCCCAAAGAAATCAGCTCTTTTACCTGTAAAATAAATACAAACAACACCCCAACAGTAAAAACCACCAGCCACACAACCAAACCCCCCAAATAAAATAAACCTAAGCTCCCCATTGCCCTGAAAAGGGAATTTGGATGGGCATTGCCCTTAAAAAGGGCATTTAGCTCTTTTACATTGCCTAAAACCCTAAGCTAAAAATAAAACCCACCAATAAACCCTTAAAAAACCTAACACTAACCACCGACGATCCACTTACAGTTTTTGAAGACCGGACATCCATCCTCATCCAGGCGGCAGAAGTCTTCATCCAAGCAGGCAGAAGTCTTCATCAAAGCTGGCAGAAGTCTTCATCCAAGCGGGCAGAAGTCTTCATTCAGACGGCATCTTCTATCTTCATCCATCCAGCGTGGAGCATCCTCTTCTTCCAATGGCTTTCGAAGAATGAAGTTTCCCTTTAAATGATGTCATCAAAGATGGCGTGCGTCCCTTACATTCCAATTGGAATTAAGGGGGGAAAATCCTATTGGCTGTTGCAATCAGCCAATAGGATTGAGCTCACATTCTAATGGCTGATTTGAATAGCCAATAGAATGCGAACTCAATCCAATTGGCTGATTGGAACAGCCAATAGGACGAAAGCTCAATCCTATTGGCTGATTGCAACGGCCAATACGATTTTTCCCCCTTAATTCCTATAGGCTGATAGAATTCTATCAGCCAATCGGAATGTAAGGGAAGCCATCTTGGATGACGTCATTTAAAGGGAAACTTCATTATTCGAAATCCTTCGGAAGAAGAGGATGCTCTGCGCCGTATGTCTTGAAGATGGACCCGCTCCGCGCCGGATGGAAGAAGATAGAAGATGCCTTCTGGATGAAGACCTCTGCCCACATGGATAAAGACTTCTGCCAGCTTCGATGAGGACTTCTGCCCGCTTGGATGAAGACTTCTTCCCCATGGATGAGGATAGATGTCCGGTCTTCAAAAATTGTAAGTGGATTGTCGGTGGTTAGTGTTAGTTTTTTTTAAGGGTTTATTGTGTGGGTTTTATTTTTAGCTTAGGGTTTTGGGCAATGTAAAAGAGCTAAATGCCCTTTTTAGGGCAATGCCCATCCGAATGCACTTTTCAGGGCAATGGGGAGCTTAGGTTTATTTAGATAGGATTTTATTTGGGGTGTTTGGTTGTGTGGCTGGTGGGTTTTACTGTTGGGGGGTTGTTTGTATTTTTTTTTTACAATGCCCCACAAAAGGCCCTTTTAAGGGGCATTGGCAGTTTAGTGTAGGCTAGGGTTTTTTTATTTTGTGGGGGGCTTTTTCATTTTTATTTTTGATAATTTCTTTTTTTTATTTTGTGTAATTTAGTGTTTGTTATTTTTTGTAATTTAGATAAATCTATTTTGTTCATTTAACTTATTTAATTTTACTGTAATGTTAGATGTTAGTGTAACTCAGGTTAGACTTTATTTTACAGGTAACTTTGTATTTATTTTTACTAGGTAGCTAGTTATTAGTTAATAACTATTTACTAACTATTCTACCTAGTTAAAATAAATACAAACTTATCTGTGAAATAAAAATAAAACCTAAGATAGCTACAATATTGTAGCTAGCTTAGGGTTTAATTTACAGGTAAGTAAGTATTTAGTTTTAAATAGGAATTAGTTATTGTGACGGATACCCCGGCTACCCCAGCTGGGTAGCTCCGCCAAATGGGTCCTGCTTCCTCCCTGCCGACTGCAGTCATGTAGCTGGCAAGTGACCACAGCCTGTAGCCACCCCTGATGCTTGACAGCACCAGTACTCAGGGTCCCACCCTGTGGCAGACTCCAGCTACCCAGACTGGGTAGCACTGCCTGAGGGTCCTTCCTCTGCCTGGAACAGGCTGCTATGTAGCCCAGGAAAGTGATTATAGCATGAGCCCACCTAAATGACTAGACACACTAGCATTCAGGTGAAATAAGAACTGACTTTATTGGGACAAACACACATCTTTTATATACACACACAAACACATCTTGATAAAACAGGGAGACAATGCCACAGTTTTCCCGCCATTCCCGCCCCTCCAGACTGTCCGGCACCTCCATAGAAACCATAGTCCCACAGAATCCCAGGACACGGTGGTGACGTTTTTGGGGTGATCCACTTCCAGGGTGTCATTTGAAAGCTCTCTGTCTCCAGATGCCGCAGTCCAAAAAGCGGCATGATTCGTTATTGAGGACCAGAGATACAGCCCATTGAATTTATGGGGGTAGTGTCCAAAACCCCGGTTCCCAAAGCAGCTCCCCTCCGGTAATTCCCCCACCTCTTGTCCTCCATAGGGGCTACTAATCCCCAAAAGAGTGGAGCTCTGGGGCACATGGTTGCTGGAGCGACCAGGGGTAAAGTTAGCGGGTGTCCTGCTGTCCTGTGGCCGACCGGGAGTTACAGGAGCCCGGACAGCCTGAGAGGGGTTAGGAGGGTGTCCGTGGTGAGGTGGCTGACCGGGAGTTACAGGGCTCCGGCCAGCCTAGGAGGGTTTTCCTGGTCATACACCAGCTTTTCACAAGACAAGCAAAACAAAGCTTGGTTACTCTGAAGAGCCCAAAACCACTGGGAAACAACAGGGGTGAGGTTGTAGGGGGGTGACGGGGTAGCCTTAGCTGTCTGGTATCCATGACATCTCCCCCCCTCCAGTTCGGCAGACCCAGCTAGACCCTTAATGGGTCGGCCTGGGGCTGTCTGACAGTGGCCCTTCACTTCTTGGTTGCTGGGAGAGGTTATCCCTTCTCTCCTGAGCTTGGGGCATCCTGGGGGGTTCCTCTTGGGTGCAGGGATAGTCACATAAGGCAAAGTCCCAAACAAGTTTGCTAAGGCCAGCTCCCAAACAATTGCTGTCCCACAAGTTCCAGTGTCCTTAAGTTCCATGGCCACACTGACTCTCTCTGTGACACTCTGTTTAGTACCGGCTGACCCACCCACAGACATAGCTAGTGCCAGTTTCCCTGCTTTATTCCCACCCCAGACCGGAGGGGGAGGTTGCTCCTTGGTGGGGCAGGCAAAGCTTGGGTGCCCAAACATGTGGCACCAACTGTATAAACTTTTATCCTCCTTGCCTAATGCAACGCCTGCCCCCAGTGAGAAATACTCTGGGACAAGAAAAGGGTAGAGACCCTGCCAAGCTACTGAGGGAGAGACCGTCTGTCTCTTCTCCCAAGAAGGGAGGGAGGGAGGTCTGCTACCTCCGCTCCATGGGAAACTGTGCTGCCGCTGGGGAGGGAGACCAGCTGACTCTGCTCCCTGTACGGGGTTCTGTTACTGGGGAGAGAGACCAACTGTCTCCTCTCCCAGAAAGGGATTCGGCCGCTGGGGAGAGATATCAATACCCGTCTCTCCCTGCAAGGGCTTCTCTGTAAGGGGAGGGAGGACAACTACCTCTGCTCCCGAAGGATGGATCTGCCGCTGGGGAGAGAGACTGACTGTCTCCTCTCCCAGGAAGGGGTTCTGCTGCTGGGAAGAGTTTTTGACATCCATCTCTCCCTGCAAGGGGTTCTCTGTAAGGGGAGGGAGGATGACTACCTCCACTCATAGGGGATGGCTCTGCCGCTGGGGAGAGAGACTAATTGTCTCCTCTCCCGGCTCCTGGCTCTGCCGCTGGGGAGAGAGACCGACTGTCTCCTCTCCCGGGAAGGGGTTCGGCTGCTGGGGAGAGTTATCGATGTCGGGGAGCAGTGGAATAGGGGTTAATACATTTTTTAAGTGGCAGCGATGTCCGGAGCAGCAGATTAGGGGTAAATAATGCTATTTTATTATTTGCGATGCGGAAGGGTCTTGGTTTAGGGGTTAATAGGTAGTTTATGGGTGTTAGTGTACTTTTTAGCACTTTAGTTATGAGCTTTATGGTACAGCTTTGTAACGTAAAACTCATAACTACTGACTTTCAAATGGCGGCACGGATATTGTAGTTATAGGCTGTACCGTTCACTTTTTGGCCTCCCAGGCAAACCCGTAATACTGTCGCTATGGAAGTTCCATTGAAAGTGCGGTACTGATGTTGCGTGACGGCCAAAAAAGTGTGCGGTACACCTATACCTACAAGACTCGTAATAGCAGCGGTAGGGAAAAAGCAGCGTTATACTATTAATGCAAAACTCGTAATCTGGCTGATTATCAGTTACACCATCAGTTCAGATATCCCATTTGCTACATCATCATTTATTTCACACATCATCAAATTTCATGCCAGATTACAAGTGGAGTGGTATTTAATGCATTGTACTCGTCGAATAGCGCTCAATTTACAAGTTGAAAGTAAATTGTTTTCCCACGAGTGCTAACTGATGCACACAAAAAGTTGAATTTAATATATTGTGCACGTTAACGTATTAGCCCCACACAAGTCAATGGAGCAAAAAAACAAAACAAAAAAAAACTAACAACCTACTCATGTGCATGTTCTCAAGTGCGCTAACCCGACATGAAAATATGAATATTTCACATTCCAATGTTCTTCACATAGCAGAATATGTTCTATTTATTCATGAATACATATTTATACATGTTTCTGTTGGTATTCTGGTAAAATATCTATTTATCTATATCTCTATTTATCTATATCTCTATTTATCTATATCTCTATTTATCTATATCTCTATCTCTATCCGATTATATAAAGATATACAGATACATATTATATATATATAAACAAGGTAATACTATATTATCCTGTACTACAGAAAAACCAAAGAGCTGAAAATAAATATGGAAACAATGGCGTATATATGAAATGGAATAATAAAAACGATCCAAAATAACTGTTCAATAAAATAAAACAAATAATAATACATATAAATATTTGTAGCAATTGCACAAAAGTTCATGAAACTCCGTCATAAAATTGCTACATAACAGGTAAAGTTTATGAGCAGCAATGAAACAAAGTTACTTGGAGAAGTCCCACACAAAAATCTTAAAGCCCAAATACAGGAAATAACCTCAATCGTATGAGGTAAGCATATAGCGTAGGAGGTGGAGGAAATCCTTTCCACAAAATGCGAGACACACCACTCCATAGACCGCTTCACCATCGGAGGTAGCCAGACTTGTTTGTCTCTTTGTCCACAGCACAGGGGATCGATATCCTGCTTTTTAGAGTGATAGGTGTATTAGAAATCCACTACAGCTTTTTCGAAACCAGTGTAACTGGCAGAGTATTGCCCTCTTTTTCTTCTTGTATTTGCATATATATAATATATATATATATATATATATATATATATATATATATATATATATATATATATATATATATTTATAACTACATAGAACATATTCTCTTATGTGCAGAACATTAGAATGTGAAATATTTAAAGTAAATACAAAGTATAACACTTTATTAAATATAAATATTGCATAACTATACTTTTACATGTTTTCATCTACTTAACTGCAAATGGCTCTAATGCACTTATGTATATATGTCTACATATGTATTTATGTGTTTATATGTTTATATGTGTATTTATATGTTTATATGTGTATATATGTATTTATATGTTTATATGTGTATATATGTCTGTAAAAACAAATATACACATATAAATACATAAATAAATCTGTACACACACACACACATATATATATATAAATAACTGTTATAGCTACACTCATAATCTAGCCCTTGATGTTTTAACTTTTCCTGAATTTTGAACATTTAAATGGGAACTCAAACACTGGTGTTAGCATACTCTACTTATATAGAAATATTTAACCCCTTTGTCAATGTAATCAGAAGGTTAATGTTCACAATACCATATTAATGAAAGTCCCAGTTTTCTGATTTCCAATGCAATACCATTTCAAACCAGAGAATCCAGATTTTTTTTAAATGTGTTTATATACATATATATATATATATATATATATATATATATATATATATATATATATATATATATATATATACACTGTACATACAGACACAATATAGCCCTTTCGATTCAAATATCTTGTCATATACCTTATACCTTTGAACCCTTATAAAACAATTTTAATAATATTTATATTAATACTGTTTAGCAGATATTATATTCTTTATTTGAATGTATTTATGTTGTGTTTGGTGCACATTTTTTTAACCCTTTCACTTTACGCTAGGGGGTCAATTTATTATAGACTGGGCAGACATGATTCTCTGTCAGCATTTAACATTGCGCAAGCATTTCACAAGAAATGCCTGTGCAATGCTGCCCCCTGCACATTTGTGGCCAATCAGCAGCTAGCATGGGGTGTCAATCATCCAGATCGTATCTGATCGGGATGATTGCAGTCCGACTCCGCTACCTAAAATGTGGCAGACAAGTTAAGGAGCAGTGGTCTTACGACTGCTGCTTCTTAACTTAGGTTTCAGGCGGACCTGAAACCTTGGATAGAACCAGCAGCATCGGCTACTTGATAAATATTCCCCTAGATCTTAACTTGTGTAAACCCAATGCACGCAAATTTAGTTTGCGCTTGATCGAACAAGTTTAATTTTAACTTGCAATACACATGCTCTCGCTATTGGTTATCGTTACCTGCACTAACAATAGTGTGCCACTTGTAATTTAGCCCTATCTATTTAGATTTCATTTTACTTTCCCCACCTTTGTGTCATGCTACGGAAGGTTTTACCATGATTGTGGCTATTTTTGGTGCATCTAGTAGCCATCTTGGCCAGTTGATTGGAATCTGTTTGTGAATGCACTGTTGGCTGTGTTTCTCTAGGGTTTTGACTTGACTTGTATCTGACCTTGCTATCTTGCTATCATTACTAATGATTGATTATTTGGTGCTGACCTGCCTTCCGGTTCTGAATCTGTGTTACTTCTGCTCCTAAGATGGGACCTTTGTTTCTGACAACTCTCTGGGATCTGACTCTACTTTTGTTTTACATGACTTTGTTCTGACTTCTGTCTGCACAATTTGCTTTTGAATATCCTTATATCTCCGGTGGTAAGGTAGTGTATCTCATCCATTGAAGATTTTGTTTTATTACCCTTCAGGGTCCTCAACTGCAAACAGTTTGCTATAATTTGGTTTCATGACACTCTATTCTGGTTGCACCTATGTCAACTCCATGGTAACATTTGGAACATACACATTTTTATGGAGACCATATATTGGTGAGCAAATGATATGTGCTTATTAGCATGTCCTGTCCACTAGCTGCAGTATCATGGTATATTTTGAGATTTGAAATAAGTTTTACAAATTGTTTTAGATATGCAAAAGGGGAAAAATATGTTGTACTATATTACTAAGCTTTGTTAAGTGGTTCACTTCTATTATTATTTTTCAAACCTTAGGCTAAATAAATCTCTTGCAATTAGTGTTTATGTACTTAATGCTGTTTCACACTCCACTTATTGTCTAGGTGACAGTAACTTTGTTTTAAATACCACCCCACGCAGTTAAAACATTTCCTGCAGCTAAAATATTGCTAGAAATTTAGCATTTGTTCCAATTTTGCTTATCTAAGCACAGAAACAAAAGTATGCTTGTGTGCCCATCGATTATACTAAACAGACAATAACATGATTTGCTGAAAACCCTCCAGTACTAATAGATTTGGCATTTTCCCCCAAGCTGTGTGCTCTAACTCAAAGATAAATTACACTAGACTGTGACTTTTTCTGAAGATATATATGTCGTGATCCTCGGAGACCCGCTGTACATTGTCTGCAATCCCTTTCTCAGCACAACTATGATGATTTGTATAATATGCTTCTGTCAAATAAATTGCTTATTGCTTCGTGTATATATTTGTGTCACTGTGTGTTTGTGCACTTTAGTGTGTATGTTTAAAGGAACAGTCTAGTCTAAATTAAACTTTAATGATTCAGATAGGGCATGCTATTTTAAACAACTTTCCAATTTACTTTTATCATCAATTTTGCTTTGTTCTGTTGGTATTCTTTGTTAAAAGCTAAACCGAGGTAGGCTCATATGCTAATTTCTAAGCCACCTCTTATCTCAGTGCATTTTGACAGTTAGACACTGCTAGTTCATGTGTGTCATATTGATAACTGTGTGCTCATTTTTATTTAAGAGTCAGCACTGAATGGCTAAAATGCAAGTCTGTTAAAGGAACTGAGATAAGGGGGGCAGTCTGCAGAGGCTTAGATACAAGGTAATCATAGAGGTAAAAAGTATATTAATATAACAGTGCTGGTTATGAAAAACTGGGGAATAGGAAATAAAGGGATTATCTATCTTTTTAAACATAAAAGTTCTGGAGTAGGCTGCCTCTTTAAAGGGACACTGAACCCAAAATGTTTATTCTGTGATTCAGATAGAGTATGCAATTTTAAGCAACTTTCTAATTTTTCCTATTATCAATTTTTCTTTGTACTCTTGCTATCCTTATGTGAAAAAGAAGGCATCTACGTTTTTTTGGTTCAGTACACTGGACAGCACTTTTTTCTTGGTGGATGATTTTATCCACCAATCATCAAGAACAAGCCAGGTTGTTCCCCAAAAATGGTCCGGCATCTAAACTTACATTCTTGCATTTCAAATAAAGATACCAAGAGAATGAAGAAAATTTGATAATAGGAATAAATTAGAAAGTTGCTTAAAATGTCATGCTCTATCTGAATCACAAAAGAAAAAAAATTGGGTTCAGTGTCTCTTTAAGTATGTTTGTTAGAGTTTAGTGAATGTGTATCAGATTCAGGACATATTCCTATCAGACTGAATGTATTAAATTGTTATGTAAAATACTATTAGGGAGAATTTTTTTTCAGTGAGATGTCCATTCTGATGGATGACTTAAAGCTGTCAACCAAGAGGACTCAGCAAAGATTGTGATGATAATTTTGTTAATTAAATAAAACATACTTTAAATCCAGTAAAGATTTGCATTTAATCAGTTATTTGGCTCATTTAAACTGGATAGCGTGAAGGCTTCTTATTACATAATTCTTATTTACTGAATTGATTTTCTTAAATAACTAAAAAAGAAAAAAAAAAAAAGCTTTTAGTGTCCAACAAGATCATGCAGAGGAAAAAAAGGTTTTATTATGAGTAACCACAAAGCAACTTAACTGGTATGTATATGTATTTGTATATATACAAAGCAACTTAACTGGTATGTATATGTATTTGTATATATACAAAGCAACTTAACTGGTATGTATATGTATTTGTATATATACAAAGCAACTTAACTGGTATGTATATGTATTTGTATATATACAAAGCAACTTAACTGGTATGTATATGTATTTGTATATATACAAAGCAACTTAACTGGTATGTATATGTATTTGTATATATACAAAGCAACTTAACTGGTATGTATATGTATTTGTATATATACAAAGCAACTTAACTGGTATGTATATGTATTTGTATATATACAAAGCAACTTAACTGGTATGTATTTGTATATATACAAAGCAACTTAACTGGTATGTATATGTATTTGTATATATACAAAGCAACTTAACTGGTATGTATATGTATTTGTATATATACAAAGCAACTTAACTGGTATGTATATGTATTTGTATATATACAAAGCTGCAAATGCACATTCAGAGCTATTGTTGTGCAGGCTCGGTCAAGTGAGACTGCAAGCACAAGTTAGGAAGCAATATTCATAAAAATGCATCTTACTAATCTTCCAACCAACTGTGAATTAGCATAGTTACCTCATAGCAGACTGATGAGCCCTGGGTGATTAATGACCCTTACTCTTACATTAATGGTTGTTAAAGAGGTTGGGGCTGCAGGAATGATACATGTGGGCAGACAGGTTCCCTGCCTGGGAACATGCTTGGTCAACATATTAATAAATAGGGGCAATAGTAAGTACTAAATTAGCAATGGGACGATTTTGGAATATTCTCCTTGTTATACATTTTGCTTTTTAAATGTTTCTGTAGATGCCAACACCTAAGTGTATAAATATCTTTTAGTGAAATTATTTTATATCATAATGTGCGACTATAGTAACTTGTCCTGCACTTCTCACAAGAACACTCAGGCTTGGTCCTGATACATCTTCCATATGACAGAGGTGATTGTGTTATAGAGTCCTGGGAAACAGAAGCTGAATAGTTGTATTGAGCTGCACAAATATATTTACTCATTAACTTCAGCTTGCTTACATTCTGCTTTGTGGGTCAATAAGTAAACGTATTTCAGTGCCAGCCTCTCTCTAAGCTTACAGCAAATTACCAGTCACATTGAGTGCAAGAGTTTAGGAAGGCGCGGAATGAATAAACAAAGTGTGGGAATGAAGTTAACAAATATGGCAAATACAAATTTAAAGGGACATTGTAGTGGTATATATTCACGTGTAATTTTTCCATTATTAATCCTAAAAAAGTGTTAAACACATAGGTAAAGCCCCACTCTGCAGCTGCATTAAACTGTCAGTTGGCAGAAGCAGTCATACAATTTCACAAATCCCTGACTGCTCAGGATTGGCAGTCCTTTTAAACTTGTAACTCCTGAGCAAGGTTTTACCTATGTATTTAACCCCTTTTCCGAGTTTTAAGGTGAGTAGTTACAAAATAACTTCAGAGCATGCAATTTTTAAGCTATGATATCCCATTATTCTCCTGGCTAACTAGTAACAGTTTAGTTCACACATATATAATGATATACTATATTGTATATGTTGATAGGTCCTATTTAAAGGGACATAATACTCATATGCTAAATCACTTGAAACTGATGCAGTATAACTGTAAAAAGCTGACAGGAAAATATCACCTGAGCATCTTTATGTAAACAAGGAAGAGATTTTACCTCACAATCTCCTCAGCTCAGCAGAGTAAGTTCTGTGTAAAAAGTTATACTCAGCTGCTCCCAGCTGCAGGTAAACAAATTTAAAAAAATTAAGAAATGAACAGCAGCCAATCAGCATCAGCAGTGCTGAGGTCATGAACTCTTACTGTGATCTCATGAGATTTGACTTAACTCTCATGAGATTTCATAGTAAGCTTCCTTTACCTGATTGGTGAAATAATATGAGAGTGCACGAAGCTCATCCCTTCAGATGTCCCTGGACAGACATACTAAAATGCTGCTTAGAAATCTTTTACAATGGGATGTGGCTACTGAGGAACTTTTGAGGTAAAATATCTTTCTTTTTTACATAGAGATGTTCAGGAGATATTTTCTAGTCAGCTTTTTACAGCTATACTGCATCACTTTCAAGTGTTTAAACATTTGGGTATTATGGCCCTTTAAGGAAGTTTTTAAGAATTAAATAATGATACAGCGCCTGGATTTAAATGAAGATTGTGTATTTTTTGACTTCTAACAGTAAAACACGGCCAGATTACGAGTTTTGTGGTAAGAGGGGTGCAGTATTAACTTGCACGTTATTGTCACCGCTCACTTACCTACAGCACTGGTATTACAGGTTTTTATAAACCCGGCGTTAAAAGGCAAGAAGTGAACGTAGAGCAAAATTGTGCTCCATATCGCACTCCAATACCAGCGCTGATTAAGTCAGCGGTGAGCTAGTTATACATGCTCATGCACAATTTCCCCATAGACATCAATGGGGAGAGTCGGCTGAGAAAAAGTCTAACACCTGCAATAAAGCAGCGTAAAGCTCCGTAAACGCAGCCCCATTGATTCCTATGGGGAAACTAAATTTATGTTTACACCTAACACCCTAACATGAACCCTGAGTCTAAACACCCCTAATCTTACACTTATTAACCCCTAATCTGCCGCCCCCGACATCGCTGATACCTACATTATATTTATTAACCCCTAATCTGCCGCTCCAGACATCGCCACCACTATAATAAACATATTAACCCCTAAACCGCCGCACTCCCGCATCACAAACACTAGTTAAATATTATTAACCCCTAATCTGATGCCCCTAACATCACCGCCACCTACCTACATTTATTAACCTCTAATCTGCCGCCCCCAACGTCGCCGCCACTATACTAAAGTAAATAACCCCTAAACCTAAGTCTAACCCTAACCCTAACACCCACTAACTTAAATATAATTAAATTAAATCTAAAGAAAACCTACTATTAATAACTAAATAATTCCTATTTAAAATTAAATACTAAAATAAACCTTAAACTAGCTACAATATAATTAACAGTTACATTGTATCTATCTTAGAGTTTACTTTTATTTTACAGGCAAGTTTGTATTTATTTTAACTAGGTAGTTATTAACTATTTACTAACTATCTAGTTAAAATAAATACAAATTTACCTGTAAAATAAAACCTAACCTAAATTACACTAACACCTAACACTACACTACAATGAAACAAATTACCTAAATTAATTACAATTAACTAAATTAAATACAAATACCTAAATTACAAAAAAAACCACTAAATTACACAAAATAAAAAAACTAATTACAAGATATTTAAACTAATTACACCTAATAGCCCTATCAAAATAAAAAAGCCCCCTCAAAATAAAAAAAAAACCTAGCCTAAACTAAATTACCAATGGCCCTTAAAAGAGCCTTTTGCAGGGCATTGCCCCAAAGAAATCAGCTATTTTATCTGTAAAAAAAAAATACAAACAACCCCCCAACAGTAAAACCCACCACCCACACAACCAACCCCCCAAATAAAACCTTAACTAAAAAAACCTACGCTCCCCATTGCCCTGAAAAGGGAATTTGGATGGGCATTGCCCTTAAAAGGGCATTTAGCTCTATTGAAAAAATATGTATAACACACAAGAGGGCGCTAAAAACTACTAATTAGATAACTTTTATCCTATATCTCTTTGAGTTTAGTGTTTAAGAGGTGCAGCACAACAACTTTTATACAGAATATATTATAGTGTGCACAGATCGACATTTATATGTTCAAAATTTTGGGTATTTAATTAGATTAGTATAAACGTGCTTAACACATTCTGTACTACTGCAGTGTGATATTTAACACACTTGGTGCCAGTAAGGAATATCCTGTGAAGTAGATCAATTGGTTGTATTATATTCCTTTACCGCTAGTATTAGAAGTGCATGACGTTTGGAGGGATATCATAACCTCTTGTTATATCACATTGTAGTTGTATTAGCGCCCTCTAGTAGCTTTGGTCACATTTCTCATTTAGCTCTATTGCAGCACAAAGCCCTAACCTAAAAATAAAACCCACCCAACACTAACCCCTGAAGATCCACTTACAGCTTTGAATATCCGACATCCATCCTCAACAAAGCCGGGAGAAGTCCTCAGCAAAGCGACAAGAAGTCCTCAACGAAGCTGGGAGATGTCCTCAGCGAAGTGGCAAGAAGTCCTTAATGAAGCTGGGAGAAGTCTTTATCCAAGCCGGGAGAAGTGGTCCTCCAGACGGGCATAAGTCTTCATCTAGATGACATCTTCTATCTTCATCCATCCAGCGCGGAGCAGGTTCATCTTTGCGAAGCGGGAGGGCTTTAGTTTAGGGGTTAATAGGTAGTTTATGGGTGTTAGAGTACTTTGTAGCACTTTAGTTATGAGTTTTATGCTACAGCTCTGTAGTGTAAAACTCATAACTACTGACTTTAGAATGCGTTACGAATCTTGCGGGATAGGCTGTACTGCTCACTTTTTGGCCTAAAAAAAAAAGCTTGTAATACCGGCGCAATGGAAGTCCCATTGAAAAAAGACTTTACGGAAATTGCATAAGTTAATTTGTGGTACGGCCAAAAAATTGTGCGGGACAGCTGTACCTACAAGACTCGTAATAGCAGTGGTAGTAAAGAAGCAGCGTTATGAGCCTTAACGCTTCTTTTTTACTCATAACACAAAACTTGTAATCTACCCGATAGTGCCAGATTATGAGGGCCACGCAAAATGTTATACAAGAGCCGTATCAGGTTTATCACTATCGCGGCTGTTTGCACACGAATGTAGCGTTCATATTACAAGTTGAGAGTAAACGCTATTGCTTGAGCTCAATTGAATTTAACATGCACCGGGATAGTGTGCCCTCAAAGTTCTTATTAACTTTTTTGCAAAACAAAAAAGTGTCACAGAACACATCAAAAATACATTAGAAAGTATAGTTACACTCATAATAACGCTATCTAATACAATTATTTTTTAAAATTACACAAAAAAAGTTATAAGGACTTAAAGATATAGTCTCTTTTAAAAGACACTAGTCAGGTTTTATAGGCGCCGGCAGTTTCTAACGTGGCGCAATTCACTGGCGACTCCAAAAATCTGTACTTACGCAGATTTCTGGACATCGCTGGTTTGTGAGACTTGCGCCACTTTAGTAAGTGACGGCGCCGCATATTGGATGGCTCGAGTTGCGAGCTGAAACTGCGGGCGACGTAGGTTCCCTCGCTTGTGCCGCAAACTGCGATCTATATCGGATCGCGCCCCTTATATATATGTTTATATGTGTGTAAATATGTATTTATGTATTTATATGTGTACATATGTATTTATGTATTTATGTGTACATATGTATTTATGTATTTATATGTGTACATATGTATTTATGTATTTATATGTGTACATATGTATTTATGTATTTATATGTGTACATATGTATTTATGTATTTATATGTGTTCATATGTATTTATGTATTTATATGTGTTCATATGTATTTATGTATTTATGTGTACATATGTATTTATGTATTTATATGTGTACATATGTATTTATGTATTTATGTGTACATATGTATTTATGTATTTATGTGTACATATGTATTTATGTATTTATATGTGTACATATGTATTTATGGGGTTTAGTGTCCCTTTAACTGCAAAGGGCTCCAGTGCACTTATATACTGTATATATCAATGTATGTGTACACATATAAACACATAAATGCATATATACACACATTTAAAAACAAATATATATATATATATATATATATATATATATATATAAACACATATTTAGACATTAATATTTATGTATCTCTATGTTAAAGGGATAGTAAACCTCAACATTTTCTTTTATGATTCAGATAGAACGTATAATTTTAAACAACTTTCCAATTTACTTCTATTATTAAATTTGCTTCATTCTCTTGTTATCCATTGCTGAAGGAACAGCATTGCACTACTGGCAGCTAGCGGAACACATCTAGTTAGCCAATCACAAGAGACAAATGCGTGCAGGCACCAATCAGCTAGCTCATACTAGTGTAGGATATGTGCATATTTTTTTCAACAAGGGATACCAAGAGAACAAAGCACACTTGACAATAGAAATGAATTTAAAAGTGTCTTATAATTAGATGCGGGAGGGCTTTGGTTTAGGGGTTAATAGGTAGTTTATGGGTGTTAGAGTACTTTGTAGCACTTTAGTTATGAGTTTTATGCTACAGCTCTGTAGTGTAAAACTCATAACTACTGACTTTAGAATGCGTTACGAATCTTGCGGGATAGGCTGTACCGCTCACTTTTTGGCCTAAAAAAAAAAAGCTTGTAATACCGGCGCAATGGAAGTCCCATTGAAAAAAGACTTTATGGAAATTGCATAAGTTAATTTGCGGTACGGCCAAAAAATTGTGCGGGACAGCTGTACCTACAAGACTCGTAATAGCAGTGGTAGTAAAAAAGCAGCGTTATGAGCCTTAACGCTTCTTTTTTACTCATAACACAAAACTTGTAATCTACCCGATAGTGCCAGATTATAAGGGCCACGCAAAATGTTATACAAGAGCCATATCAGGTTTATCACTATCGCGGCTGTTTGCACACGAATGTAGCGTTCATATTACAAGTTGAGAGTAAACGCTATTGCTTGAGCTCAATTGAATTTAACATGCACCGGGATAGTGTGCCCTCAAAGCTCTTATTAACTTTTTTGCAAAACAAAAAAGTGTCACAAAACACATCAAAAATACATTAGAAAGTATAGTTACACTCATAATAACGCTATCTAATACAATTATTTTTTAAAATTACACAAAAAAAGTTATAAGGACTTAAAGATATGATATCTTTTAGTGTTAGAAAAAAAGGACTGAAAGGGCATTAACATATAAATACATACATATGCACACCTAAATATGTACAGTATATATGTTTATATGTGTGTAAATATGTATTTATGTATTTATATGTGTACATATGTATTTATGTATTTATATGTGTTCATATGTATTTATGTATTTATGTGTACATATGTATTTATGTATTTATATGTGTACATATGTATTTATGTGTACATATGTATTTATGTATTTATGTGTACATATGTATTTATGTATTTATATGTGTACATATGTATTTATGTATTTATATGTGTACATATGTATTTATGTATTTATATGTGTACATATGTATTTATGTATTTATATGTGTACATATGTATTTATGTATTTATGTGTACATATGTATTTATGTATTTATATGTGTACATATGTATTTATGTGTACATATGTATTTATGTATTTATGTGTACATATGTATTTATGTATTTATATGTGTACATATGTATTTATGTATTTATATGTGTACATATGTATTTATGTATTTATATGTGTACATATGTATTTATGTATTTATATGTGTACATATGTATTTATGTATTTATATGTGTACATATGTATTTATGTATTTATATGTGTACGTATGTATTTATGTATTTATATGTGTACATATGTATTTATGTATTTATGTGTACATATGTATTTATGTATTTATATGTGTACATATGTACTTATGGGGTTTAGTGTCCCTTTAACTGCAAAGGGCTCCAGTGCACTTATATACTGTATATGTCAATGTATGTGTACACATATAAACACATAAATGCATATATACACACATATAAACACATAAATGCATATATACACACATTTAAAAACAAATATATATATATATATAAACACATATTTAGACGTTAATATTTATGTATCTCTATGTTAAAGGGATAGTAAACCTCAACATTTTCTTTTATGATTCAGATAGAACGTACAATTTTAAACAACTTTCTAATTTACTTCTATTATTAAATTTGCTTCACTCTCTTGTTATCCATTGCTGAAGGAACAGCATTGCACTACTGGCAGCTAGCGGAACACATCTAGTTAGCCAATCACAAGAGACAAATGCGTGCAGGCACCAATCAGCTAGCTCATACTAGTGTAGGATATGTGCATATTTTCAACAAGGGATACCAAGAGAACAAAGCACACTTGACAATAGAAGTGAATTTAAAAGTGCCTTATAATTAGATGCTCTATCTGAATCATGCAAGTTTAATTTTGACTTTCCTATCCCTTTAAAGCCCTTTGCAGTACTTTTTTTTTCAAACACCTGAGATCTTCTATCTTTAAGCCCTTATAACAATTTTTAAATCATTTTTATTTGACAGAGTTATTATGAGTGTAACTTTATGTTTAACCCCTTAATGACCACAGCACTTTTCCATTTTCTGTCCGTTTGGGACCAAGGCTATTTTTACATTTTTGAGGTGTTTGTGTTTAGCTGTAATTTTCCTCTTACTCATTTACTGTACCCACACATATTATATATCGTTTTTTTCGCCATTAAATGTACTTTCTAAAGATACCATTATTTTCATCATATCTTATAATTTACTATAAAAAAATTATAAAATATGAGGAAAAAATGGAAAAAAACACACTTTTTATAACTTTGACCCCCAAAATCTGTTACACATCTACAACCACCAAAAAACACCCATGCTAAATAGTTTCTAAATTTTGTCCTGAGTTTAGAAATACCCAATATTTACATGTTCTTTGCTTTTTTTGTAAACTATAGGGCCATAAATACAAGTAGCACTTTGCTATTTCCAAACCATTTCTTTTCAAAATTAGCGATAGTTACATTAGAGCACTGATATCTTTCAGGAATCTCTGAATATCCATTGACATGTATATATTTTTTTTTAGTAGACAACCCAAAGTATTGATCTAGGCCCATTTTGGTATATTTCATGCCACCATTTCACCGCCAAATGCAATCAAATACAAAAAATCGTTCACTTTTCACAAATTTTTTCACAAACTTTTGGTTTCTAACTTAAATTATTTACAAACAGCTTGTGCAATTATGGCATAAATGGTTGTAAATTCTTCTCTGGGATCCCCTTTGTTCAGAAATAGCAGACATATATGACTTTGGTGTTGCTTTTTGGTAATTAGAAGGCCGCTAAATGCCACTGCGCACCACACGTGTATTATGCCCAGCAGTGAAGGGGTTAATTAGGGAGCATGTAGGGAGCTTTTTGGGGTAGTTTTAGCTTTAGTGTAGTGTAGTAGACAACCACAAGTATTGATCTAGGCCAATTTTTGGTATATTTCATGCCACCATTTCACCGCCAAATGCGATCAAATTAAAAAAAAACGTTAATTTTTTCTCAATTTTAGGTTTCTCACTGAAATTACTTACAAACAGCTTCTGCAATTATGGCACAAATGGTTGTAAATGCTTCTCTGGGATCCCCTTTGTTCAGAAATAGCAGACATATATGGCTTTGGCATTGCTTTTTGGTAATTAGAAGGCCTCTAAATGCCGCTGCGCATCACACGTGTATTATGGCTAGCAGTGAAGGGGTTAATTATGTAGCTTGTAGGGAGCTTGCAGGGTTAATTTTAGCTTTAGTGTAGAGCTCAGCCTCCCACCTGAAACATCAGACCCCCTGATCCCTCCCAAACAGCTCTCTTCCCTCCCCCACCCCCAACAATTGTCCCCGCCATCTTAAGTACTGGCAGAAACTCTGCCAGTACTAAAATAAAAGGTATTTGGCCCTTTTTAAAAAAAAAAAAAAAAAGCATATTTACATATGCTGATGTGTAGGATCCCCCTTAGACCCCAACCTCACTGATCCCCCACCAAACTGCTCTCTAACCCTTCCCCTCTGCAATAATGGGCGCCATCTTGGGTACTGGCAGCTGTCTGCCAGTACCCAGTTTTGTAACAAAATATGCCTTTTTTTAAAAAAAATTCCCTTTTCTGTAGTGTAGCTTTCCCCCCCCCCCCACCGAGACCAACCCCCAACCCCTTCCAGGACCCTTAGATTGCATTTTACTGTATTTGTGTTTTAAAATTTTAACTTTTTTTTTCTGTAGTGTAGCGGTTCCCACCCGCTCCCGCCCCCGTGCACGCGCCCGCCCACCACCCCCTGTGCACGCGCCCCCGTAGCTCCCGCCCCCGATCCCGCCCCCCTCCACTCCACATAGAGCACCGATGGCCACCCACCCGCCTCCCACGTAAGCTCCCACCCACCAACGATACCGGCCATCGATGTCCGGTGCAGAGAGGGCCACAGAGTGGCTCTCTCTGCATCGGATGGCCAAGGGGGGTTATTGCAGGATGCCTCCATATCGAGGCATCACTGCAATAACCGGAAAGCAGCTGGAAGCGAGCAGGATCGCTTCCAGCTGCTTTCCAGACCAAGGACGTACGCCACACGTCCTCGGTCATTAACTGTATTTTTTTTGAGGACGTGTGGCGTACGTCCTTGGTCGTTAAGGGGTTAAATGCCTTTTGATGTTATTTGTGACACTTTTTATTTAAGCATAACAGTTAACCAGATCCTTGAGGTCGCGGTAAATTGCAATCGCACTCAAGCGTTCATATTTACTTTCTACTTAAAATACGAGCGGAATTTAACTTGTGCACAAATTGCCCATGAAAACCGATATCGCTTGTGAGCAAACAATAGTGCTCCACTCATAATCTAGCCCATAGACACCAGGGGCGAGATTACATATACGGCCGCCGTAAACCCCGCCGGCAGTTCATAAAGTGCCGTAAGTCGGATAAACTAGTTGCCTGACACATAAAAACTCCTATATCCACCATCAAACCCACATCGGAACTAAAAATAAATATATTAACCCCTAAACCGACAACCCCCACAATGCAATATGCCTACTGAAAATATTAACCCCTAATCCGCAATTCACCCACATTGCAATCTACCTAATAAAAGTATTACCCCCTAAATCCGCCAACCCCTACATCACAAACTACCTATTAAAACTATAAACCCCTAATCCGCCATTAACCCACAACGCAATAAACCTATTAAACTATTAACACCTAATCCACCAAACCCACACAATGCAAAGCTAATAAATCTATTAACCCCTAAACCGCCAAAGTTTACAACACAAATAACTAAACACTAAGCCCCTAACCTAAAACCCCCTAAATTAACCACATTACATAGATTAAAATAAAACTAAATTACAATTAAAATAAAAAAAAAACTAACATTACTTTAAAAATAATTAAAAAAAAGTTTAAAATTACAGAAAATAAAAAAACTAAAATTACAGAAAATAAAAAACAAAATTATCAAAAATAAAAAAATTATACCTAATCCCTATCTAAACAAAAAAGCCTCCCCAAAATAAAAAAAAACCCCTAATCTAATACTAAACTACCAATAGCCCTAAAAAGGGCCTTTTGTAGGGCAGTGCCCTAAAGAAATCAGCTCTTTTCCTTAAAAAAAATACTAAGTCCCCCCTCTAACAGTAAAACCCCCACCAAACCCCCCAAAATAAAAAAACCTGAACAGCCAATAGGATTTCAGTAGCTCTCATCCTATTGGCTAATTTGAATTTGAAGAATTAAACCAGCCAATAGGAATTCAAGGAACGCCATTTTTAATCATCCTCCACTCTCCATGGCTCGCGGTTGCCGGTCTTCAGTTCCGCGGTCCTGGATGAATATAGAAGAGGTCGCCGCTTGGAAGAAGGCTTCACCGACGGACTTCAGGAACCAGTGGCCGCTTGGAAGAAGACTTCACCGCCTGGAACAGAACCTTCTCCGCTGGACTTCAGGAACCATGAGTACAAACCTGGGGGTTAGATTTAGGCTTTTTTTTAAAAAGACATTTTTTTTTTATTATGGTTATGGGCCTTCTTAAAAGAGTGCCCTTTTAAGGGCAATAAAAGAGCCGAATGCTTTTTTAAGGGCAATGCCCATACAAATGCCCCTTTAGGGGCAATGAGTAGTTTAGGATTTTTTAGTGTTAGTTTTTTTTTTTCTTTTGGTGGGTTTGGTGGGTGGGGGGTTTTACTCTTTTTAAGGAAAAGAGCTGATTTCTTTAGGGCACTGCCCTACAAAAGGCCCTTTTAAGGGCTATTGGTATTTTAGTATTATATTAGGAGGTGTTTTTATTTTGGGGGGGTTTATTTTGATAGGGATAAGGTATAATTTTTTTATTTTTGATAATTTTGTTTTTTTATTTTCTGTAATTTTAGCTTTTTTATTTTCTGTAATTTTAGCTAAATTTAAACTTTTTATTTTTTTATTTTTAAAGTAATGTTAGGTTTTTTATTTTAATTCTAATTTATTTTTATTTTAATTTATGTAATGAGGTTAATTTAGGGGGTGTTAGGTTAGGGGACTTAGTGTTTAGTTAGTTGTGTTGTGGGCTTTGGCGGTTTAGGGGTTAATAGATTTATTAGAATTGCGTTGTGTGGGTTTGGTGGATTAGGGGT
Organism: Bombina bombina; assembly: GCF_027579735.1. Lineage (NCBI taxonomy): Eukaryota > Metazoa > Chordata > Amphibia > Anura > Bombinatoridae > Bombina > Bombina bombina. The sequence continues at coordinate 187,073,872 of NC_069509.1, forward strand.
TAATAGTTTAATAGGTTTATTGCATTGTGGGTTAATGGCAGATTAGGGGTTAATAATTTTAATGGGTAGTTTGTGATGTTGGGGTTGACAAATTTAGGGGTTAATACTTTAATTATTAGTTGCGATGTGGGTTTGATGGTGGATATAGGGGTTAATATACTTTATTAGTTATTGCAGTGGGGGTTGGCGGTTGACAGGTAAATAGATATTGCGCATGCGTTAGGTTAGTTATTATTTTCAGGCAGTTATGGGAGTTACGGTGCTCACATACTCAGTGCAAGGATTGCTGTGGCTTCCTTTGTGTGGCGAGGTGAAAATGGAGTAAAATTTCTCAATTTTCGCCACGTAAGTCCTTGAACTGAATGTGATACCTCTTTGCGACGTGGTTTTATGTTCGATTAAGGGAGTATGAATTAATACTCATAAGGTGCCTAATAGCTTACTGATCTCAACTAAGAAATATGGAGACCGAAGGACAATGAGAAGTTAAGTTATCCTGTATGTTTTGCCGGTGGAACTAGATGAGTCCTTCTAGGAGCAGCCATCTTTTAACTACGTGAGGAGGGCAATCTACAAAAACATTTCTAAGATCATCATGGCATTCGCTTGCCACCTCTTGGATGATATCAGGGCCCTTCTGCAGCAGTATCAGCTCCGCTTCACAGAGACTTTGCAATCTGTTATGGACCTACCTACTCCAGAAGCTCCGGAACAGCCTAGGGGAAAATCGGATGATATGCTTTCTTGCGATCTAACACAACACAATAGCGCACCACTGAGTGAGATCCCACTCTTCAAAAAGGAGGCAGGAGACTTCTGCTTGCAGTCTGACCTTTATGAGGGGCAAATTGGTGATCAGCAGTCTAACGACGGGGAGCAGGCTTTGCTAAGCCCCAAGCAGTTATCAAAGAGAAGGGAATATTCTGAGAGTGCTAATATTCATTTTGAGAGCCCTAAAATTCGTTCCGCTGATCTCGGATTGAAGACAGTAGCGGTGCAAATTTCCTTCCAGCGAATACCGCTCTATTTAATCCATGCAACCTGGTGCAAGGTTTTCCCGGTATTTGTTGAGAATCTCTACCCTATGCTCAAGGTATCATCCTGGAAGACAGGCATAGGATAGAAAAAGGATGTGCTCCCAACTAGGTCTTATGGTTGGTGGTAAAGTTTATTTGAAGAGAACCTTTTTGGTTTTTCTATCTCCCTCACACTGGGCTTTGTATTGAACATAGTGAGCAAATGTTTTACTGGCTACCCAGGTTGTTTGTTTTGAAGTTATGCAGGTGAACGAGTTAAATCACATAACATTTTAGTGTGGCTCATAGAGCTGAAGTCTGGGATGAGGTGAATCCTGCAATGCAGTAAGACATATACAGTGGACACGCTATGGAACCAAATTGTATTGGAGCTCTGTTGTTCAGTTACGTCCTTATAAATTTTGGGAATTGAACTAACTTTGCTGAGCTTAAGACCTATGGGACGTTTTTGTATCAGTGAGTGCTTGCAGCATGTATTTATGTATAAACTGTTTGTAGTTATACAGTCACCTGCTCATTTGTAGTTTTATAATGTACAGGTACCATTGTCTGCTTTTCAAATAGCCACGATCTTACTGTTAAATGTTCTTTCAGCTCTATTTTATTAGTGGATGTTGGAAGTAACACTTAACACTGACGGATATCAATGATTAGGATTCCTCATGCCTGCCCACAACCCTTATTAGTATATAGCTCAAGTAAAAAATCTTACTATTGGTCTGCAAACACAGTCTACACATTATTTGACATTTTAATGGGCCATTTATTTTCATTTTGTGGCAAATGAGGGAAGCCATTCCTATTTCTCGTTATTTTGACTGCTGTGACTTATTTATCCATAGCAAGGGCATTGCCTGCAGCCGAGGCAGCTTCCTAACACTTTCTATGTCCAGCAGTACAGTTGTTTTATAGTATATACTTGCCTTGGTTTTTTTTCCCATAATGATGATGCTCCATTATTACCACTTAACCCATACAGATTGTGTTTTCATTAGGTGTTCAACTTAACGCTTGACCAAATTCTTAGTACTGCTATTCCATTACACGCATAAACAATACTGGTTATTCTGAGCTCTTGATGTGCGACGTAGTCTGCAATATTCTTTATAGGACGGGGTGGCCTTTAATATGTGCTTAATATGTCCTCTACCTGTGGCTAGTGCGGGCTGGCCCTGCTTGGCTGCTATTATGCACTATCTAATTGTATACTACATCTTGATTGTGCTCCATACACCATGTTAGTTTTGTAGGCACAGAACTAGGCTCCACTATACCAGATATATCATTAGTCCAATGTGTAACCAGTTTATGTTTATTTTTCCCTTGCTAACCCGTATGTTCATGTTTAAAGCCTGTTTACTTAGTATTTGCTATCTACCACACTCATTTAACCACCACCTCCTCCCCCCAACCCATAATGAGCCTCTTAGTGTAAGAGGACTAATTACGTGGTTTTTCTTATAGATACCACAACTCTTATCACTATTTAATACCCCCCAAAATAGTTTCCCAGTCCCAGGTGGCTCTGTTGTGCCCTTACTTATACTTTTATCTCCTGTATTTTATGAGGCACAGTATCTTGTTTGTATATCACATCACTATGGGGTTCTATTAACATTACATTGTATTTGTATTAGATTTGTATATTTATTATGCACTACCACAGGTCCTTGATCATATAATCTATGTATGTTTGTTGGTTAAAAAGTAATAATATGAGGTTGTTATGCAGTAAGTTTAGTATCTATATGACGCAATAGATATGATTATATGTTGTTGGTTTGAACAGTAGACATACTCTTTTCTACATATATTGTTTTGATTTTTGTATCATTGATGGTCTGCTGTACTGTATTTACAACCTCAATAAAGACTATTTAAAAAAAAAAAGTATTTAAACACAAAACAGTATTAAAAACTACATTGGAATTTTTGCCACATTCTATTTAAATCTACACATATTTGATTTGGTATTGACAATATTTTCCCTTAATTTATTTTTCCTTATTTTGTTTTATTTCTAAGACTTAAATGTTTAAGAGATATATTCTGAGTTTGCTAACAACCCATTAAACTCAAAGATCCTGAACTAAGCATTCATTTTCTGAAATAGGTTCCCATTTTCCTCTTTAATTACTATTAATATCCTTGTAACACACTATTTATAAAAGATAGACTTAAGCCAAAGGCAACTCTCATCATATTGTAGAAGACTATTTTTAACAAACTGTAGCAAGCAGCCAAAAGAAATTCAATTTCTGCTAAATGTTGCTGCAAAATCAGTTTCATCACCTCAGGGATTAAGAAAAATGCTGAGCCAATTTAATGACAGGATTTAGTTCATTATTTATCTTTTAGAATGTAAATTATTGATTGTCATGAATTTTTTATCATTTTGCTGTCCACTGACTAATTCATGGGAGAAAAAAAAAACCATAAGCCTTTTACAAAGAACGGTCTTCCATGCTTTATGTACAAAGCTTCTGCACTGCATTTGACAGACGATAATCTGTCAAAATGAAAAATTAACAGCAGTTCCTTAATTTATCATATCCTGCCTCTGTGCTATTAACGGCTTTTTCGTCTCCATATTCTGCGACTTTTCTTCATACTAAACAAAATTGTGATAGAAAATAAACAGATCATATATAGGTGCTCGGGTCTTTCGCTTTTCGACAAAATTCATAGGAGAATTGGATAAAAATATTTTATTGATGAAATATATATACTCTGAGATCATGAAAGGTTCACGTTATGTTTTCTACATAAATATAAAATATTAAGATAATCAATGCAAAGTATTTTGTTTCTATATGTTACATTATTTATACCCTGCTCTGATTATGTACGCTTAAACTACTACCATTAATATATGTAGTTACTAATTAATCTACTGCTCTGGTACACTGTTACATTGGCTATGCTTTAATTCATTATATGAAATTAAATAATTAAAATGATTTACTAAAGATTACTTAGTGTTTCTCCACTCTTGTCTTCAAGAAAACGTAACAAATCAAATTTTAAGGAATATTACATACTTTAAAGGGACAGTAAAGTCCAAATTAAACTTTCATGATTCAGATAGGACATGCAATTTTGAACATCTTTCTAATTTACTTTAATCATCAAATTTGCTTTATTCTCTTGGTATTCTTAGTTGAAAGATAAACCTAGGTAGGCTCATATGCTAATTGCTAAGCCCCTGAAGGCCGCCTCTTATCTGAATACATTTGACAGTTTTTCACAGCTAGATGGCATTAGTTCATGTGTTTCATATAAATAACATTGTGCTCATGCACGTGGAGTTATTTAAGAGTCAGCACTAAGTTTGTCAAAGGAACTAAGATAAGGTGGCAGTATTCAGAGGCTTAGATACAAGATAATCACAGAGGTACAAAGTATATTTCTATAACAGTGTTGATTATGCAAAACTGGGGAATGGGTAATAAAGGGATTATCTATCTTTTTAAACAAGAACATTTTTGCTGTTTACCATCCCTTTAAGATTGTAATATGGGGGCATAAAACTTTTTCTCATTCATGATTCAGACAGAGCATTCAATTTAAAAAAAGTTTGTTTCATTCTCTTGGTATTCTTTGCTGAAGAGATATCTAGGTAGTTATGGAGTGCTACATGACAAGAAATATTGCTGCCCTCTAGTGCTCTTGCAAATGTATAGCATTCTCAAAAAACTGCAGGCACGTGCACACTACTGAGCTTAACTCCTTGCTTTTCAACAAAAGATACCAAAAGAACAAAGAAAATCCAGTAATAGAAGTAAATTGGAAAGTTGTTTAAAATGGCCTGCTCTATCTAAATCATGAAAGAAAATGTTGGGCTTTTATTCTACTTTAATGACATGTAGTGAAAATGTTTGCAGTACACTTCCATGATTTATTTTGTCCCTTTTCCCTTTATTTTAACTCTAAAAGGTGTTGGCTTTCCAAATCATACGGTCCTGACCAATCCTTTAGAAAATCTTATCAACTGATTTATCTACAAAAATCTCCTTAGACTTGATTCTGTAGAAAATCATTAGATAAGTGTTATAGGTAGAGAAACGGAATTGCATGATCTAAACGTCTAACACTGATAACTCCGAAAAATATCTCTTTTTGCTTGCTTCTTATTGGTCATAGCAAAGGAAATAAAATAAACATACTAAAGAAGTTTTTCAAGAGATATGTCCATGAACTGCAAAACTATGCTCATTTTGTTAAGAACATTACAGTTATAAATGCTTAAATACCATTTATTTTGTACACAGACATTTTCAATGTAGTGCTTAATTGTTGATATTACTATGCATATAAAAAATAAGTTTCTACACCCTTTAAAAATATTAAAAAGGTGAAGAATAATATTTCGCACAAAGTAAAAATAAAAAATAAAGAAAATGTGATAATCACTGGAATATACAGATTGGATTCTATTTCTCAAGCTTCTACAAGATAATTAACACATAATTTCCAAATAAGAATAAATACATTCCTGTGTATTTGTCATATTAATTGTCTTATGTTTACCCAAACTGTCTATAAAGTCATAAGAATGAATATTAGCTGTGTCTTAATAGCTCATTTATCCGAGGAAGCAGAAGTCAGACTTAAGCAATTAAAAGTTTTATATAGTTTACCACAAACCATTGTTTATACCACAAACAGCAAATAAATCAGATGACTGTTATGGAAAATAAAATGACAAAGAAATAAATAATTGGCTTTGGGTAGAGGAGTTAATGTTTATCAATTTACCCCGTTCCTAGACAAACCCTTTTTAGAGTCATGGATTGGCTGATACACACATATGCTTGTATGCCGGCGCCTGTTCTCTTGTTTGCCTAAGTAGTTAACCCTGTATAAAATGCACACAATGTCAAACTTTATTATTTTATATGTTTATATGATTTTCAATATTTGTGAATAATATTGCATGTGTGTGATCTTGAGAGTTATTAATGTGTGTTTCACATATCAAAGAGACATGGAATTTAATTTCAAATAAAGCACATTATAAAAAAACAGCTTTTTAATTTAACGTTGTTGTCAAATTGTCTACTTGTATGTTCTCATGCAAAGGGACTAAATTTAAAGGGATATGGAACCCAACATTTTTCTTTCATGAATCAGATAGAGCAGCGATTTTAAATAACTTTCAGCTAGATTACGAGTTTTGAGCGCTATAGGGAAATTAACGACCGCCACAAAAGCGGCAGTATTTAGCCTCCCTATAGCGCTGCTACTACAGGTTTTGTAAAACCCGGCTTGCGCGGGCGATATGCTTGCGTTGAGCTAAATACCTCACCCAAATACAAGCAGTGTTTTGATGTGCTTGCGCACGATTTCCCCATAGACATCAATGGGTAGAGTCGGCAAAAAAAAAGCCTAACACCTGCGATCGTGGAAATAAAAGTTCCGTAACGCAGCCCCATTGATGTCTATGGGGAAAGAAAAAGTTACGTTTAAACCTAACACCCTAACATAAAAACAATGTCTAAGCACCCCTAATCTGCTGCCCCTAACATCGCCGCAAGCTACATAATGTTATTAACCCCTAATCTGCTGCCCCTAACATCGCCGCCACCTAAATAAAACTATTAACCCCTAATCTGCCACTCCCAATATCGCCGCCACCTACATTACAGTTATTAACCCCTAATCTGCCGCCCCCAATGTCGCTGCCACTATACTAAAGTTATTAAGCCCTAAACCTCTGGCCTCCCACATCACTAACACTAAATAAATATATTAACCACTAAACCTAACCCTAACGTAACCCTAACCCTAAGCATAACCCTAACGTAACCCTAACCCTAAGCATAACCCTAACCCTATCGTAACCCTAACCCTAAGCATAACCCTAACGTAACCCTAAACCTAAGTCTAACCCTAACCCCCCTAACTTAAATATAATTAAAATAAATCTAAATTAAACTTACAATTATTACCTAAATAATTCCTATTTAAAAATTAATACTTACCTGTAAAAAAAAAAAACTAAGCTAGCTACAATATAACTAATAGTTACATTGTAGCTAGCTTAGGTTTTATTTTTATTTCGCAAGTAAGTTTGTATTTATTTTAACTAGGTAGACTAGTTAGTAAATAGTTATTAACTATTTACTAACTACCTAGTTAAAATAAATACAAAGTTACCTGTAAAATAAAACCTAACCTGCCTTACACTAAAACCTAACATTACAATAAAATAAAATAATAAAATACAATTATCTAAATTACAAAAAAAATAATCACTAAATTACACAAAATAAAAAACGATATAAATCAAAAATAAAAACAAATTACTCCTAATCTAATAGCCCTATCAACAAAAAAAAGCCCACCCAAAATAAAAAAAACCTAGCCAACACTAAACTGCCAATGGCCCTTAAAAGGGCCTTTTGCGTGGCATTGCCCCAAAGAAATCAGCGCTTTTACCTGTAAAAAAAAATACAAACAACCCCCCAACAGTAAAACCCACCACCACACAACCAAAACCCCCAAATATAAACCTATCTAAATAAACCTAAGCTAACCCTTGCCCTGAAAAGGGCATTTGGATGGGCATTGCCCTTAAAAGGGCATTTAGCTCTTTTACATTGCCCAAAACCCTACTCTAAAAATAAAACCCACCCAATAAACCCTTAAAAAAACCTAACACTAACCCCGACGATCCACTTACAGTTTTCGAAGACCGGACATCCATCCTCATTCAGGCAGCACAAGTCTTCATCCAAGCTGGCAGAAGTCCTCATCGAAGCTGGCAGAAGTCTTCATCCAAGCGGGCAGAAGTCTTCATCCAGACGGCATCTTCTATCTTCATCCATCCGGCGCTGAGCGGGTCCATCTTCAAGACATCCGGCGCGGAGCATCCTCTACTTCTGATGGTCGCTGAAGAATGAAGTTTCCCTTTAATTGATGTCATCCAATATGGCATCCCTTACATTCCGATTGGCTGATAGATTTCTATCAGCCAATAGGAATTAAAGGTGAAAAAAATCCTATTGGCTGTTGCAATCAGCTAATAGGATTGAGCTTTCATTCTATTGGCTGATCCAATCAGCCAATAGGATTGAGCTTGTATTCTATTAGCTATTAGGGGTTAATAATATTTAGTGTTTGCGATGCAGGAGGGCGGCAGTTTAGGGATTTAATAAGTTAATTATAGTGGCGATGATGTCGGAAAGCGGCAGAATAGGGGTTAATACATTTTTTAAGTGGCAGCGATGTCCAGAGCGGAAGATTAGGGGTTAATAATTTTATTATAGTGTTTGCGATGCGGGAGGGCCTCGGTTTAGGGGTTAATAGTTAGTTTATGGGTGTTAGTGTACTTTGTAACACTTTAGTTATGAGTTTTACGGTACAGCTTTGTAGCATAAAACTCATAATTACTGGCTTTAGATGGCGGTACGGATCTTGTGGTTAAAGAGTGTACCGCTCACTTTTTGGCCTTCCAGGTAAAATACCGGCGCTATGAAAGTCCCATTGAAAAAAGACTTTTTTAAAAGTGCGGTACTGACGTTGCATGATGGCCAAAAAGGTGTGCGGTACAGCTATACCGACAAGACTTGTAATAGCGGCGTTAGGGAAAAAGCAGCGTTATGAAGCATAACAATGCTTTTTCACTCATAACGCCAAACTCGTAATCTAGCTGATTCTAATTTAAGTCTACTACAAAGTATCTTCGTTCTCTTGGTATCTTTTGTTGAAAAGCAGGGACCTAAGCTTAGGAGTCCGACCATTTCTGGAGCACTATATGGCAGCAGTTCTGCAAGAATGTTATCCATGTGCAAGAGCACTAGAGGGCAGCACTATTTCCTGCCATATATTGCACCAGATGCTACCTATGAGTCTCTTCAACACAGAATATCATGAGACCAAAGCAAATTTGATAATAGAACTAAATTGGAAACTTTATAAAATTGATCTGCTCTGTCTGAAACACAAAATAATTTGTTTGGGTTTCATATCCTTTTAACAGAGCATACTAAGAGAAAGAGTTACACTTGATAATAAAACTCAATTATAACTTTTATTTTTTTTAAATTGTACACTTATATATATCATTTCAATTCAGTGGGGTATATTTATCAAAGGTCTAGCCGACAGTGTGGATCAGATCCGCCAGACATCGCTGAATGCAAGGAGCAATTTGCTCTCCGTATTCAGCATTGCACCAGCAGCTCACAAGAGTAACGCTGCCCCTTGCAGATTCGCGGCCAATCGGCCGCCAGCAGGGGGTGTCAATCAACCCAATCGTATTCGATCGGGTTGAATTTTGGCGAAGTCTGTCTGCCTGCTCAGAGCAGGCGGACAGGTTATGGAGCAGCGGTCTTTAGACCGCAGCTTCATAACTGGTGTTTCTGGTGAGCCTGCAGGCCCGCCAGAAACACAGGGCCTCAAGCTCCATCCAGAGCTTGATAGATAGGCCCCTATATCTCTTTAATGATGATAAACAAGAATTAAAAATGTAATCTAATCTGGAAATTAGAGATAATAATGATAATAATAATAATAATAATAATAATAATAATAATAATAATACAATTATAGAATTGCTACTTTGAAGATAATTATGAGTAAAGCAGATTTTTGTCTCAAATCATTTCAGAATGACACTACACATCATTATTTATTATATTGTGTTGTGATCTGTTACAATTGTATTGCTTTTATTATATGACATCAGAACTTCCTCTCACCTTCCTTTCAGCTGAAATATTTCTTTGAGTTGATGCCCAGCATTGTGACAGTCAGATGTCTCTGCCTTATTGATCCTCAGCTACAGACTTTGACTTTGTATCTCATGTCTGCCCTGAGCGATCGTGCTGCTTTGAGTTTTGTTTGTCCTGCAAATTCTTGGTTGACCACAAAAATTCACCACAGTGGAGGAACAGAGTTTCTCAAACTCTTTGTAATGGAAAAAAACAACAATGTTTGGAGTTTTGTGAATGTATTTTCTTATTTCTAAAATGTTATACACCCTTTGTCAACCAACATACTCATCTAATATTATCTTTAATTATTATCAAGAACTTGTTTAGATCTTCATGTTCAATACATTTTCCTAAGCAAGATATAAAATATCTTTAAAGCTTTCCAAATTTTGACTTAGGTTAAACATTTAAGTTTCTCATGCCAAAGCATTAAACTTAGCTTGGTTATTTCTTTTTCACCTCTACATTAGAAATATGTTTTATATTGCCCCCTTAAGTTAGATGTGCAATGAATCTTGAACACCTGGAATTTCAAGATTCCATTGAGGCAAACATGGAAAAGACTGCCAATCCGCAATAGGGTTAAAGCCAAGGTGCTAAAAAAAATCATAATCAGCCAATGGGAGCGAAGACAATGTCCATTCAATGTATATATGAGTGGATATTATTTTTGCTCCCATTTTCTAATATTGACTTTCCCCTAAACTGAATTGTTTGAGAATTGAATAAAAGATGGCTTAAAAGGAATCTTTCACCATGTCAACATTTTGGAGGAATTTGATTGGAGTTACAGTTGATGAAGCATTAACCATGGTAGAAACAATACCATTGGTTAGTAAATATCTTGTGATACTTTGGTTTACCGGACTACCTGAGAGGGGACTTTAATATAAACATGATGGCAGGATCTTTTAAATTATGTGTTAGGAAGTCATTGGTTCATATATTCTGTTTAAACTGATTCCTTACAACTTGAATTTTAGTGATTTTAAGATTGTTAATCATATGCCAAGATCGATTTGAGACTAAGGGCTCCATTTATTAAGCAGCGGATGCCCCATCGTTTCAGGTCCACCTGAAATGGAAGTTAAGAAGCAGCGGTCTTGAGACTGCTGCTCCTTAATGTCTCTGCAACCTTTTAAGTGGTGGACTGAAAGCATCCCGATTCAATACGATTGGGATGATTGACAGTCTCTGCTAGCAGCCGATTGGCCAGTGAGCAGGAGGCGGCATTGCATAAGCATTTCACCAGAAAGGTTTGTGCAATGTTAAATGCTGACAGCGTATGCTGTCGGCATTTAGCGAGGTCGAGCAGACATGATTCAAATCATTTTACACACAAGAAAGTGAAGCGCAAAACCAGCACTCCTATAATGCCACTCTCCTTCCTAGATAGGAAAAATCAAAGAAAACCCAACCCTAAAATGAGAGGGCGCTAAAAACAAATAGAATTTGAATTTTCTTCTGATATAAACTTCCTATGTTAAAATAAATGTATTTAAACTAAAAAAGGTACCTAAAACAGTTAAATTATTATCACACATTAAAATGTCCATAAATCCATTCAGGGTACTTAAATGAAATGAGTCAAGGAGAGAACACAGAGGCCTCTATTTATTAAAGTCTGGCGGACCTGATCCGACAGTGCGGATCAGGTCCGCCAGACCTCGCTGAATATGGAGAGCAATACGCTCTCCGTATTCAGCATTGCACCAGCAGCTCACAAGAGCTGCTGGTGCAACGCCGCCCCCTGCAGACTCGCGGCCAATGGGCCACCAGCAGGGGGTGTCAATCAACCCGAACATACCCGAACGGGTTGTATTGTGGCGAAGTCTGTCCGCCTGCTCAGAGCAGGCAGATAGGGTTATGGAACAGCGATCTTTGTGACCGCTGCTTCATAACTGCTGTTTCTGGTGAGTCTGAAGACGGAGCTTGATAGATAGGCCCAGAGTCTCCTAGATTCACTACCCAGTCTATGTTCAATCTTCGTTAGCTAACATATTCAAGTAGCCGTATAAATTACTTGAACTCCAGAAATGCCAAAGAATGCTTTAGGGTTGATTAACCGCTTACCAGTTTCAGTAAGTGTTATTTGTGTCAGGTCATTACAGCGGATCTCTTACCTTTGTTGTTTGCTAAACTTTGTTGGCGTGCAAGCCTGCCAATTAGGTAACCGTTTCTCTGTCTCTGATAGCGTGACATCAGAATATGTCAGTTGTTTAGATATTCAACTTGCGTAAGTTAAAAAGTGGAATCCTCTTACCCACACTCTGCTACTATCGGACATCAGCTATTTTAGTGATGTGTGGATTTTACATAAATCATATACCCTCTTTTTTGCCTTACTGTCTACTTCACCTCTTTGTTATAAGTATGCACAAATTTTATGCATAGTAGTAAATTCAGTGTTGAAGTAATATGCAGTACCTATGATAACAATGTATAAGATTATGATGATATTATCTTGCATCAATGGCTACTCCTTTAGCTTTAAACTACACATTGTACTTTAGTTACGTGTTATGTGCCGTAAACGAAGCAGCTATCATTGTTCATGTTTTTAATGTAATGTAAGGGTTAATCTCTTGTTTATATGCAAATAGGATGTGTGTGTCTATGAATAAGTGCCACTAGTGTGTACAAAATGCGTCAGCCTACCACTGACTTTGATGCTGTGCCAAGTTTTCTATGCTTTGTTTTAATAGATACATAAACATTTATTTTTAATTATTACACACATTGCAGTGCTTGTGACATTGTGTACAGGATGTTGAAATAGAGGTTTGATCAACCACAGTAACTGGCACTCTGGGTCAACAGGGAGCCTCGTTTTGGAGTTTGGACACTTACCTGCTGTGGAGCTGGTAAGATCCTTTTAAAATAAATGTCTGCAATTTCAAATCCAAGAATGAATCTTTAGGGACATATTTATCAATGTGAGAGCAGACATGATATGAAGTAGCGTATCATGTCCGCCGCACATCGATAAATGCCAACATCAAACGCTCTCGGCATTTATCATTGCACCAGCAGTTCTTGTAAACTGCTGGTGCAATGCCGGCCCCTGCAGATTTGCGGCCAATCGGCCGCCAGCAGGGGGTGTCAATCAACCTGATCATATTCGATCGGGTTGATTTCTGTCCACGGCCTCAGAGCAGGCGGACAAGTTATGGAGCAGCGTTCTTGATAAATATGCCCCTGAGTGTGAAACACACAGGATTTACAGGACAGTAATGTATCATCAAAATGATGTTTTTTGGGGGGATTCCTGTGGGATGTTGGGAAATATCTCAATATGAGAGATATTATATATCAAAATCAGAGATATTTTAGTTCAATAACTCATTTTCTTTTTTGATACCAATATGTGCTTGTTAAACAATGATAAATGTGATGTAAGCATATTTACATCTTTGCTTTAGCCCTGCTAAAATATATTAGATTGGTACAAAAAAAAAAATCAATTGATTTCCATAAAGCATCTCATATGCACAGCTTCTGGGGATCTATAATGTATGAGAAAGTTTACATGAGGTGTCTGATTTATGTAGAGCTGCTCATGGTGACTTATGTTAAGCTGAATGTTATTGAGACAACTCTGCTTGAAGATTAACTACTTGAATATGAGCCTAGTTATTGCTATTTTAACCCCCAGCAGCCATAAAAATATACAAAGCATTGATATATATGTCCGAGAGCCAAGGGGTTAAAGACAGATATTTTGTTTATACCATCTAATACAATAAAATAGAAAACAGAAAAGTCAAATCTAAAAGAGCAACTCTTCACAATGTTAATACAGTTGGTCTGAATATTTTTATACCAAAACCCTCTACGACTACATAGGAAGATAGGTCCCTTGGGTATTTTTCCTAGCGGTCACTATTTATTTATTAAGACTTTATTAAGAATATTTTTTTTTCCTTAAAAGATAATGTTTGTTTATTACTAAACTATTTAACGTTATGGTAAAAGCTCCCCTTTTTGAAAATCAGATCCGGAATGTTAGTGATAATTTAAATAGAGTTTAATTCATCAGATGTAATGCAGTTCTCATTTTAACTTGCTATTTTATCTGTGAGCTAAGGGTTTTAATTGTTGTCCAATCAGCGCTCTCCCCATATGGCACTCCTGTTGTAGCTAGATCGCTGATTGAAGAACAATTCAAATCTTTAGGTCACAGAAAAATTGACTTCTGAAGTGGGCAGCGGAGTGCGGGTATTAGAATTTCATATCTATATAAAAATGTAAATTACAGCGCATCTTCATTACAACTGATGAATTAAACTCCTTCTAAAATATCACTAACATTCTGTATCTGTTTTTATAAAGGGGAGAGCTTACCATCACTTTAATTCAGGTTTTATGTAAATATACAATTTGGGTATATTTACTTATATCCCCTTTTATAAGCAATTCACACAAATATAGCGATGAACCTCTGCTATATTTGTGATACTCGACATATTTAAGGAATATTGAGACAGAATAATACTGATAAATCGCCAAGAAAGTATCAATATTTTTAATCATCAAATTTGAATATGTAAATGTTATATTCAAAATATAAAGAATATTTCAAGCTATAAGTATAGAAACTGTTATCAAAAATGTTTTTAGACTGTCTCTAATATATTTTATCATTGTCTGATACATTTATTTTGTAATTGTATCACTACATTTATTTATTTAATTTTTTTATAAATATATCAAATCGCTAAGCAATTTTTTGTCTTTATCTGTATTATGTATTTTTATTATTTATTACATGTGCAATTCGTTTCGACTGAATTTAGTTTTTAGCTGAATTTTGGCCGATTCGGAGATTCAAATTAATCCGAATTTCAGAATCGGCACCATAACTAAAATCCCGAAAAATGTCAAAAATAAATAAATCAGTTTCCAAATTTTCGGATCCATTCTTTAATCATATTCAGAATTTTTCATTGTTCTAAACTAAACCGCAGTTCCCCAACATCGCGGACACTAACTAAAGCTATTAACTCCTGTACCGCAGGGTTACCTTGCATTGAATCCTCATTGTGCGGTGGACGATCACATGAAGATGACCTCCACATCCGACCGATGGACCTCCGCATGGACCTCCGCATGTACCTCCGCCTTCACTGACCGATCCGCTTCCACTGGGATGAAGATAGAAGATGCTGGTTCCGCGATGGATACAGATGGAACTGCCTGGATGAAGATTTTGGGGTTAGGTTTTTTTTGCTTTTTTGGGGTGTTTTTTTTTTTAGATTAGGGCTTTTTTATTTTAATGGTCCAAAAAAGAGCTGAATGCCCTTTTAAGGGCAGTAAAAGAGCTGAATGCCCTTTTAAGGGCAATGCCCATACAAATGGCCTTTTCTGGGCAATACCCATACAAATGCCTTTTTCTGGGCAATACCCATACAAATGCCCTTTTCTGGGCAATGGGTAGATTAGGTTTTTTTTAGTTAGGTTATTTTTTTTAATTTTGTTGGTTTGGGTGGTGGGGGTGTTTGTTGTAAGTTTTTTGTAAAAGAGCTGTTAACTTTAGGGCAATGCCCTACAAAAGACCCTTTTAAGGGCCCTTGGTAGTTTGTTATAGATTATTTTTTTTTACTTTGGGGTGTTTTTTTTTTTAACGGGGTATTAGATTAGGCATAATTTTGTTTTGTTTTTATAATTTCGTTTGTTATTTTTAGTAATGGTAATTTTTTTATTTTTTGTAATTTTAGTGTTTATTATTTTTGTAATTGTAGTTTTAATTTTTTAGTAATCTTAGGTTTTTTTATTTTTAGTAATGTTAGGTTTTTTATTTTTTAGTAATGTTAGGTTTTATTAGCTCAAGCTTAGGTTTTATTTTTATTTCACAGGTAAGTTTGTATTTATTCTAACTAGGTAGTTAGTAAATGGTTATATTGTAGCTAGCTTAGGTTTTATTTTTATTTCACAGGTAAATTTGTATTTATTTTTAAATAGGTAGTTAGTTAATAATTGTAACTTTAATTCAGGTCTATTTAAATTATGTTAAAGTTAGGAGGTGTTAGGTTTAGGGGTTAATAGTTTAATTTAGGTTGTTGCAATGTGGGGGCTGGCATTTTAGGGGTTAATATGTTTAGTTAGTGTTGGCGATGTTTAGTTAGTGTTGGCAACGTTTGGAAACAGCGGTTTAGGGGTTAATAGGTTTATTTAGTGTTTCAGTTAGTGTTGTCGATGTCAGGGAACTGTGGTTTAGGGGTTAATAGGTTAAGTTAGTGTTGGTGATGTTTGGGAATGGCGGTTTAGGGGTTAATAGGTTTAGTTAGTGTCAGCAATGTTGGGGAACTGCGGTTTAGGGGTTAATAGGTTTATTTAGTGTCGGCAATGTGGGAGGGGCGGCAGTTTAGGGGTTAATAGATTTAGGCAGTGTTGGCGATGTGGGGGAACGGCGGTTTAGGGGTTAATCACTTTATTTAGTGTCGGCGATGTGGGTGGCGGCAGTTTTAGATAATTTTGTTTCGGCAATCACTGGCATATTAGTTATGTTTAGTTAAATCATTTTTTCGGATCCTTTTGTTTTTTCGGATTCATTCTTTATTCATATGCATTATTCTATTCTAAACTTTAGAATAGAATAATGCACATGAATAAAGAATGGATCCGATCGGAAAAAACAAATGGATCTGAAAAAACTATTTAACTTAACATAACTAATAGGCCGAAACAATTTTTTTTTTAAACTTAACTAAACTAATTTGCCGAAACAAAATTATTTATATAACTAATGAAAACTAAACAAATTTTTAGTGTTGCACATGTACATTATTTATATAATTATGTATTTATATAATGCACTTTTTTAATGTAACCTTTTCCTAGGGATCTTTCCCTTTTCTTCCTCTCTCTCTCTCTTATATATTAGCTTGCATGATCCATAAAACGTATTTTATTAGACCGATATCCTCAAATGACCTTGCTCTATTCTAAGCAAAAATTGCTGTCACATAAAGAAAACAAGCAATGTAATTAACTAATTAATTAATTAATTAATTGATTCATAGCATGTTGCAAATATTTAAATGATTTGCTTTCTGCACCACTTTAAATTATTAATATAAAGTACTTGCCATAGATAGAAATTCTTAAAGTGAAACAGTGAATTCAATTCTGAGTTTTTTTCCTTATAAATTCCAAAAAGGGGTGCAGATTTTTTTTGCATGAAATCTTAAGACATTTATAGCTCTGTTTCAATTCTATATTTTTCCATATAATACAAGGAATAGATGCAAACCTTAAATGTACAAGTAAGCTGCACAAAGCTTCAGGGAAAATGCAGTGTATGATGATAGATTAATCTAAATCTGCTTGTTTTTCCCAGCTCAGCAAAACACCAAATAGGTCATTGCTTTGCCAGGTGACAGTGAAAACTCAGAAATCTGCAGAGAACATTGTGCAAAGCTTGAGAAACAGATGCACATTGTACTAATGTAGCTAGTGATAATGCCCAGCTAAAAAAGACACAATAAATCCCAACTGCTACTGAAAATTAGACAAACAGACTGCTATATACAGGGAGTGCAGAATTATTAGGCAAGTTGTATTTTTGAGGATTAATTTTATTATTGAACAACAACCATGTTCTCAATGAACCCAAAAAACTCATTAATATCAAAGCTGAATAGTTTTGGAAGTAGTTTTTAGTTTGTTTTTAGTTATAGCTATTTTAGGGGGATATCTGTGTGTGCAGGTGACTATTACTGTGCATAATTATTAGGCAACTTAACAAAAAACAAATATATACCCATTTCAATTATTTATTTTTACCAGTGAAACCAATATAACATCTCAACATTCACAAATATAAATTTCTGACATTCAAAAACAAAACAAAAACAAATCAGTGACCAATATAGCCACCTTTCTTTGCAAGGACACTCAAAAGCCTGCCATCCATGGATTCTGTCAGTGTTTTGATCTGTTCACCATCAACATTGCATGCAGCAGCAACCACAGCCTCCCAGACACTGTTCAGAGAGGTGTACTGTTTTCCCTCCTTGTAAATCTCACATTTGATGATGGACCACAGGTTCTCAATGGGGTTCAGATCAGGTGAACAAGGAGGCCATGTCATTAGATTTTCTTCTTTTATACCCTTTCTTGCCAGCCACGCTGTGGAGTACTTGGACGTGTGTGATGGAGCATTGTCCTGCATGAAAATCATGTTTTTCTTGAAGGATGCAGACTTCTTCCTGTACCACTGCTTGAAGAAGTTGTCTTCCAGAAACTGGCAGTAGGACTGGGAGTTGAGCATGACTCCATCCTCAACCCGAAAAGGCCCCACAAGCTCATCTTTGATGATACCAGCCCAAACCTACCTCCACCTTGCTGGCGTCTGAGTCGGACTGGAGCTCTCTGCCCTTTACAAATCCAGCCACGGGCCCATCCATCTGGCCCATCAATACTCACTCTCATTTCATCAGTCCATAAAACCTTAGAAAAATCAGTCTTGAGATATTTCTTGGCCCAGTCTTGACGTTTCAGCTTGTGTGTCTTGTTCAGTGGTGGTCGTCTTTCAGCCTTTCTTACCTTGGCCATGTCTCTGAGTATTGCACACCTTGTGCTTTTGGGCACTCCAGTGATGTTGCAGCTCTGAAATATGGCCAAACTGGTGGCAAGTGGCATCTTGGCAGCTGCACGCTTGAATTTTCTCAGTTCATGGGAAGTTATTTTGCGCCTTGGTTTTTCCACACGCTTCTTGCGACCCTGTTGACTATTTTGAATGAAACGCTTGATTGTTCGATGATCACGCTTCAGAAGCTTTGCAATTTTAAGAGTGCTGCATCCCTCTGCAAGATATCTCACTATTTTTGACTTTTCTGAGCCTGTCAAGTCCTTCTTTTGACCCATTTTGCCAAAGGAAAGGAAGTTGCCTAATAATTATGCACACCTGATATAGGGTGTTGATGTCATTAGACCACACCCCTTCTCATTACAGAGATGCACATCACCTAATATGCTTAATTGGTAGTAGGCTTTCGAGCCTATACAGCTTGGAGTAAGACAACATGCATAAAGAGGATGATGTGGTCAAAATACTCATTTGCCTAATAATTCTGCACTCCCTGTAAATGCAACACAAAATACAGAAACAGAACATGTATACTGCGTTTAAGCAGAGAAATGGAAATTTGCCAAAAACCCATAACATGTAAATATGAGGTTACAATAATGTTATCAAAATTATTAACCAGAGGTGCTATAAACATTATTAACAAAAATCCCTTTAAGCTAATGATTCCAAAACTAATTCTGGAATGGAAACCTTAAAGGGCTTTAGAATTACTCACAGAGCATCAGTATAACCAATCTATACGAGTCAACACTGCAGCCAGAATGTGCTCTATACGTGCAGAAATTATTTTGGGAGCAGATGGAAAAGGATTTCAGTAGGCCCCTCTCTCCTTTCCTCTCCTTACCTTAGCTCTCATGAACTACTTTCTTTTTTTAAAATCTATGTCACTAAATTGCACCACCTCACAGAAATGCCCCCACTGCTATAAATCTCATTCTCACCTACTCTTACTTTCAATCTTGCTGCTATTAGCTTCAGGTGACATCTCTCCAAATCCTGGGCACACCCTCATTCCAACCATTACCCAATCACGCACTCCTTATAGTAACTTTAATAAAAGCAACACACATAACCTAATTTCCATCAATTGCATCCCATACGCACACACTCCTTTCACTTGCGCACTATAGAACTCTCGCTCTGTCTGCAACAAACTTACAACCATTCATGACCTGTTTATTTTAAATGCTTTCACCCTTTTAGCAATTACCGAAACCTGGCTATCTTGTTCCGAAACCATTTCCACTGCTGCTCTCACACCTGATGGTCTTCAATTTAGCCATACCCCTAGGCCAGGTGAGAAACGTGGCGGCGGTGTTGGGAACCTGCTCTCCCCCTCCTGCACTTATCAGTACCTACCTCCAATCCCATCTCTCTCCTTCTCCTCCTTTGAAGTCCACTGTATTCACCTGTTCTCCCCCCTCTCCCTTAAAGTGGCAGTCATCTATAGCCCTCCTGGACCTACCTCCCATTTCCTTGACAACTTTGCCGCCTGGCTTCCTCACTTTCTCGCTACAAATATACCAACCCTAATTCTTGGGGACTTCAACATTCCCATTGATAACCCGTCTGCCCCTGCTGCCTCTAAACTTCTTTCATTCACATCCTCCTTTGGTCTCTCACAATCCATCCTATTCCCTACCCACCGTGATGGACACTCCATTGACCTGGTATTTTCCTACCTCTGTTCTATATCTGACCTCACCTGTCACCCTTTTCCTATTTCAGACCATCACCTGGTCACTTATAATATTAATGCGACAGCTAAACCCACTCCTCCATCCTGCCCCCGCACCTGTAGAAATCTACATTCTGTAGATCCACTCCAATTTTCAAATATTATTCAAGATCTCCTCTCTCACACTTCCACTATAACCTGCCCTGATCTCGCAACAGCCCACTATAATAAAACTCTCTCCTCTGCACTAGACACACTTGCCCCTCCCCAGCTGTGCAAAACATCATGCCGTCAGTTGCAGCCCTGGCACTCTCAGCAAACACACTATTTGCAAAAATGCTCCCGTACTGCTGAGCATGTCTGGAGGAAAACTCACTCTGAACCTGACTTTATACACTATAAGTTTATTCTTCGTTCATATAGCCAAGCAAACCTACTTCTCTTCTATATACTCTTTCCTCAAACCCTAAACTACTCTTCACCTTTAACTCTCTCCTCTACCCTCCTGCTCCCCTCCCCCCATCTGTCTTTAGTGCTCAAGACCTGGCAGACTACTTTTTAAACAAAACAGGTTATCCGAAGCAACATCTTAACACCAACCTGCAATATTCCATCAACAGGCCCAGTTACTCCATCTGCCACCCTATGCATCTTCCATCCAGTCACTGAGAATAAAGTTTCTTCCTTACTATCTTCCTCACGCCTCACTACCTGCCCGCTAGCCCCTATCCCTTCTCATCTAATACCCTCCCTATTTTCCACCCTCACTCCTGCTCTTACACACATCTTAAACCTATCTCTCTCTACCGGCTCATTCCCATCTTCTTTTAAACACGCAAAAGTCACTCCCATAATCAAAAAACCCTCCCTCAACCTTAATTCTCCTGAAAGCTACTGCCCCATATCACTGCTCCCACTAACATCAAACCTCCTCAAAAACTAGTTTACAATCACCTAACCCACTTCCTGGCCGCCAACTCCTTGCTTGACCCCCTGCAATCCGGATTCCGACCCAAACACTCAACTGAGACTGCCCTTACCAAGGTTACTTACGTTCTTCTCTCTGCTAAAAATATTGACCACTACTCTATACTCATCTTACTTGACCTCTCAGCTGCCTTCAATACAGTTGACCACCCCCTCCTCCTACAGACCCTTAGCTCTTTTGGCCTCTGTGACACTGCTCTTTCCTGGATTCACTCTTATTTTTCTCACAGGTCTTTTTATGTTTAATTTGCCGGCGACTCCTCCTCTCCAATGCCTCTGTCTGTTGGAGTACCTCAAAGGATCGTTTCTGGGTCCTCTACTCTTCTCCTTTTATACTTATTTGCTGGGTAAACTTATCAACAGTGATGGCTTCAAATATCACCTCTATGCTGATGATACCCAGATCTACCTCTCCTCCCCTGCTCTCTCTCCCTCTGTCCTTTCTCATGTCAGCCACTGCGTATCTGGTATTTCTTCCCTGATGGCCTCTCAACACCTAAAGATTAACATTTCCAAGACTGAGCTCCTTCTTATCCCCCCTCAAGCTCTATGCCGACTTGTGACTTCTCTATCCCTGTTGATGGCATCATCATTTCCCCATCGCCCCAAGTCCGCTGCCTCAGAGTTACAATTCACTTCAATCTATCCTTCACCCCCCATATCCAATCGCTTTCTACATCCTACCACAACCATCTACGCAACATTTTCAACCTTTTCTGTGCACTAACACCGCAAAGCAAATAATCCACTCCCTTGTTATTTCCCGACTTGACTACTGCAATAACCTACTTACTGGCCTTCCTCTTTCCCACCTCTCCCCCCTTCAATCCATCCTAAATGCCTCTGCCAGGCGGATTCACATTTCCCGTTGCTCTGTATCTGCTGCACCTCTCTGCGAGTTCCTTCATTGGCTCCCCATTCACAGCAGAATTACATTCAAAATTCTCACCCTTGCATACAAAGCGCTCACCAACACCGCTCCCCTCTACCTCTCCTCTCTAATCAACAAGTATACTCCAGCCCGCCCACTAAGATTCAACAATGACCTGCTCCCTGCATCTGTGACTATTACCTCCTCTCATGTTAGACTGCAGGACTTCTGTCGTGCAGCGCCTACCCTCTGGAACACCCTCCCCCGTGCTGTCAGGCTTTGCCCTAATCTTTCTTTCTTTAAAGTGAATGTAAATTTTGATGCTAAAGTGCCCGGTTTTTAAAACTTTGATTAAAAACAGGGGCACTTTAATTCATCAATATTTGAATTTCACTCCTGTTGTGAAAAAAAACTTACCTTTTAATCTTCACAGCAGCTCCAGCTTCCTCCACCTGTTTCAAAGCCTCTTCCTGGGTCTAAAATGAGGTATCTGGCTTCCTCCAATCACAGCAGTGAATCAGACACTGAATCCCCCGGGGGGGAATCTGTGATTGGAGGATGACCTATCAATCATTTCTGACATCAGAAATGGCTTGTGAGACCGGAGAAAGCTGTAGCTGCTGTGAAGATTAAAAGGTAAGTTTTTTGTCACAACAGGAATGAAATGTAAATTTTGATGAATTAAAGTGCCCCTGTTTTTAATCAAAGTTTTAAAAACCGGGCACTTAAACATCAAAATTTACATTCACTTTAAATGCTCCCTGAAGACGTTTCTGTTCAGGGAAGCCTACCACCCAACTCAATAATAAATTAATGTATCTTACCTTACAACATTTCCCTCATCTAACTCTGTATTAACATCTTTCTCAATCTTGCAGTCCTCACCTCCTGTTTCTCAACCTTCTACCCTTCTAGATTGTAAGTTCCCATGTGAATAGGGTCCTCAATTCCTTCTGTATGTGTTTGTAAATTTTGTCCTGTCTCTTTTAAGTTTTATATTATTGTTTTATTTAAATGAATTGTATCCATGGACAGCGCTGCAGAATATGATTGTGCTTCATAAATAAATAAAAATAATAATAATAATAATATAATAGGTTCCTATGACAGTCACAATTGCAAAATCCTGTTTTAAAAACTGGTTATTAAGACACCTGTACTGTTAGGGACGATGACAGTGCAAGTGTGACTTTAAAATCAAACATTAAATAAATATTAAAAAGACATCATTTGTAGATATTGGGATCTTGATGTGACTTTTTCTGCAGATCCGCTTAGCTGTACAGGAGATCATGTACTCAGCATTTATACATATATATATGTACGTTCGTATACATATGTAAATCTGTACCCTGCCCACTGTATACAATGTCTACAATAGTAATGAATACAGCTTTAAAAAAATTATGCCATGTATGTTATAAACTTCTAAAAAGTTTTCTGTGGCCATTTCATAGTGTTTTATGTATGTGCAAGACAAGGGACTGTTTGCAAATAGCTTTAAAATAGTTGCAACAATTTTCAAAATGCTTATTCAAGGCTTTATCAAGTGCCTTCATGTGTAGAATTTGAAAAGTCAAATTTGACCTCAAAAGGTTTTAAAAAGTCTCTCAAAAATTGATTGTGATCACTGAGATGTTTTTGACCACCATAGTAAAAGCAGGACTTTTAGAGAGAATCTGAAAACATATTTGCAGGTGTGGAAAAAAGCTCAAATATGCTTCTGTGATCAGATCAAATTGATATTATTACGATAGAAAAAGAGCTGAAAAGGCCTCAGGCTAGGGTGACATATTGCCGCTTTAAAAAGGGACACACATTAATAGATACAATCTAACATCTTAATATATTTTCCCAAGAAAATACAATGTCCTAATTCTGATTCCTATTAATACCAATCTACAGTGAGAATGTTTTCCTGTGGAATACAAAAAAAACATTATGATTACAATTACAATAGTTTGGAAAATGTCAAATGAAGCAAATGTATCCTTCTAAAAGTAAAGAAAAAACATAAAATACTTGTAATTATACCATTTTTTCTGCAGTTTTGTAATAAGTTACATTAGGTAAGAATAGATATATCAAATATAAATATATATTATCAAATGCATTGATACCTTGTTTCCTACAGTAGCTAACCTCCCTCACCTCATGACTTATTTGGAGGAGCAGACTTGTTACTGGAGGATATACAGCAAGCCACTGTTACTTTGTTACAAAACTTTGTTTTGATATCCAATGCCCCCTACTGTTATCAATTGGTATATAGCAGAGTTATGACTGTTAAAGGGACATTAAACACACATTTTTTCTTTAATGATTCAGATAGAGCATACAATTTTGCTTGCATATTGGTGGCTAAATGTCAGCTACCAATAAGCAAATGCTATCCAGGGTGCTGAACCTAAAATGGGCTGGCTCTTACACTTTACATTCCAGCTTTTTAAATAAAGATAGCAAGAGAACAAAGAAAAATTGATAATAGGAGTAAATTAGAAAGTTGCGTAAAATTGCTGCTCTATTTGAATCATGAAAGAAAAAAAATGGGGTTCAGTATCCAATTTGTATCCCTTTAAGTCTGCAGTGTGCACTTATGTCTCAGGATTAGAAAACTGAAAATTTGCAGACTTAAATTACAGGAAAGTGGGCAAAAAAAAAAAACACACAAGGAAACAACTCTTGTTATAATCACAAAGGGCGCCATGTACTAAGGCGTCAATTTTTTCGCACAGACCGTATCGAAATAACCCGCCGGCATCCGCACCATGCGGATGGCACTTCGTTACATGAATGTACTAAAAACCAAGCCGTAAAATTTTGCGTCTATTGTGTGTCAAAGACAATCGGATTATTGATAACTTTCAAGCTTTGTTCGACGCGAAAGAGCAAAGTTAAGAAGCAGTCTGTGACCTGATTGGTTTAGTTCTTTACCCACGTGACGATCTAGGTGTCATAATCGTCAGACAAGCGGCAACGTCTGGCTGCTGACATGTATAAGAATGTGCATTTTCCCAGAAATCTTAGAATATTGTTTATTTACTTTTCGGTATTCACTTTGACAAGATGGCTTGCTCCGGAGATTCTGCTACTTCTAAGAAGACTCGCAACCCTAACTTCTCGCATCAACAGAATGTTGTACTTGT
This sequence comes from Bombina bombina, assembly GCF_027579735.1. NCBI lineage: Eukaryota > Metazoa > Chordata > Amphibia > Anura > Bombinatoridae > Bombina > Bombina bombina. Next base: position 187,098,904 of record NC_069509.1, read on the forward strand.
TGATCTGGTACTCGAATATTATGAAAATATTTATGGTAGTCGAGTCGAGTAAAAGTGTCTCCATCTTCATTCAGTGATCCAAAAACCAATAATGCTACAATAGTAGTCTAGTCCTTTCACTTAAGTACTTCTACCTGGCGTCAGGTTGATACCCCCTATAGTTTTCTATTGTATTCGCTACCTAAATGGTCGCGAAGCAAATCACGTGAAGTTACAGTGAAAGTTGGAGTGGACGGATTAGTTGTAACATTCATAATTTCCGATTAAAGCGAATTTACGTGCGATCGAACATGTAGTAAGTGGGAAAAGGCTTCGGAACGATGAGTTGAGTAAAATTACGATCGCTGATGAAAATAGTGGTTTTTCGACCAGATCGCAGATTGGTACATACGAGAAGCAGATCGTGAGCGAATTTTGACGCGGAAATACAGACGGACGGTCACTTCGAAGCTTAGTACATGGCGCCCAAAGTGTTTAATTTTCTTTAAGTCATTTTCCATTCAGATGTGTATTTGGCCTGTGGCACATAGTCCCCTTTACCAACAATTTTTCTTCTAGGATATAAACTGGCAGCAGAAATAGCTTTCTTTGTTTTTAAACTTACTTTGGTGAGAGTGGTGGGGCCCGATCCGATATGCAGCATCGCCCGCAAAAGCGGGTGACGCCAGATTTTGTGCGATTTTGGTATTACATATACGGCGTAGCAATTTTTACTCCCATAGGCTAACATGGCACTGCGTCGTAAATCGGTATCCAATATCCAGCGCAAGGCCTTACGTGGTGAAAATGGAGAAATCTTACTAGTATGGGAGCACCGTAACTCCCTAAAATGCCTGGAAAAATAAACTAACACCTAACGCATGCGCAATGTCTACCTACCTGTCAACCGCAATCCCCCACCGCAATAACTAATAAACTGTATTAACCCCTAAACCGCCATGGCCCACACCACAATTAACCTATTCTAGTATTAACCCCTAAACCGCCAAAGCCCACATAGCCTATTAAATCTATTAACCCCTAATCTGCCGCCGCCAACATAGCCGCCACTATAATAAAGTTATTAACCCCTAAACCTAAGTCTAACCCTACCTATACCTATATACCTACCCTACCTATAGCTACCTAGTTAAAATAATTACAAATTTACCAGTAAAATAAACCCTAACCTAAGTTACAATTACACCTAACACTACACTATCATTAAATTAATTAAATAAATTAACTACAATTAGCTAAAATTAAATACAATTAAATAAAATAAACTATAGTAAAAAAAAACAACACTAAATTACAGAAAATAAAAAAAATTACAAGAAGTTTAAACTAATTACACCTAATCTAAACCCCCTAATAAAATAAAAAATCCCCCCAAAATAATAAAATGCCCTACCCTATACTAAATTACAAATAGCCCTTAAAAGGGCTTTTTGCGGGGCATTGCCCCAAAGTAATCAGCTCTTTTACCTGTAAAAACAGAAATACAACCCCCCCAACATTAAAACTCACCACCCACACCCAACCTTACTCTAAAACCCACCCAATCCCCCCTTAAAAAAAACTAACACTACCCCATTGAAGATCACCCTACCTTGAGCCGGCCGGGCAGAAGTCTTCATCCGATCCGGGCACAAGTGGTCCTCCAGCCGGGCAGAAGTCTTCATCCGATCTGGGCAGAAGAGGTCCTCCATCCGGGCAGAAGTCTTCATCCAAGCGGCATCTTCTATCTTCTTCCATCCTACGAGGAGCGGCACCATCTTGAAGACATCCAACGCGGAGCATCCTTCCTGGCCGACGGACTAACGACGAATGAAGGTTCCTTTAAATGACGTCATCCAAGATGTAAGGTCAATCCAATGTAAGGTCAATCCGATTGGCTGATTGCATCAGCCAATCAGATTTTTCCTACCTTAATTCCGATTGGCTGGTAGAATCCTATCAGCCAATCGGAATTCAAGGGACACCATCTTGGATGACATCATTTAAAGGAACCTTCATTCGTCGTTAGTCCGTCGGCCAGGAAGGATGCTCCATGTCGGATGTCTTCAAGATGGTGCCGCTCCTCATCGGATGGAAGAAGATGCCGCTTGGATGAAGACTTCTGCCCGGATGGAGGACCTCTTCTGCCCGGATCGGATGAGGACTTCTGCCCAGCTGGAGGACCACTTGTGCCCGGATCGGATGAAGACTTCTGCCTGGCTGGGTGAAGACGGCTCAAGGTAGGGTGATCTTCAATGGGTTAGTGTTAGTTAGTTTTAAGGGGGGATTGGGTGGGTCTTAGAGTAAGGTTGGGTGTGGGTGGTGGGTTTTAATGTTGGGGGGGTTGTATTTCTTTTTTTTACAAGTAAAAGAGCTGATTACTTTGGGGCAATGCCCCGCAAAAGGCCCTTTTAAAGGCTATTTGTAATTTAGTATAGAGTAGGGCATTTTATTATTTTGGGGGGCTTTTTTATTTTACTAGGGGGCTTAGATTAGGTGTAATTAGTTTAAACTTCTTGTAATTTTTTTTTTATTTTCGGTAATTTAGTGGGGGGTTTTTGTACAATAGTTTATTTTATTTAATTGTATTTAATTTTAGCTAATTGTAGTTAATTTATTTAATTAATTTAATGATAGTTTAGTGTTAGGTGTAATTATAACTTAGGTTAGGGTTTATTTTATAGGTAAATTTGTAATTATTTTAACTAGGTAGCTATTAAATAGTTATTAACTATTTAATAGCTATTGTACCTAGTTAAAATAAATACAAAGTTGCCTGTAAAATAAAAATAAATCCTAAAATAGCTACAATGTAATTATTAATTATATTGTAGCTATCTTAGGGTTTATTTTATAGGTAAGTATTTAGTTTTAAATAGGAATACTTTAGTTAATAATAGTAATACTATTTAGATTTATTTAAATAATAATTAAGTTAGGGGGTGTTAGGGTTAGACTTAGGTTTAGGGGTTAATAGCTTTATTATAGTGGCGGCGACATTGGTGGCGGCAGATTAGGGGTTAATAGATTTAATAGGCTATGTGGGCTAGGGCGGTTTAGGGGTTAATACTAGAATAGGTTTATTGCGGTGTGGGCTATGGTGGTTTAGGGGTTAATAATTTAGTTATTACTTGCGATATGGGCTATGGCGGTTTAGGGGTTAATAATTAGGCTTATTGCGTTGTGGGGGATTGTTGGTCTAGGGGTTAATATATTTATTATTAGTAGTGAGAGGGGAGATTGCGGATATAGGGGTTTTACGTGTCGGGCTTATTTTTGGGAGGCAGGTTAGACTTTTACAGGAAATTTAATATTTCCTTTACTTTTCTTAGGCGCCGGCAGTTTCTAAAGTGCCGTAAGTCACTAGCGACTCCAGATATTTGTAGTTACGCTCATTTAGGGACATCGCTAGTTTATCAGACTTACGGCACTTTAGGAACTGCCGGCGGGGTATATGTAATACCCCGATGTGCAAGGTAAAATTACAGGCAGCGCGGGTACCCACGCTTGCGCCAAAAACTACGCCATATATTGGATCGCGCCCACGATGTTTGTTTCATTAAACTCATCCAGAGAAGTGGGCTGTTGCATAAAATGTCACAATGTAACATTTGAATTACTGGCATTCTAGAATAACTATGGTGGTGAATATAAAACACTAGCCTCAAACAAAATACAAAGAATTATGTGACACAGTTCACCAATCTTTAGACTAACTGAAAGGCAAGAAGATGATAAACAGAACGATGTAAGAGTAAAGAAAGAAAAATTGTTATGTCTTGGAAAATAGTAAATTAAAGGAAATACTATATGGGATTGTCAAAAACAAATTAACAAAACATATTAAAAGCACTATTGATTGAATCCCCTGTATTTGTCCTGTACTCTTTGAGCTGCAGTTTTGCCAACAGTAGCAAGACCTCACTATTTCTGTGTCCTTCATAAGTGAAGCAGTGCAGAAAAAGTAGTATGGAGGCAAACCCAGGCTAGAAATCACAGGGACATTGTTCAGTATAAACTTCATATTTATTGTTATTTTATTTGCTTATATAAGGTATTACAAGAAAGGTATGTATGTCTGTTAAAAACTGGTGTATAATATGTATGGGTGCACTTAGCAAAAGAACAGATAATTAAGGTAAAACCAATAGTAAGAAAAAATGTCATAATTGCTTCAGTAATTTAAGAACAGAAGCTGGGAAAAACCTCTGTTAAGGGGTTAATTACAATGTGTTAGAAGGGAGTATACAGACATAATATAAATGTAGTCATATGAATAGCATGCTTCAGACATATTATAAAAACATCCAAAAATACAACAGAAAATACTCTTGCATGAATAATAATACACATGAGACAGGAGAATAATAAAAATAGCATAGTAATCTCACAAGAAGTTTTCAGCATGACATATTGTATCTTTTGGATGATGGTTAAAACACAGATTTATAGACAGAGATACTTTTGACTCTCTTTACATGAAACATCCAATTACACCTATTTTCCACCATCTTCCAAAAGTTCACAAATAATTAGAGAATGTGATGGGTCATCCTGAAGTTAGTGATTTTAGAGGACTATTTATAACTAATTTCCCAGTGGCTAGATGAGCTGTTAAATACTTTGGTTTTCCCTTTATCCAGTTATTAAGCTATACATCTTTGGGATATTACTTTACCATGTTAATTGCAAGGTTACATCAAACATCTACAGACAAACTATATTGATAAGACTCTTCTCCACGCTAGTAATTGTCACTCATGTCCCATATGCATCTACTAAAGTGCTTTTTACAGAATGAAGAGAAATTGAGACATTTCATGTGAAGCAGAGGATCTGAGAACACATTTGAAACAGAGGAGTTATCCAAAACAAGTGATTCAGTGAACTGAAAAAGAGGTCCAGTCTATTGACAGAGTCTTGCTTCTAAGGGACCCAAGTAAAAAAAGCGATAATTTTCAAGGTGTCACATTTATTATGCATTATAGTGCACAGTATATAAAAAGCTGTCAAATTATCAAGAAACATGTTAACATGAAAATAGCAGACTATGTTCAGAATTGATTACAATGTTCCTATAGGAAAAGTAAGACCTTAGAAAATGACCTCTCTCCATCACCATTAAGAGTGATAAGGTTTGATCAAAGTTCTTGGATTAGAAATGACATGTTCCCATGTGGTAATAGTCACTATAATAATATCTGATAGTTTTAAATCTACTGTCAAACAGGAGTCCTTTAAGATCAATTACTTCCGAATCCTCAATTGTACATCATGTTGTATGTATGTATTGGGTACTTGTAAAGCGCGGCTAATCACCCTAAGGGTCTCAAGGTGCTGCTCATTTTATCAACCTCGGAAGGATGAAAGGCTGAGTGGACCTCGCCGGGGATCGAACCTGCAACACTTGGGATGCTACGGAGCTCAGCCACAGTGCCTTAGCATGCTGAGCTGTCTGTCCGGCTATGTTTTGTTACATATCTCATAACATGTGACATGTGGCAAGTGCTGTATGTGGTTCTCACAACAAGGGATGTCTGGTTCCAAATTAGGGATTATCTCTCTATAATAAATAGTGGGATCTTGACCACTCCTTTGGTATAGCACTTTGTCAGATGTCACAATAAAACAGTGACTAGTTTTAGATGTCAGTCTATAGACAAATTTTGCAGCCCAAAACAAGGAAGCAACATAATCTGATTTAAATAAAAGGGCATTGCTATGGACTTTCAACTGCTGTTGTAATCAAGGGCCTCAGGGGTTAAACTCAGCGGTTAACAGGTTTACTACTGAGAATAATATATTAAATAATACTACTAGTAATTTGAGGACTAGTCCTCTTTTTCATTTTGTAATAATTTATGTACAAGGTATTTGGTAGTTATGGGGAGGTTTATATTCTGACATCTTATGTATGGTTTGTCTGCTTATTCTTTTGTATGATTTCTGGCATTTAACAAGGTACTTAGTATATCATGTTCTATACCCTTTGTCATTTGTTTTTACCAATCAGATAGTGTATGATGTTTTAAATGGATGGTGTATTACACATTGAATTAGCTAGGAATACAGGGTTTAGCTGAAATATGTGAGCTTTTTCAGACATGCTAGCTATTATTATTATGTGAGCTCGTCATCACTGTTTATGGAGATTAGAATAAAAGTTACACTTTATGAAGACTGCCTGTTTTATTTTTGAGGGGTTCAAATATGAAAACTCTGCAGAAAACAATAGGAAGCATTTTGGACAGGTATTAAATGGTTTTGAAAAGGCTCAGATCCGGCAAATATAAACGTGGCACCTGAGTGACACCTTCAAAACCTTTAAAAACTCTGAATTTCCTGATATTTTTTTCTAAATGTAATAAAGCTAATTATTGTGGCAGCTAGACAATGCAAGCGTTCAATGGCAGACATGGATAGAATGTTTAATTTGTTAAGTTCTATAATCAATGCTTGGGTTTCACCTGTCAAGCACAGTATGCTAATACTCATTAGGGGCCTACCACGCGCTGTTCAGAAATATCTCCATATGCCTCAAAGTGGCTGTTTACTTGCAACATCGTGTTAAGCAATGACTGTAAAAAGTTGTAATTACTGTTATGCTTTTTAAAACAATCACGTACGTGCTAAATTACTAATAGTTTCAATGAACTAATTCCTATGCACATAACACTTAAATCCTCAGTACTCCAGAACTATTGATCAAGCATTAGAGCACTTTAACTCCTGGTCTGCTGGAGACTGCTACCATAAACTGATGCATAAAGAGTTGTAGCATTTCTGGCAGCCTAAGGGTTAAGTACAGCCTTCATTAAGTCAGAGCTCTATGAATCATTTTTAATGGCACCTCTTTGCTCTGAGCGTCATAGCATGTGTTCTGAATTCAATGGATGATCTGTATCATACACAAGCTGTGTGTGGGTTTCTACCACTTTCCAGCCATATGCTTTCATCAACAATAGTAGACATGGGGCACTGCTATTTGTGCTCTACAAATTCTTTATTTCTTTTTACTAAAAAAAAAATGACTATCAAAATAATGTTTATTTAAAAACTGCAAACAACAATGTAGGTAACCACATAATTTATTTAAATAAAAAATAACATTCAAACTTGATATTGAAGCAATACCCATTTTACATAGTGAAAAATAAATTCTAAGCTTGAAAAAAATACACAAATAATAGTAACTATAGGAGATATATATAATAGACAGACAGACAGAAAGAGAGACAGATAGACTGATAGATATATAGATAGTAGATATACAGACAGATAGATAATAGAAAGACAGACAGATGGATATATAGATAGAAAGATAGATAGAAAGCTAGATGATAGATAGATAGATAGATAGATAGATAGATAGATATTTATCCAATTTCTAGGGAGATATAGATAAATTATAGATAGATTATAGATAGACAGACGGACAGATAGATAGATGATAGATAGAAAGATAGAGAGAGAGGGATAGATACATGAAAGATAAATAGATTTATCCATTTTAAACACTATTTATACATTTATTTCATTAGTGTAATACTTTATTTTAATATGCTTTACTTTTTTATAGTAGCTGTTAGGGGAACTTACTGAGGCTGGATACAACTTATCACCAACAAGTTTTCTAACCTCAGCCCACACAAATGAAGCATAACAACTGTTCTGTTTATTGACTGCCCACAATGCGGTTATATAGTTTACATCACGTACATTGTCAATTGACACAGAGGGCCCTCATACACGTCCCCGTTACTATATACTTAGTGGAAAATAACAGCACTTGATACAAATAATTATTTATGTAAAAGGCAAGAAAACTGTAGACATTCGGCCTTGGTATAAGATGACAAGGAATATATTGAGACCACGTTGATACTAGCAGGCATGGTTATTCCACAAGAACAAATGTCAGTAGACTAAGGTTGTGAATAACAAAAGCAAATATATTAAGAAACACAATAGTTCAGTGTTAGCTTAGAAATGCTGACAAGATACAAAATGCAAAAGTGAAAAGATGGAGGCAGATTGGTTTTATATTCTTACAGTAGCCCTAACATTTTACTTCAGGTCTCAGGTTGTGGTACCATTTAAGCCATGTTATGTTGCACTCAAGAGCAGCACACAACTCACACCTTGTAATATGGGAGATGTTTATGGTGCTAAGCATTCTCTGTTTTTTCTTCTCTACCATGGACTTGTTATACCATATTGCGAGCTTATAATATTGTGTTCCAGCACCCTGTGCTATGTGCCCCAGTTGTAATCTAGTCCTCTATAGCTGGGCGATGATTTGCTTTTGTTCAGCAGAAGAATTATGCTTCTTAAAACAAAATTAATTAAATATTCTTATATGTTTCTATGCATAGTCATTACTAGTGACATTTGATGTCATTGGCTTATATACAGCCATCCCTCATGATGAAAGCACAGCTTCTGTAAATGCACAATTTGTTTGTATCCATTTGTGTGACCAACGGCACAGTCTTTATTGGCGCTGATCGATTTATGTCTCACATTGAACTTTTTTTACTTTTAGAAATCTTTTTTTACTACAGTTAACAGGTAGATCGATGGGGTCCAGTGTGTCCCCATCATATGCCAACTTATTCATGGCAGAGCAAATTAAACTCTACCAATGGTACATAGATGATTTGCTCATAGTGTAGGAAGGCATTAAGGTGGAACAGAATGTGTGGGTTTAATGTGATAATTTAATCCGGCACATTAGCTATGATAAGAAGGAAATTGAGATTTTAGACCTGAGGATTATTAAACAAGGTTCTGGTTTGATAATGACACTTTATGAAAAACCTACAGATACAAACTGTAGGTGCCATCCTTTGTTTTTGAAGAACGCATTACCAAAGTCACAATTTGGGTGGATGTTGAGAAATATAGGATATGCAGCTGCATTTGAGGTTAGGGTCTACCAACATTGAGCCATATTACAAGTGGTGCTCGTGCTAACTTGCATGCATATTATAAGTAAACGTGTTAGTTCAGGCTCAAAATAAATTAGCCCATGTCAGGTCTGCACGAGTGAAAACCTTGAGTAATGAGATAAAAAAATGTGCACCAAACACAACGTAACAAAATTAAAATAAGGTGTTTCACTCATATGTAAACTATTTGACAAAAAATATTCATAGAAATTCTAATACATTTTCTTTCATAAGGGTTAAAAGGTATATGGGATAGGACAAGGTGTTTAAATGGCAAGGCCTATAATGTGCATATATATGTCTAAATATGTGTACAGGTTTATATAGGTGTATATATTTGTATATAAATGTGTACTTATGTATTTCTATATTTATAAATGTATATAATCGCACGATGCAATTAATCGTGCTATGAGGCTATGCAATATCTGAATTGCATGAAGCTGCAATTTTTTTTATAAAAAACTAAAACAGCTTCCTTAACATGTCTAGTCAGTCACACAAACACTCTAGTCCAGCCCCTCAGCAGCACTAATCCCTCCTCCAGAGGGGTGGACCAACCAGGAAATGTCACATCAGTGTCACACAACAAAATGCTACATCCAACATTTTATTTGTCTAGTGTTTTGTTGCTCCAGTCCTGAGGAGTGTATAGACAAAGAAGGTGGGGGACTGGCGGGGTTCATTTCTCTGGCCTATTCACTCGTCAGTGAAAACTGCAAGGGGCACAAGCCATTGTTTTGGAAGGTTAAATGCATTTTTGAACGCAAACTGTATGTTTTAAAAATTAAAATCGGAAAATCAAAATCACAATATTTCCAAAAAAAATTGTGATATTTTATTTCCTTATCGCACAGATATATATACTGTTTATATATATATATATATATATATATATATATATATATATATATATATATATATACACATACATACATACACACACACATACATACTGTATATATCAAAAGAAAATGATCTTTTATTTAAAGAACAGAGGAATTTAAAATATTCATAACTAGCTTTCACCAAAATTACAAGTTGTGCGCTAAACAGGGTGCGTAAATAACGCAAAAAAATGAGCGGTATCACACTCTCCATATCGCTTCCATTACAAGTTACTGAAAAACTTTCTTTTGTTGGGAGGTATGGTGCATTATGCTTAACGCACCATACCACACAAAACCCAAGGCCTGACTTGACGAGCTCGTGCACGATTTCCCCCATAGAAATCAATAGGGAGTAAGTGTTAGTTTTTTTTCTAACACCTGCAATCGCTGAATGGCAATCGCCGTAACACAATCCCTATTGATGTCTATGGGGAAATAAAGCTACGGTAAAACCTAACACCCTAACATAAACCCCTAGTCTAAATTCCCTAATCCGCCGCCCCCGACATTGCCAACACTAAATAAACCTATTAACCCCTAAACCGTGGGCCCCCCACATCGCTATTACTATACTAAAGTTATTAAACCCTAAACCCTCCACATCGCAACACACTAAATTAAACTATTAACCCCTAAACCTAACTTTCCCCTATACTTTAAATTAAATTTACAATATAACTATCTTAAAATAAATAAAAACGTACCCATGAAATAAAAAACTAAGATTACACTATAAATTAACCTAACATTACTATATTAAAAAAATAAAATAAACAAAAAGTAAAAAACCATACAAAAAAAAAATGTTACAAAATTAAAAAATCCTAACATTACAAAAAAAATACACTTAAATTACGAAAAATAACAATAAACCTAACATTACCAAAATTATCTAACATTACCATCTTCATCCAGCACGGGGATCTCTTCTATCTTCATACAGGGTGAAGGCGGCGCAGAGCGGAAGTGACCGCAGAACAGGATGGGCGAACGCAGAGCCATCCAGCGTGGTGGTCCTCATCATGCGATTGTCGCTGCACACTGAGGATTAAATGCAAGGTACCCCTTTTATATTCGGGTACAGTTGCATTCCAACTGGCTGAAAAATTCAAATCAGCCAATAGGATGAGAGCTGCTTAAATCCTATTGGCCACCTTTGCCCTGGATGAAGATAGAAGAGGTCCCTGGGCTGGATGAAAATGTTGCTTCCTGGAAGAAGACCTTCTCCGCCTGACTTCAGGAACGGTGATTACCTATTTGGGGGTAAGACTTAGTTTTTGTTGTTTTTTTTGGGGAGGGTTTTTTTTTTAGATTAAAGATTTTTTTATTTTAATGGGCACAAAAGAACTGAATGGCAATTTAAGAGCAATGCCCATACAAATGCCCCTTTAGGGGCAATGGGTAGCTTAGGTTTTTTTTAGACTTAGGTTTTTTATTTTGAGGGGTTGGTTGGGTGGGGGTTAATTTTAAGGGGGAATTTTTAATTTTTGTAGTTAAAAGAGCTGTTTTACTTAGGGCAATGCCCTACAAAAGGCCCTTTTAAGATCTATTGGTGGCTTATTGATAGCTTGGGGGGGGGGTTTATTTTGTTGGGCTATTCATAGGTCTATTAGATTGTGTTTAATTTTTTATTATTTTAGATAATTTTGTTTATTATTTTTTGTTATCTTAGTGTTTTTTTATTTTTGCTAACGTTAGGTTTTTTTGCTATATTTCGTAATTTCAGTGTATTTTTTTGTAATGTTTGTTTTTTTTGTAGTGTTAGGATTTTTTACTTCACAGGTAAGTTTTTATTTATTTTAAGATAGTTATATTGTAATTTTAATTTAAAGTTAGGGTTTTTTTGGTTTAGGGGTTAATAGTTTAATTTAGTGTTTTGCAATGTGGGGGGCCCGAGGTTTAGAGGTTAACAGGTTTATTTAGTGTTGGCGATGTGGGGGCTGGCGGTTTAGGGGTTAATAGGTTTATCTAGTGTTGGCGATTGTGGGGGGGTGGTGGTTTAGGGGTTAATACGTTTATTTAGTGTTGACGATGTGGGTGGTGATTTAGAGGTTAATAGGTTTATAGTATTTTTGATGTTGGGGGTGGTGGTTTAGGGGTTAATAGGTTTATTTAGTGTTGGCGATGTGAGGGGCCGGTGGTTTAGGGGTTAATAAGTTTATTTAGTGTTGACTATGTGGGTGGACGGGTGGGTGGCGGTTTAGGGGTTAATATGTTTATTATAGTATTTGCGATGCGAGGATGGTGGTTTAGGGGTTAATAGGTAGTTTATGGGTGTTCGTGTACTTTGTAACATTTTAGTTATGAGTTTTGTGAAACATTTTTGTTTCACAAAATCCATAACTACTGGTCTCAGATAGCGGAATGGATCGCGGCAGTATAGACTATAATGCTAGAATTATAGCCGGACCACACAACCTGTAATACAGGCTCAATGAAAATCCTGCAATCAAAAGTAATTTTTTGAGTGCGGAATAGAGAGCTGCGTAAAAGGGTAAAACACTAGCGGTATAGCCGTACCACAGCGACGTGTAATACTGAAGACCTGCATATTCCACGCTCAATGGCCAATTTTTCAGCGGTATAGCTGTACCGCACCATACCGCATAAAGAATTGTTTCACTCCTGTCAGATATGGTGCATATATGTATGTGTTACTACAGTATATATATATATATATATATATATATATATATATATATATATATATATATATATATATATATATATATATATATATCTATTTCAGGTTTGGCCCTAAAAATACACATCCTAAAAAAAAAATCTTTCCTAGGCGTTTCATTCTGTTCACTGATTTGAATTAAAACATACACCAATAGAAATGCAAGGATATCCCTATAAAAGGGGGGAACTTGCATTTAAACTTCAGTGTGCTGCAATAGACAGCACGACTATGATCGGGTTAAAGAAAAGAAGAGGATGTCCACAAAACATTGACACCTTGGTAGGAGAAGACTGCTGCTATGAACCGCCACCACTGCACCTGGAATCAGAGGACCGGAGAAGATCGCCACCATAATGGATGAAGAAGACCGCCTCTGCCATGGACCCCCTGTTTACCCGCCGTTGCCCCTAAAGGAGCCAGATTCAATATGGTGTGTAAAAACTTGGGGTTAGCACTAGGTTGTTTGGGGGGGAGAGGGGTTTTAGGATAGGTTTTATAATTTGTGTGGTTATTTTGAGGGGGTTAGCTGTTAGAAAGTTAATAGAATAGGAAGTTTCTTGTGATAGGGGCTGTGGCGGTTTAGGGGTTGATAGAGTAGGGGTTGTTACGGATTAGAAGTTAATAGTGAAGTTCTTTTTTGTTATGGGGTATGGTGGTCTTTTGGTTAATAGTGTGTTTTTTATGATGGGGTAGGATCGATTAAGTGTGGATTATGGGTTAATAGTGTAAGGGTTAATTGAGATGGGGGTGTGGTAGGTTAGGGGTTAATAGTTTAAGTGATTAATTGTGATGGAGGGTATGACGGATTAGAGGTTAATAGGGAAGGGGGTAATTGTGATGGGGGATGCAGTGGATTAGGAATTAATAGTGTAGGTTGTAAATCTTTTTTTTTTTTTTTAATTTTGTGCAAATTTTTTAAAGCCAAAACGTTAAAGTGATCACTTTTACTTTCTACTTGTAATATAAGCGTAAAGTAACACGATCACGATATTGCAATCAGGTTAATGTTACTGCTCCACTTGTAATGCAGGCCTTTGTCTTATGGATGGAGATGGAAAAGGCTATTGAAAGAATATGAGAGTAATGATATTGTTGAAACAAATAAATCTAAAATAATGTTTTTTTAAATGAAATATAAAGTAGACAAAACTTAGCTTTCCAAGCTGTTGATTAAAAATTGTGAGACTCATCAACCCTTTTTGGTAATATGGGGTCACCTATGATCAGCTACTTTAAGAGATGTTTTTGAAAGATATTTTTCAGTTGAAGGATCTGAAACCCTGTTATGGGAGAAGAATTTGCTTAAGTGTATCATGTCCTGGCTGTTGTAAATTCACCTGTAATGCGACCTGCAATGGGTTATTACCAAAATGGTATTTCTACATCAATACCAGAAGAAGATGAAGCATAGAGTTTTGCATGTGCATCCCCATATGAGGTTTACATGCTACACTCTCTTTCTAGCTTGTTTTATATTGGGAAAACCTGTGACAACTTTTGCATCAGGATGGCCAATCATAGGAGTGCTATACTCACAGCTATTAAGGAAGGTGTGTGTCATCATCCAGCTTGGACTTGAACCTGGTTCTATGTTTGCTACAATTGTTTCCCAGCCTACCGACGCCACCAGAGGGCTTGTTCACAGGCTGAAGATTTAGGAACACTGTGGGGCCCATTTATCAAGCTCTGGATGGAGCTTGAGGGCACATGTTTCTGGCGAGCCTGCAGGCTCGCCAAAAACAGCGGTTATGAAGCAGCGGTCTAAAGACTGCTGCTCCATAACCCTGTCCGCCTGCTCTGAGCAGGAGGACACACATTGCTGAAAATTGATTGACACCTCCCTGCTGGCAGCCGATTGGCCGCAAATCTGCAGGTGGCGGCGTTGCACCAGCAGCTCAAGAGCTGCTGGTGCAATGCTGAATACGGAGAGTTTATTGCTCTCCGAATTCTGCGAGGTCTGGCGGACCTGATCCGCACTGTTGGATCAGGTCCGCCAGACCTTTGATAAATATCCCCCTGTAACTTTGGCTCTCTGGCTCCCCCTGCCTATCAGCTGTAGGAAATCATCTAATCAGCAGCCTACTATGGCCTAGTTTCCATTGAGTTGGTAAAGTTTAGAAACTGCTGATAACATACAAATTCTCTATAGACTTTAATGGAGATAAATGTTTTTAACATCAGTTTCCTTTACCACCTCAATGGAAACTAGCCCAGTATTAGGCAGGTTTGTTCTCAGTTCTAGGTCTTGGCATTGAGTGTTGTTCTCTGTAACAGCCGCTGTTCCAGTTTTCTGTTTGTCTGCAGATTTGTTGTATTTCCTGGTGCCTGACTACTGCTTTGATTTGAGATTACTCTTCTGGATTTTCCCTGGCACTGTGTTTCATTTCTGGACTGATTCCCTGGCATCTCACCTTGGCTGGTTCACTAATATTTCCTAAGGTCTGTCCCAGGTACTTTTGCTTGTTTGTTACCTGTTACTACAGCGTTACCAGTCTACAGTCTATGCACACATCCTTCCTGCTGTTACAGAATTACTTGTCTACAGTATATCCTGCCTGTTACTACAGCGTTACCAGTCTACAGCCTATGCACACATCCTACCTGCTGTTACAGAATTACTTGTCTGCAGCATATCTGCGTATCCTGCCTGTTACTACAGAGTTATTATTCTACAGCCTATGCACACATCCTGTCTGCTGTTACAGAATTACTTGTCTACAGCATATCTGCATATCCTGCCTGTTACTACAGAGTTACCAGTCTACAGCCTATGCACACATCCTACCTGCTGTTACAGAATTACTTGTCTACAGCATATCTGCATATCCTGCCTCTTACTACAGAGTTACCAGTCTACAGCCTATGCACACATCCTGCCTGATGTTACAGAATTACTTGTCTGCAGCATATCTGCATATCCTGCCTGTTACTACAGCATTACCAGTCTACAGCCTATGCACACATCCTGCCTGCTGTTACAGAATTACTAGTCTACAGCATATCTGCATATCCTGCCTGTTACTACAGCGTTACCAGTCTACAGCCTATGCACACATCCTGCCTGATGTTACAGAATTACTTGTCTACAGCATATCTGAATATCCTGCCTGTTACTACAGAGTTACCAGCCTACAGCCTATGCACACATCCTGTCTGCTGTTACAGAATTACTTGTCTACAGCATATCTGCATATCCTGCCTGTTACTACAGCGTTACCAGTCTACAGCCTATGCACACACCCTGTCTGCTGTTACAGAATTACTTGTCTACAGCATATCTGCATATCCTGCCTGTTACTACAGAGTTATTATTCTACAGCCTATGCACACATCCTGTCTGCTGTTACAGAATTACTTGTCTGCAGCATATCTGCATATCCTGCCTGTTACTACAGCGTTACCAGCCTACAGCCTATGCACACATCCTGTCTGCTGTTACAGAATTACTTGTCTGCAGCATATCTGCATATTTTGCCTGTTACTACAGCGTTACCAGTCTACAGCCTATGCACACATCCTGCCTGCTGTTACAGAAATACTAGTCTTCTGCATATCCTGCCTGTTACTACAGCGCTACCAGTCTACAGCCTATGCACACATCCTGCCTGTTACTACAGAGTTATCATTCTACAGCCTATGCACACATCCTTCCTGCTGTTACAGAATTACTTGTCTGCAGCATATCTGCATATCCTGCCTGTTACTACAGAGTTACCAGCCTACAGCCTATGCACACATCCTTCCTGCTGTTACAGAATGACTTGTCTGCAGCATATCTGCATATCCTGCCTGTTACTACAGCGTTACCAGTCTACAGCCTATGCACACATCCTGTCTGATGTTACAGAATGACTTGTCTACAGCATATCCTGCCTGTTACTACAGCGTTACCAGTCTACAGCCTATGCACCCATCCTGCCTGCTGTTACAGAATTACTTGTCTACAGCATATCTGAATACCCTGCCTGTTACTACAGAGTTATCATTCTACAGCCTATGCACACATCCTTCCTGCTGTTACAGAATTACTTGTCTACAGCATATCTGCATATCCTGCCTGTTACTACAGAGTTATTATTCTACAGCCTATGCACACATCCTGCCTGCTGTTACAGAATTACTTGTCTACAGCATATCTGCATATCCTGCCTGTTACTACAGCGTTACCAGTCTACAGCCTATGCACACACCCTGTCTGCTGTTACAGAATTACTTGTCTACAGCATATCTGCATATCCTGCCTGTTACTACAGAGTTATTATTCTACAGCCTATGCACACATCCTGTCTGCTGTTACAGAATTACTTGTCTGCAGCATATCTGCATATCCTGCCTGTTACTACAGCGTTACCAGCCTACAGCCTATGCACACATCCTACCTGCTGTTACAGAATTACTTGTCTGCAGCATATCTGCATATCCTGCCTGTTACTACAGCGCTACCAGTCTACAGCCTATGCACACATCCTGCCTGTTACTACAGAGTTATCATTCTACAGCCTATGCACACATCCTGTCTGCTGTTACAGAATTACTTGTCTGCAGCATATCTGTGTATTCCTGCCTGTTACTACAGAGTTATCATTCTACAGCCTATGCACACATCCTTCCTGCTGTTACAGAATTACTTGTCTGCAGCATATCTGCATATCCTGCCTGTTACTACAGAGTTACCAGTCTACAGCCTATGCACACATCCTTCCTGCTGTTACAGAATGACTTGTCTGCAGCATATCTGCATATCCTGCCTGTTACTACAGCGTTACCAGCCTACAGCCTATGCACACATCCTACCTGCTGTTACAGAATTACTTGTCTGCAGCATATCTGCATATCCTGCCTGTTACTACAGCATTACCAGCCTACAGCCTATGCACACATCCTGTCTGCTGTTACAGAATTACTTGTCTGCAGCATATCTGTGTATTCCTGCCTGTTACTACAGAGTTATCATTCTACAGCCTATGCACACATCCTGCCTGCTGTTACAGAATTACTTGTCTACAGCATATCTGCATATCCTGCCTGTTACTACAGAGTTATTATTCTACAGCCTATGCACACATCCTTCCTGCTGTTACAGAATTACTTATCTACAGCATATCTGTGTATTCCTGCCTGTTACTACAGAGATACCTGTCTTTAGCATCTCTACGTATCCTGACTGTTATTACAGAGTTAGCTGTCTATAGCATCACTACATATTCTGCATGAAACTGCAGTTTCCTGTTCACAGCATATCTACGTATCCTATAATGTAGAAAATAGAAGAAAGCACCGTATAGAGCACTCACTTATGTACATAAAGTACAAAGGAATAGGGAGAATGTTAAACTTTAAATAAAAATTTACTTTTATTGGTATATATAATACAAGTCTGCAACAAATGGCAAAATTAACAAGACCTACATAAATAATTAAAAGAAAGTTAGCTATCAGGCCTGTGTGAGGCTGTTTAAGTAAGAGGCAATAAGTCCTCTACGATTAGGATCCTATATGGAAGTAGTATATACTTAGTAAAAATTACACAGTGTTAGGAAAGTACCAACTTATATATGAAGCAGGGACACTGTCCCTATGTATACAAATCTAACCCACCGTGTCTAACACTGTAACGTACCCATAAAGTATATTAACAATTTATACTGAATTTGAGCAAATAATTTGTGGAACAAATTTCACACAAAACTCCTAGCAGCTCAATTTAGGTAGCGGTCAACTGAAACGCATTTTGCTGTGGCTTTTTTTTTTAAAACCTAACACACTACCATAAGCCCCTTGCCTAACAACCCCTAAACCGCCATCCCCACACAACACAATTAATAAATAATACTATTAACCCCTAAACTGCCATTCCCCCACAGCAAACCCTAAGCAAACCCTAAATAATACTATTAACCCCTAAACCCCAATACCCCCACACCGCCAACCCTAAATAATACTATTAACCCCTAAAACTCCACCCCCCTACAACACAAAGTGCCTAAATAATCTGTTAACCCCTTATCCGCTATCCCCCCACATTGCAAAGTATCTACAAAAGGCCCTTTTAAGGGATATTGGTAGTTTATTTTTAGAATAGGGGGGTTACTTGTGGGCAGTTTTTTTAAGGGGTATTAGGATAGGATTATTTTTTTATTATTTTTGGTCATTTTGTTTGTTATTTTTTTGTAATGGCAGGGTTTTTTTAAATTTTGTAAAAGTTAAAAATTTTTTGTAAATGTTAGGTTTTTTATTTTTTGTAAATGTTAGTTTTTTTAATTTTTGTAATGTCATTTTTTTTACAGTAATGGTAGTTTTTTTATTTTAAGGTAAGCTTAGGTTTTAATTTAATTTTACAGGTAAGATATTTTTATTTCAAGGTAGTTAGGATTTATGTTAGTATAATTATGGGTATTTTAATTTTTAATTTGGGTTAAGTTAGGTGGTGTTAGGTTAGGGGGTTTAGCTGTTAGTTTATTACTTTGCATTGTGGGGGGGGTTAGGGGTTAAATATTTAGTTACTTTGCATTGTGGGGGGATGGAAGTTTAGGGGTTAATAGATTATTTAGATACTTTGAGATGTGGGGGGGTGGTGGATTAGTGGTTAACAGTTTATTTAGTTACTTTACATTGTGGGGGGGGAGGCGATTTAGGGGTTAATAGATTATTTTGATACTTTGCGTTGTGGGGGTATGGCATTTTAGGGGTTTATAGTATTATTTAGGGTTTTTGATGTGGGGGAATGGTGGTTTGGGGGTTAATAGTGTTGCTTATGGGTGTAAGTATACTTTGTAATGTATTTTTGTTGTGTTTTGTGCAACTTTTTAATTTTGGAACACAGTTTACCACAGCTCTTAGATCACGTTAAGGATTGAAGCATAAAAGGAGACTGCGCTAGCACAATGACAATTTTTTCCTACTTGCAATATCAGTGGAATAAAAATGGATTGCAAAATCATGATTGCGCTAACGCAAAAACGTTTGCGTCTCACTTGTAATCTAGCCCTTAATTGGCATTGTTTTCTTTAATATGCGGCTATTACAGAAGAACATTGTGAGTAATTTAGCATAAAGATCTTAGAGGATTTAATATGAGTATTGTTTATGTTGTCTTTGCTCTGTGTAATCCATTCATATATTTTATGATATTGATGTGTAAGGTAGTGTGGGTTTAGGGCAGATACAACTTGACAAGGGTACAATTTGCAGTGAAGGATATGCATGTTCTGTACTGGATTATACTTGTTGCTGTGGCATGTTTATTGTGGTTTTAGATTATGTACAGCATGACAAGCCCATGGTGGTGTGTTTATGGTGTCAACCCTGTTGCCAACATTGGAGGATGAGTTGGTATTGGCGCAGGTCACTTGATTTGTTGGAGGTATACTTACATATGGGGATGGTGAGTATACACACCCACACACAGATGCACACAAACACAAGCATACACACAAAAACTTACACATACATATATATATATATATATATATATATATATATATATATATATACACACACACACACACACATTACACACACACATGCACTCACTCACACACAAATACACTGTGACAAAGCCCTTGCAGGAATAGTCACTTCAGCATGACAGTGGTTTAGGCCGTTTTATTTTTATCAGCAGTCTTAAACATGGGGTTTACTTCCCCTTTAAAACAAAGAAAAACCTACTCCTTTTTAGGAGACTAACTATACATGCAATATTTCCTTACTAGCCAGTACTGGGCAGCTAAGCTGATCCCAGTTAACAAAACAAATCAAAATAAGCAGAATAGAACAAAGTTTGCTCAGTCTCTTGTTTCTACCAGCTATAAATTCAGACATGCAGCAAGGTCTCAAATCCTCCCTCTCCGGAGAAGCCTGCACAGTGAGACACTGATTCCCTCTACATAACTGCTTATAAAGGATCCAAATGATTTAACCAGAATCAGCTGTGGTGAGCTACTAACAAATTAACACTTTGTTAGAGGGGAAAAAGTGACCTTTCCAATCTCCTGCTAACATACACTCCTTCTCTCACCCTGTCACACATCCCCCTCCCCAGCGCAACACCAGTGTGTGAAGCGACTGCTGCAAGAAGCCCATGCACACGAGACAGTGCATCAGCATTACCATGGAGCAAAATAGCTCTGTGCTTCACTACAAAAGTAAATGGTTGCAAGGACAAAAACCATCTAGTGACTTGTGAGTTTCTATCTCTGTTGGTGTGCATCCATTTTAATGGAGCATGGTCAGTGACATGGGTGAAGCGCCTTCCCAGTAAATAATACTTTAGAGTCTCCATAGTCCACTTAATAGCTAAGCACTCTTTTTCTATAACAGCATAGCACTGTTCTCGAGGCAACAATTTCCTGCTTAGATATAGCACTGGATGTTCTTCCTCGCCTATGTACTGTGACAGTACAGCACCCAAACCGACCTCAGAGGCATCTGTCTGTAAGAAAAACTCTTTATCAAAGTCAGGTGCCACGAGGACGGGTTGCTCACACAATGTTGAACGAAGGTCCATAAAGGCCTCCTCTGCCTCTCTGTCCCACCTTACTGTGTCTGGACTTCTGGCTTTAATTAAGTTTGTGAGAGGAGCAGCTCTGGCTGCAAAATGGGGTATGAACCTGCGGTAGTAGCCAACAATTCCCAAGAAGGCTTTAACCTGCTTCTTCCTAAGAGGCCTGGGCCAATTCTGTATAGCTCCTATCTTGTTCAATTGGGGTTTCACTAACCCCCTTCCCACTACATAACCTAAATACTTAGCCTCTGCCAATCCAAGAAAACATTTGGAGGGGTTGGCAGTTAATCTAGCTTTCCTAAGGGTGTCTACCACTGCCTCTACTTTCTGCAAATGAGAGTCCCAGTCTGTGCTATGGATTATGACATCATCCAAGTACACAGCGGCATAGTACGCATGGCGTCTTAATAATTTATCCATGAGCCTCTGAAAAGTGGCTGGAGCTCCATAGAGACCAAAGGGCATCACCTTATATTGAAATAAACCATCTGGGGTTACAAAGGCAGTTTTCTCTCGGGCATGCTTAGTGAGGGGTATCTGACAATACCCTTTTGTTAAATCCAATGTAGAAAGAAATCTGACCTTAGCTAGCCTCTCTACCAGTTCATCAACCCGTGGCATTGGGTAGGCATCAAACTTTGACACTTCATTTAATTTCCTAAAATCATTACAAAATCGGATAGAACCATCCAGTTTAGGTACCAAACAATTGGGCTGGACCAATTACTATGTGATTCTTCTATCACATCTAATGCAAGCATTTTCCTAACCTCTGCTCATACAGCCATCCTTTTTGCCTCAGGAATCCTGTATGGTTTTAATTTAAGTTTTACTCCAGGCTCAGTTACAATATCATGGGCAATTTCTTGTGTTCTGCCTGGCATAGGCGAGAAAACATCCTTATTCCTCTCCACCATTTCCTTAACTTCCTTTACTTGTTCAGGTGTTAGCTCTGGTGAAATAGTCACTACTTGTTCTGAGACTTGAGGCTCAGCCCCGGTATTATCTAACTGGGCTAGTAATGTTTATCTATCCCTCCATGGCTTAAGAAGATTTATGTGGAATATTTGCTCTTTCCTACGTCGGTCAGGCTGACTAACTTTATAATTCACAGGGCTTACCTTTTCTATAATTTCATGGTACGGAATATAGAGTGACAAGATAGAGGCTGCTGGAATATAACTAGGAGTGACTACAGTGGTATAGAATATAAAAATATCCCAGCGCCTACTAAAACCTTATCGGCCCAGGGGGGTTATACCTAGTTATCACCTAGAGAAATAATAGATAAGAAGGTAAATCCTAGGTGCCAATATGTGGCTAAGGTTTAGAGTATTAAAAATATTTATTACAACTCGGCGTACAATGTTAAAATACAGTTAAAATACAATGCTAAAAGGCATGGATCCACGCTATAACAATAAAAAATAATGGTAAATAATAACAATTTACACAGGGCAATTAGGCAAAGAACAGTAATACACAATAGTGCTACAAAGTGACTTGGTGCAATACTCCAAAATGCTAAAAATGGGGTAATGACAACCAAGGATACAATAAGAAAGTCCAATAAAAACAGTGAAAAAATCAAAATAATGTCCAATGTGAAAAAATGTGTTCTTAGAAAAGTCAGTGCAAGATGTAGTCAATATGTAAAAAATTTTTCACGACCTTGATCCAAAATCAATCCGCTGGGATACTCCTATTTGGTGTGCTTCCAATGTGAAAAAGATAAAAAATGTGGAATGTTGGTGTAGGTGTGGCCAGCCTGGGGTGGCTGGAATAGTGAAGATAAGTGCACAATAAATAACACAGTGCAGGCAATTCCAAAAAATAAAAAATGAAAAATATAAAAATATCAAATATCAGGGGGAAAAAATATATATAAAAACCTGTGGAGAGAAAGATCTGGAAAGGGACCCAGGAGGACCTGAACTATACCATTGAAGTCATGAACAGAAGTACCAACAGTCTGAAATTCACTCACTCATGGAGTAACACCGAACTCATCTTCCTAGATCTAAAAATAGAGGTCATAGATGGCAAGATTGAAACCTCTACTCACTTCAAAGCAGTAGACAGTAACACCTATATCCACAGCATGAGCTGCCACCACAAAAATTGGAAGGAGAACATACCGAAAGGACAACTGGTAAGGATTAAGAAGAACTGCTCGACAGAAGAAAAATGGAATCAACAAGCCAAAATCATTAAAGCAAAGTTCCTAGAGAGAGGTTACAAGGAGAGTCTATTAGAACAGAAAAGCGAGGAAGTAAACAACATCGACAGAAATGAACTTTTGAAATATAAAGAAAAAACATCACGGACGGAAGATGACTCCCTCAATGTATTAATGATTACACAATACAGCGAGAATAAGAGTATCATCGAAAAAATATTTCAAAAACACTGGTCAATTTTAAAAGAAGATGACCTGATTGGTGAAAAAATTCCAGAAAGACCCAAATTTGTATACAGGAAAACCAAGAACTTACAGAATAGACTTGCTCCCAGTATAGAAAAAAAAGAAGAATCTGGGTATCAGAGATACATTCGGAAAAGAAGTGAAAGGCTTCTTCCCTTGCGGATCTTGTAAAGCATGCAAAAACGGTAACAAATCCAACACATTCAACAGCTTTAATACAAAAGAAAAATACAAAATACACGAGCTGATTAGATGTCAGGACAGCGGAGTGATTTACACATTGCAATGTTCGTGTGGTCTACAGTACGTGGGCCAAACCTCGAGGTCCTTGAGAGAAAGGATACGTGAACATCTACGACTTATCGAAAAACTAAACACAGATACCGCTTTATACAGACACTTTACAAGCAAACACAAGGGAAATATAAAGGACTTGACATACAGAATGTACGAAAGGATTGGAGAGGCGGCAATTACACAAAGAAATTACTAACCGCCGAATCAAAGTGGATCTTCAACCTGGACTGTCTGTACCCCAAGGGGTTAAACAACAAAGAAGACCTCTCTCATTTATTTAACATAACATAACATCTCTACACCTACACTAGTGATCCTCTCCCCTCGAGGTATTTATCCCCAATTCTGACTCTTTACTACAGAGGTACCTCTCCCCACAAAGAAGGAGATATACTCCGTTGATCCAAAAGCACAGAAGCTTTTACCAAAAACTACCTACTAAAAATTCCAATCTCATTATAACTAGATATAATCCTTACCCTTCAGCCTCCTTCTCTAAGGCACTGGTCTCCATATAGAATCAATCTATATATAATAAGAATGACATCAGTCCTCTATATTAAGTTCTAAAAAAAACGTAATTTAAGTTAATGCAATTTGACGTAACCAAATTCTTCAACTAATTAAAGGCAACCGAGCCATACACTAGACACCAGGCCTCCTTTTTATTATTCCATCCCATCCACAGTCCCTGAAAACAACTAGTAATATTTTGTGTAAATATAGAGATACGCTAATAAAATCTGCTCTCCCTGCAAGCTCAGCCAATTTGATTACGTTGACATTTCGATTAGCAGAGACACCCATCTCATATAAAATTTATACTACAGTCCCTGAAAACAGCTAGAAATAGCATAAATTTTCAAAAGATTGGAATATTTTAACACCCAGTCAATATTCCAACATCCAATCTAGTATATTCAATCCAGTATACTGGCATTAAAAACTCATCTATTTATCATATCTCTGAGATACAACATACAAAGGACATTCTCCTCATGACTACACCCCCAAAATGATGATCCACCGATATTAATCATACTGAGAACACTATATTTCAAAATATATTCAAAATATACCATAAGCATACAATTAAAAATCCAGTTTATATGTATATATTTTTTATTATTTTTTATTTTTATTTTATTTTATTTTATTTTTCATCGTAGGGTTAATAGTCATTCACAAGAGTGAATAATGCAAATTAAATAAAATAACATTTAACCATATGAGGGATTACACATAATATATAAGATTGAAACTATTGAAAGATCTGCACTATTTGGTGTATAACCCTTTATCCTTCTGCTCCAACCTTTTATGGAGATATCACTCAAACCATCTATACAATAGTCCTCAGATCATAATATAACTCTAAGTTATAAAATACACTGATCACGAAGGGCTCATCACTAACTCCCTAGGGACAAATTTAGCGCATAACTGTTCGAAAGAAACACTCATCATGTATACTAGAATTGACCTATGTCATACCTTTAATAACAAACAGATTTATATTGACAACAGGAAGTGACGTCACAGACAATAAGGAGGATTTATAAAAAAACGACAGACTATAAACATTGATCTCCCAAACATTAGAAATTCAAACAAAGCACCATTCCATTTATTAACTGTGATAACAAAAAGGCTAGTAGACTTAGTTATTAACTATTTGTGACCAACAAAAATCGTCAAACCGGAAATGGCTAAACCGGAAGTGACGTCACAAACAAACACGGCGTACTTACAAACACATGATAAATTATAAACAAAGACCCTCCAAATACTAGTAATACAATACAGCAATTTTTGATGTACTAATTATGACAAGAAATAACCTGACTCAGCTTTATTATTTTTGATAAACACAAAAATCGTCAAACCGGAAGTGGCTAAATCAAAGCACTTCCGGTTGTAATTATACATCCCCTATATAAGGCCATCAGTAAGCAACATACACCAGTCTTGATAAAGGCCCAGAGAAGGCCGAAACGCGTAGACAACACTGGTAAGCCTTATTTCAATTGGAGGAATATATTGTGATCATTCTATACATTGTTTTTTTATCTTTCTCTCCACAGGTTTTTATATATATTTTTTCCCCCTGATATTTGATATTTTTATATTTTTCATTTTTTATTTTTTATTTTTTGGAATTGCCTGCACTGTGTTATTTATTGTGCACTTATCTTCACTATTCCAGCCACCCCAGGCTGGCCACACCTACACCAACATTCCACATTTTTTATCTTTTTCACATTGGAAGCACACCAAATAGGAGTATCCCAGCGGATTGATTTTGGATCAAGGTCGTGACTTTTTTTACATATTGACTACCTCGCACTGACTTTTCTAAGAACACATTTTTTCACATTGGACATTATTTTGATATTTTGATTTTTTCACTGTTTTTATTGGACTTTCTTATTGTATCCTTGGTTGTCATTACCCCATTTTTAGCATTTTGGAGTATTGCACCAAGTCACTTTGTAGCACTATTGTGTATTACTGTTCTTTGCCTAATTGCCCTGTGTAAATTGTTATTATTTACCATTATTTTTTATTGTTATAGCGTGGATCCATGCCTTTCAGCATTGTATTTTAACTGTATTTTAACATTGTACGCCGAGTTGTAATAAATATTTTTAATACTCTAAACCTTAGCCACATATTGGCGCCTAGGATTTACCTTCTTTTCTATAATTTCATAAGGTCCCTGCCAATGAGCCAAAAGCTTACTCTCAGCTGTAGGAACCAAAACCATTACCCTGTCACCCTGTTTAAATTCCCTTACAGTAGCACTCTTATTATAATAAAATCTTTGAGTATCCTGAGCTTTTTCCATATATTGGCGAACCAGGGGGAAAACATGAGCCATTCGCTCCTGCATTTTCTCTATATGCTGCACCACATTAGTACCTGGTACTCCCTGTTCCTCCCAAGTTTCCTTTAGTATGTCCAACATACCTCTCAGATGTCGACCATACAAAAGTTCAAAAGGAGAAAAACCAGTTGAGCTCTGGGGAATTTCACGGACTGCAAACAATAAGTAAGGAAGCAGTTGATCCCAATCCTTCCCATCTCTACTAACAACTTTCCTTAACATCCCCTTAAGTGTGCAGTTAAACCTCTCTACTAGCCCATCTGTCGGTGGGTGATATACCGAGGTTTTCAAAGCCTTTATTTTAAATAACTGGCACAACTCTTTCATGAGACGGGAAACGAAAGGAATACCTTGGTCTGTTAAAATCTCCTTTGGGATCCCAACCCGTGAAAATACTTGTACCAATTCTTTTGCTATATTTTTAGTATTAGCCTTACGTAGTGGAATGGCCTCAATCGAGTTGCATAATCCACAATAAAAAGAACGTATTGGTGACCACGAGCTGATTTCTCTAATGGGTCTACCAAGTCCATCCCAATCCTATCAAATGGTACATCAATAATTGGAAGGGGTATAAGTGGAGCCCTTAACTTGAGTTTTGAGGATGACAGTTGGCATTCTGGGCAGGAAGCACAATATCTCTTTATTTCTTCGTAAACCCCTGGCCAATAGAACCTCCTCAGGACCCTTTCCTGAGTTCTCTACCCCCAGATGTATTGTCCACCCAAAAGGTGTGAATGTGCAAAATCTAACACTTTCCTAGTATGAGAGGAAGGCACAACTAGTTGTTCTATCTCTTGACCTTCCTCTGATATTACTCGGTACAGAAGGTAATTTTTAACCATAAAATATGGGTATACACTTTTTGTTTGACCTTCTACAGGTGCTCCATTAACCTCTACTACCCTGCTCCTTGCATGGTGTAGCAAGGGTTCATTAGCTTGTTCTTGCCCAAAGCTACTGCTAATAATGTCTAGTTCACAGGGAACATTTTCAGTAATTTCACTTCCCTGATCTACTTCAGATTCTGTGCACTGAGTGGCCACGCCTTTATTACTACATTTTCCCTGCTCATTTAACAAAACTTCATTAAGGGCTTTGTTAAATCTGTATTTACTCTTCCTGCGCTCTTTTCTAGATTTACCCCTTTTGGGACTGGATGCATACAAATCAGGGTGAATAAAAGGGAAAACTTCATGTAGACTCCTATCCCCTGCTTCAACCTCTGACTCTCCTTGTTTAGCAGTAAGTTTAGACTGTATTAGGGTGTGAAACTCTGGAAAGTTTCTTCCTATAACCAAGGGATAGGGCAGCCTAGGTACCACTACAGCAGTTATTTGTATTAAATTCCCAAGTATAGAGACACTTATAACAGCAGTAGGATAAGTAACAGTACACCCATGAATACACAGTACCCCTATTGTCTTATTTTTTTGCAACTGTGATTGTTCCACTAAATCTCCTGACACTAGAGTTAAGGCACTGCCAGAGTCCACCAAAGCCTCTGTGTCTTTTATTAAAGCATACTGACACCCGGAAGGTGTTTATGTTTTCTCCCATGCCTGCTAGGCAAATAAGTCCACAAAAGTCTGATGGTTCTTCTCCTAGGGCACATTGCATTGGTTCTGGTAGGTTTGGGCATCCTGCCCTGACATGTCCTTTGGCACCACACTCAAAGCAGGTTAAAGGGTTTCTCCCCAATTGATCCACTCTTGGCAAAGTGTGGTTTATCTGAAAGTGATCTGCTGGTTCAGCTTCAGTCTCACCCTTTTTATTTCCTGGCCTCTGGGTCCTAAAAGTCTTTTGTTGTCTCAGAGATTCTGAAACAAGTTTAGATGGCATAGGACAGGCTTTCTCAAGGTCCCTGAAAGCAAGGTATCTTTCCACTTGAGCTACCATAGAATCATATGTAGTGGGGTTTCCTTGTCCTACCCACTCACAGAGTCCACGGGGCAATTCTCGCAATAATCTGTCAAGTACTAACATTTCAACAATTTATGCAGGACTTTGGGCCTCTGGTCTAAGCCATTTTCGTGCCAGATGTATTAAGTCAAACATCTGAGACCTGGGAGCTTTCCCCATGTTGAAATGCCAGTTATAGAAATACTGGGCTCTCACTGTACATGTTATACCCATTCTGGCAAGAATTTCAGCTTTTAACCGTGTATAGTCTCTAGCAGCTTCTTCTTCCAAGTCATAATAAGCCTTTTGGGCTTCACCGAGGAGAAAAGGAACAATGATTCCTGCCCATTGGTCTTGTGGCCAGGCTTCCCGTATAGCTGTGCGTTCAAATGCCACCAAATATGCCTCCACATCATCCTCTGACGTAATTTTCTGTAAGCAGCCACTTGCCCGTATCCTATTCACACCTTCTGCTTGCGTAGGTGCTCCCTGAGCAGTAATACACTGCACAACATCATAAAGCATGGCATGATCCTGTTTTTGGGCCTCAGCCAGGGTCCCAATTTGTAAAGCTAAAAGTCTGTTACACTCTTGCTGAGCTGCAACTGATGCTGCAGCCTGACGATTAGTCTCTTGTTGTACAGATGCAGCCTGCAACAGTGCCTGTAAAACATCCTCCATATTTATGTGGGTCTGTACCTTTAAGGCTTCCAGAATAGTAAAGTAGACACTAACAATCCCTCTTCTGATACCACTGTGACAAAGCCCTTGCAGGAATAGTCACTTCAGCATCAAATATAGTGGTTTAGGCTGTTTTATTTTTATCAGCAGTCTTAAACATGGGGTGTGCTTCCCCTTTAAAACAAACATAAAACAAACAAAAGCCTACTCCTTTTTAGGAGACTAACTATACATGCAATATTTCCTTACTAGCCAGTACTGGGCAGCTAAGCTGATCCCAGTTAACAAAACAAATCAAAATAAGCAGAATAGAACAAAGTTTGCTCACCAGTCTCTTGTTTCTACCAGCTATAAATTCAGACATGCAGCAAGGTCTCAAATCCTCCCTCTCCGGAGTAGCCTGCACAATGAGACACTGATTCCCTCTACAGAACTGCTTATAAAGGATCCACATGATTTAACCAGAATCAGCTGTGGTGAGCTACTATCAAATTAACACTTTGTTAGAAGGGAAAAAGTGACCTTTCCAATCTCCTGCTAATATACACTCCTCTCACCCTGTCACAACACACACACACATACACAAACATAAACACACATGTATACACTCATACACACACTCACACACATACACACACTCACACGCATAAACACACTCACACACACATACACTCAGACACAACAACACATGCACATACACAAACATACACACACATTTATACACTCATACACACACTCACACACATACACACACTCACACACAGATACATACACTCAGACACAACAACACATGTACATACACACACATGCATACATAAAAACACTCACACATACACACAAATACATACACACTCCCACACACACATACATACATACAGACATATGCATACACAGTCACACACATAAGTATACACACACACACACACACACAGAAACACATGCACATATACACACACAAAACCACACATACATACACACATATACATACACACATATGCATACACACACATAAATACACACACATAACAGACACACACATATACAGACACAAACATACATACATACATACACACACACACACACATATAAATACATATGCAAACACACATATACAGACACACACATATACATACACACACATCTATAAATACATATAAGGGCTGCACGATTAATTGCATGATGCGATTAAACGCGATTTTAAATCGCCACAATTTTAATTTGCGGGAGTATGCAATTTTTTTTTTATATAAAACCGTGTTCTGTTTGTGATCTCAGTAGCATTCGATCAATCTATGTCTAAAAGCAGAGCCCATGCAGGAGAGTGAAGAGGACGGAAACAAAGTCACTTACTTATATTTCCCCCTAGGGATGTCATACATACATATACATACACACACGTATATATACATACATATGCATACACACACCTAAATACACACACATATACAGACACACACACACACATATATACACACATATGCATACACACACATAAATACACACACATATACAGACACACACGTATATATACATACATATACATACACACACCTAAATACACACACATATACAGACACTCTCACACACACACATATATACACACACATAAATACACACACATATACAGACACACACACACACACACACATACACACATATACACACACACATATATACATACATTTGCATACACACACATAAATACACACATATATACAGACACACACACACACACACACACACACACACATATATACATACATATGCATACACACACATAAATACACACATATATACAGACACACACACATATATACATACATATGCATACACACACATAAATACACACATATATACAGACACACACACACACACACACACATATATACATACATATGCATACACACACATAAATACACACACATATACAGTACATACACACACATAAATTCAAACATATATACAGACACACACACATATATACATACATATGCATACACACATATACATACACACACACACACACACACATAAATACACACACATATACAGTACATACACACACATAAATACACACACATATACAGTACATACACACACATAAATACACACACATATACAGTACATACACACACATAAATACACACATATATACAGACACACACACACATACATATATACAAACATATGCATACACACACATAAATACACACATATATACAGACACACACACACATAGATACATACCTATGCATACACACATATGCATACACACACATAAATACACACACATATACATACACACACACACACACACACACTTGCATACATATATATTAGAGAATATTTGAATACAAAATAAATACAATTCAAGCACCTTCATCTAATCATAGGTTCCACCATTTTGGAATCTAGGTTACACTGCAGGTATCTGACGGAGAGTTACTGCACGTGAGCAAACACAGCAGCACTGGAATGTAGTGAGTGATAGATTTTAACATGGCTGCACGCATGATTAGAGGGAGGTGGGGAATACTCAATACGCAATGCTTATAAAATGTATTTAGCGTTTAATGTCCTTTAAAGCAAAGATTAGGGGAATGTAAGGAAGCAAAGTCTCCTGTAATGGAGTGAAGGGCCTGCGCATGACAGGGTAGTGAAAATCCCAGTGTAGTGTAAGTAGCAACAATGTTGCAAAGTTAGGGTAGGTTCCAGACTTACCAGGTTATAAGGAAGGTTCTGGAATATTCCTGCCTCTTCTGCCTGGGATTTTTCAAGGAGAAAGTTTCCTGTGATCAATTTTGCAGAGATGTCTAGATCCAAGAGGACTTTGGCTTTGCCTCAGCGATTCAGGGACATGGCAGGGGTGACCACACGCAGGACAACACCTAGAAGACAGGAGGAAGAGATTGAGGATGTGATCCCACCTACACCTCGAAAAAACAGGCCTGTAGCTTCAGTCCTGGGTCCTAGGCCCACCATGTCTACCACTAGTTACTCCCATTGCGCTCCACCCCCTAGTACTATACCCCCTGGCCCACCACCACCTGCTTCCTCGGCTATTGCTGGGCCCTCTGGGTCTGCTGCTGGCATGGCTCCAGGCACGCAGGGCGCAGCAGGGGAACTAATAGCCCCTAATCTAGCTCAGGCCTTGGAGGCCGGGGTTGGGGCTCTTACGGCCTCCGGTATGACACCGGAGGCCGCAGCGGCTGTAGTGGGCCTATTCAAGGCCTTGACGGCTGCGGTATTCCCGGCAGCGTCCTTGCCGCTGGGGGGTGAGGCTCACAGAAACCCGGTCTTATGGCCGGTTATGCCAGGGTCCGGAGTCTCAGTGGTGGCTCAGGGGGGCCCTGTCATGGCCGGGCCTAGCTCCGTGAGCGGCCTAGCGCCGGGTGCGAGGGCATCATTGGTGGCTCAGTCAGCCTCTTCTAACACAGGGGCTGGCTCTGATTGTGGCCTACCGCGTGCAACGCCCACTTCCGGTCCGGCGCCTCCAGCGTCTGTAGCATGTGACGTCACTTCCGGGAGTGAAGCGCACAGGCCAGGAGCGTCTGGAGCGGCAGCAGGGCGTGGGAGGCTTAGGAAGAGGCCAAGCCAGGTACTTACCGGAGGTGAGTGGGGAGTACCCGGGCTGGCCAGCTCCACTGTGCAACGCTCTGCAAAAAGTGTGAGGGGTGCAAGAGTGGCATGGATGAGCAGGGGGCGTACCATCACTAGAGGGTGCTTCAGGGGGACCAGGTCAATCAGCACAAGGGGTATTAACCTGCGAGGGGATCATAGGGGGCAGTTTTGTGCAGGCTATCAGGATGTGCATGAGGCCCCCAGGGGCCTATTAGTATCGGAAGCGCCGATGGCAAGCATGAGTGGTGTGGTTACACAAGAGGCATCTGGAGGGCATAGCAGGGATGCTAGTAGTGTGAATGCACCTCAGTGGGAGAATGCTAGCAATTTGGGAGATGTGAATGGTGTGATGGATGCTGCGCCTCAGAAGGTGTCTACCCCAGTGGTTGGGCACCGTGGGAGTTCAGCAATGGTCAGCCTGGGTACTCCCCTCTCCTTTCTCTCTCCCTTACAGGGCGCTGGACCAGCTTCTTCATCAGCAGGGATGGCCAGTGTGGTGGAACAGGCAGCAAATCGGCAAGCTGGAGAAGGACCCTCAGGAGCAACGGCAGCAACTGTGGCACCCTCTACTTCAGGGACTGGTGAGAACCAATTGTCATTGTTGTCGCACACACGTAGCGCAGGCTCCAGCTCAGATTCTGATTCAGATGGGGGTAGGAAGCTGGGTCTGAATAGTAAGGGGCACAGGCGCATTTTTAGAATGCTTAAGCTGTTAGTGGCAGAGCGTGCGCAGGGTAGGAGTGTAGGCCTACTTGAGCAGTCGCGGCCGGCAGCGGAACAGGGCGTAGGGCTAGCTGGAGCCAGTATCCCCCCAGGGGTAGTAGGCACAGTGCCGCAACATGGGAGCATAGCTAGCGCCAGGCAGGTGGCTCTGCAGGGAGACTCCTACCCCTGTAAAATCCACTGCCTTCATGCTCACCTGAAGGCCAAGACAGTTAAAAAAATTAGAGATCACAAATATGTGAATATTTTTTAACTGTCCTTAGAGGCCCAGAGAGAGAAGGAGCGAAGCGAGGACGGTACGGGCCCCAAAAAATTCCAGCGGCCAGACATGTTTGATGAGTGGAGGCGTTGCTTCCGGGTGTTCTCATCTTGCTACATAGAGCAGAGGCCAGAGGCAGCAGGGGACGTTATAAAATACGCAGAGATCATTGAACAAATTCATAATAGATTTGGCGAATAAGATGGTGGGCAATCCAGTCCTTAACTTTGGGGTGGATCTGGATTTGTGGTCCTTGCTCACTTCCGAAAAGAGTGGCGGCATGATGAGCCGCTTGGGTCCACAAAAATCCCAGAGCGCCGTCAAGCGCCGCGGCAGGGAATGCTGGCGCTTCAATGAAAAGCAATGCGACAAAGGGACATCCTGTTCCTTTTGCCATGCCTGTATGTATTGCGGCAGACAACACCCAGGCTGTGATTGCCCTAAAAGATGGGAAGGGGGTGCCGGCCGAGGAGCAAAAGGGGTCGTTGGGCCAAAGGGCGCCAACCCCCCTGAAGCTGGGTGTAATTAGGCATTGGCTGGTGGCCTACCCTGACAGGGAGGCCGCGGCCCTTCTACTAGGGGGGATATCGGAGGGTTTCCGAATCCCGACACAGGGTACAGTGGTGGGCTCGGCGTCTCACAGGAACCTGAAGTCGGCATATGAAATGCCACATGAGGTTAGGAAGAAGCTGGTAAAGGAGCTTTCCTTCAGAAGATTTGCTTGCCCATTTGATGTGCCACCCATACAGGGGTTGGTCATATCACCGTTGGGGGTAGCCCCCAAGAAGGACCCAGGGAAATGTTGCCTTATCCAGCACTTATCCTACCCAAAGGGCAGTTCTGTTAACGACGCTATTGACCCGGCGATCAGTTCGGTGTCTTACCAGTCGTTCGACCAAGCCCTGGAGCTCGTCAGGGCGGCCGGACCGGCTGCCCTAATGGCCAAACTGGACATCGAGTCCGCTTTTCGCTTGCTGCCAATACATCCCACGTCGTTCAGGTTGATGGGATGCAAGTTTGAGGGGCGTTACTACGTCGACAAATGCTTGCCCATGGGCTGTTCAGTCTCGTGTGTGTATTTTGACGTGTTCAGTACGTTCCTCCACTGGGCAATTGTGACTGCAGAGCATGTCGGGGCAGTGGCGCATTACCTCGATGATTTTCTGCTGGTTGGCAGGGCCGACACGCAGGAATGTGCCCAGCTTATGGCAGTAATGCAGGGATTGATGGGAGAATTTGGGTTCCCGCTGGCGGAAGACAAGATCCAGGGACCTTGCACGAGGCTCACTTTCTTGGGGATTGAGATTGACACTGCTGCAAGGCTATGTCGTCTTCCTGATGACAAAGTGGGAGCCATGCTTGTGGCAGTCCGCAAGGCAATGGCGGCACCATCCATGCATCTAAAGGAGCTACAATCGCTGTTGGGTCTCCTCAATTTTGCATGTAAGGTGATACGGCTATGGGGCTTACCTCGACGGTCAGTGGAGTGCAGAACCATGGCCTTTGGCATGAGTGCAGGCAGGGATGACTAGGAACCTGACACTGTTGGAACTTTTTCCAATAGTGGTAGCGATGGAGTTGTGGGGACGGGTTCTGGAAGATAGGTTCATTGTGTTTTGGACGGACAACGCTAGCGTTGTTTTCACCATCAACAGGCTATCCGCATCCTCACTGGTGGTCGTACGTTATATACGGCACCTGGTGCTTCGGTGCTTGCAGCATAACATTCAGTTTGTGGCGTGGCATGTCCCAGGGGTGAATAACACCTTGGCGGATGCTCTGTCGAGGTTTCAGTGGGAGCAGTTCCGCAATCTGGCACCAAATGCTGCAGCACAATGCTTACCCTGTCCTCCTTCTGTTTGGCAGGTGGCGGGGATTGGAATTCCATTAGACACTTAGTGCAGGCGTCGTTGGCTCAGAGCACTTGGAGAGCTTACGCACAGCATTGGGGTGAGTGGGTAGAATATTGCTCAGCGCATGCCGTAAGCTTACGGGAAGTCTCTAGGGAACTGTTTCTGAGTTGGCATGCCCGGTGGCAGCGACGGGGGACATCCAAAGGGGCAATCTCCATAAAAATAGCTACTGTATCCTTTTTCTGCAACCTGTTGGAATACCCCAACGTGACAAAAAGCTTCCTGGTAAGGCAGATAATAAAAGGGTGGGGCAGGCTAGAAGGGCAGTTGCGGGATGTGAGGGAGCCAGTAACCTCACACCGGCTGATTGGGCTGATAGGGGCATTAGACTCGGTTTGCAGTGACGCCTATGAGAAAGCCTTGTTTGAATGTGCCTTTATGGTAGCGTTCTTCGCTGCACTCAGGCCCAGGGAGTTAGTATCTGCTTCTAAGCAGGCAGTTAAGTCTGGGATACAGATGGCCCACGTTAAATGGGCCGGGGATAACATGATACTGTTCATCCCTCATTCCAAGATGGACCAGGATGGAAAGGGGGCGTGGGTGACCCTCGCCCCCTCGGGTTCAGAGACATGCCGGTGTGGGCAACCAAGGCCTACATAGCGCTGCGTACGCAGGACAAGCCACAGTTCCTGGTGCATGCGGACGGGTCTAACCTGTCCAGGTACCAGTTCGCCGCAGTCCTGAAGAGAGCGGTGATTGCAGCCGGCTTGGGGAAATGTAGGATTACTCCTCATTCTTTCCGCATAGGGGCAGCGACCAGCGTGGCTGCGTTGGGATGGGAGGTGGAGAGTATCCAGAGATTAGGCAGATGGAGGTCAAATTGCTACAAGGGATACGTGCGACCTCCTACTGAGGCTTAGGAGAGATTGGGGGTTGGGGCGGATCGCCAGTTAGCGCGTAGCCTGGCCGCTTTGGGGCGTTGCAGTCCTTAATCACTGTTATCCATTTTAGGTGTAGCGGGGGGCCCTACCCGCGTTTGGATCGTGGGACACTCCTACGTTCATTGGGCGGCCCTGCGGGCGCTCTCCCATCCCGACGGGCAGCAACTGGGGATAGCGGTGTCAAAGGCTTCAGTGAGATGGTTGGGACACAGAGGCTTACAGTGGAATGGTTTGCCTCCCCTTCTTCAAGACGCCAGGCACAGATGGGGGCAACCTCACATCATCATTTTGCATATGGGGGGCAATGACCTTGGTTGCGCACCGGCTTTGGACCTCATCAACATCATGAGGTTGGATGTCCGGTGGAATTGCGAGACATTCCCGGGGGTGAAGTTGGCTTGGTCCAACATCATCCCTAGGTTGTATTGGCAATATTTTCCCACGCCCAAAACAGTTTATAGGGTGAGAAAGAAGGTCAACAGGGAGCTGGGTAGAGCGGTGGTGGATGTAGGGGGTTTTGTGGTCCGCCATGAGCAGATTTCCGTGGATAAAAAGCAGTTGTATCGCCCT
The DNA here is from genome assembly GCF_027579735.1 of Bombina bombina. NCBI lineage: Eukaryota > Metazoa > Chordata > Amphibia > Anura > Bombinatoridae > Bombina > Bombina bombina. The sequence goes on from NC_069509.1 coordinate 187,136,072, forward strand.
GATGGAGTCCATCTGACTGACGAGGGGCTGTTAATCTTCATGGCGGACCTCAAAAGGTCCTTAGTTACCCATATTTGATTTGGGGCGGCAAGAGTCTGTTTTTGCTGAGAAATCCTGTCTCTTGTGGCGGGAGGTCGTGGCCTTTAAACATCTGAGGGCAGAGTCTGTAGGGGTGACAGTCGGGCTAATGGGCGGGGGAGATGTCCTCAGGTCGTGACCTGGGGGCCCCCGCCCCGCTGGTCTGCTGGCTGAAGATCCCTTAGGACGTCTGCGCCTCCTAGAAGGAATGGGGTGGAGCCACGTTTTGCGGCCCCCCTTGGTGAATTTTTCCAATTCCATAACATCTGGGCCGTGACCTCTAGTCATATGGAGCTGTTATATTAGTATTAGGCCTTGAATGCCGCCACAGGTCAAAAGTTCAGTTACGACTTCCGTTGAAGTCAAGTTATTTATTTAAGGTTAAATAAATGCGACCATTTCACATGGTCTTAAAACCCAGCTCTCTGTTGTCTGTGTCTTTATTATTAGTTCAAGTAGTGTTAAGTAGGTAAGTTTCTTTTGAGGCGGTTGTAACGACCAAGAGTTCAGCATCAGCCCTTAATTACTATAAAAGCAATTTGTAAACTAATATAAATGTCTTTATATCAAATGGATCAAAACCTTAAACCAACTTCCACCCTATTGCATGAGTACATTTCAGTTTTTAAGGATACCACTCATTAACCCCTGAGCTGCTAGTGGAAAGTGACCTTTTGCTTTGCAGACTATTTATACCAGCCAAGGAGTTAAAGAAAATCTTTTCTGATTTCTTTATATTTCCCTAGAAGCTAACAAGCACGTTAGATTTGATGAATAATTAATAACAGCTATTGAGATTTTGGGGCAATTATTCCAACTGTGATCTTTTTTAAATTAGACCTAGGTCGTTAAGTGATTGCTATGCAGTGCATGTTAGTTAATCAATGTGTTTAATTTGCTGGCGCTAATAATTTGATACACTTGTTTCTATTAAGGTTATAAATCACTCCTTCTCTAAGATTTGACGGCCATGCTGTGAAAATATAGCTCAAAATAATTTCGATTTTGAAAATATTTAATAGTTAATAATCTGACAATGACAATGAGGCATAATACAATTCTTAAGAAAACCTGTAAATATATATTGCATGGCTTTTTTTTTTGTTGTTGCAGGATTTTGTTTCGAATTGAGGCAATTTTTTTTTTATTATTATAAAACATTATTGTTCACTGTTCATGTGGTTTCTTGCTGCAGTAAACAAGAAAAAAATACTTTCTAAATAGGCAACTTGTGCCTTTATATGCTCCTTGATGCTAGTTGCAGTATGCACAGTGACCTTTAAGTGACATAACTATGTCCTGTAAGGCTCTCCCGTTGCCGTGTGGCCAGATTGCCTATTGGTTTAGAGGTGCAAATGGGACCTCAATAAAAAAAACTTATGCCTCGATTTAGAGTTCTGCGTTAGCCGTCAAAACCAGCGTTAGGGGCTCCTAACGCTGTTTTTAGCCGCCCGCTGGTATTTAGAGTCAGTCAGGAAAGGGTCTAACGCTCACTTTGCAGCCGCAACTTTTCCATACCGCAGATACGCTTACGTCAACTGCGTATCCTATCTTTTCAATGGGATCTTTCTAACGCCGGTATTTAGAGTCTTGGCTGAAGTGAGCGTTAGAAATCTAACGACAAGACTCCAGCCGCAGCAAAAAGCCAGGAGTTAAGAGCTTTCTGGGCTAACGCCGGTTCATAAAACTCTTAACTACTGTGCTCTAAAGTACACTAACACCCATAAACTACCTATGTACCCCTAAACCGAGGTCCCCCACATAGCCTCCACTCTAATAATTTTTTTTAACCCCTAATCTGCCGACCGCACACCACCGCAACCTACGTTATCCCTATGTACCCCTAATCTGCTGCCCCTAACACCGCCGACCCCTATATTATATTTATTAACCCCTAATCTGCCGCCCCCAATGTCGCCTCCACCTACCTACAATTATTAACCCCTAATCTGCCGACCGGACCTCACCGCTACTATAATAAAGTTATTAACCCCTAATCCGCCTCACTCCCGCCTCAATAACCCTATAATAAATAGTATTAACCCCTAATCTGCCCTCCCTAACATCACCGACACCTAACTTCAAGTATTAACCCCTAATCTGCCGACCGGACCTCACTGCTACTCTATTAAATTTATTAACCCCTAAAGCTAAGTCTAACCCTAACACTAACACTCCCCTAAATTAAATATAATTTTTATCTAACAAAATAAATTAACTCTTATTAAATAAATTATTCCTATTTAAAGCTAAATACTTACCTGTAAAATAAACCCTAATATAGCTACAATATAAATTATAATTACATTGTAGCTATTTTAGGATTAATATTTATTTTACAGGCAACTTTGTATTTATTTTAACCAGGTACTATAGCTATTAAATAGTTAATAACTATTTAATAGCTACCAAGTTAAAATAATTACAAAATTACCTGTAAAATAAATCCTAACCTAAGTTACAATTAAACCTAACACTACACTATCAATAAATTAATGAAATAAAATACCTACAATTATCTACAATTAAACCTAACACTACACTATCAATAAATTAATTACATACACATACCTACAATTAAATACAATTAAATAAACTAACTAAAGTACAAAAAATAAAAAAAGAACTAAGTTACAAAAAATAAAAAAATAATTTACAAACATTACAATTTTAAGCTAATTACACCTACTCTAATCCCCCTAATAAAATAACAAAGCCCACCAAAATAAAAAAATGCCCTACCCTATTCTAAAATAAAAATAGAAAAGCTCTTTTACCTTACCAGCCCTTAAAAGGGCCTTTTGCGGGGCATGCCCCAAAGAATTCAGCTCTTTTGCCTGTAAAAAAAACATACAATACCCCCCCAACATTACAACCCACCACCCACATACCCCTAATCTAACCCAAACCCCCCTTAAATAAACCTAACACTAAGCCCCTGAAGATCTCCCTACCTTATCTTCACCACGCCGGGTATCACCGATCCGTCCAGAGGAGGCTCCGAAGTCTTCATCCAAGCCCAAAATAGCTACAATATAATTATAATTTATATTGTAGCTATATTAGGGTTTATTTTACAGGTAAGTATTTAGCTTTAAATAGGAATAATTTATTTAATAAGAGTTCATTTATTTGGTTAGATAAAAATTATATTTAACTTAGGGGGGTGTTAGTGTTAGGGTTAGACTTAGCTTTAGGGGTTAATAAATTTATTAGAGTAGCAGTGAGGTCCGGTCGGCAGATTAGGGGTTAATACTTGAAGTTAGGTGTCAGCGATGTTAGGGAGGGCAGATTAGGGGTTAATACTATTTATTATAGGGTTATTGAGGCGGGAGTGAGGCGGCTTAAGTGTTAATAACTTTATTATAGTAGCGGTGAGGTTCAGTCGGCAGATTAGGGTTTAATAATTGTAAGTAGGTGGCGGCGACGTTGGAGCGGCAGATTAGGGGTTAATAAATATAATATAGGGGTCGGCGGTGTTAGGGGCAGCAGATTAGGGGTACATAGGGATAATGTAGGTTGCGGCGGTGTATGAAGCGGCAGATTAGGGGTTAATAATAATATGCAGGGGTCTGCGATAGCGGGGCGGCAGATTTGGGGTTATTAAGTGTAAGGCTAGGGGTGTTTAGACTCGGGGTAAATGTAAGGGTGTTAGGTGCAGACTTAGGAAGTGTTTCCCCATAGGAAACAATTAGGCTGCGTTAGGAGCTGAACGCTGCTTTTTTGCAGGTGTTAGGTTTTTTTTCAGCTCAAACGGCCCCATTGTTTCCTATGGGGGAATCGTGCATGAGCACGTTTTTGAAGCTGGCCGTGTCCGTAAGCACCGCTGGTATTTAGAGTTGCAGTGGCTGTAAATATGCTCTACGCTCCCTTTTTGGAGCCTAACGCAGCCATTCTGTGAACTCTAAATACCAGCTGCATTTAAAAAGTGCTGGGGAAAAAAAGCATGCGTAGCTAACGCACCCCTTTGGCCGCAGAACTCTAAATCTAGCGGTTAGTTTTGATGTGGGCCATTAGAGGGGGCTATAGAAATAGAATAATAGCGGAGATAAAGTATTGCTTTAGCACATCTGAAAATAAAAATGAGGAATGAAGGTAAGTAAAAAATAATAATATAGATTAAGTATAGGATTTAAGTATATGGTAAATTTACCATCACTTTAAAGTCAGCAAGCAATTATGGTTTGAGTATCAGTTACACTTCAACATGAAATTTGGGTTCTATTCAAAATACAATTTAACAAATTCAATTGTTTAATACTGGTAATTTTCATGTATACAATGAGATTAGTATCCCTCTAAGTGTTGCCTTTTGAAGTAATTTCTTATTATTTTGAGATATATATATATATATATATATATATATATACCTGTTTATATTCAAATATATATATATATAGGTATAAATATACATTTTGCAAAAAAAAAAAAAAAATATATATACAGGGAGTGCAGAATTATTAGGCAAGTTGTATTTTTGAGGATTAATTTTATTATTGAACAACAACCATGTTCTCAATGAACCCAAAAAACTAATTAATATCAAAGCTGAATAGTTTTGGAAGTAGTTTTTAGTTTGTTTTTAGTTATAGCTATTTTAGGGGGATATCTGTGTGTGCAGGTGACTATTACTGTGCATAATTATTAGGCAACTTAACAAAAAACAAATATATACCCATTTCAATTATTTATTTTTACCAGTGAAACCAATATAACATCTCAACATTCACAAATATACATTTCTGACATTCAAAAACAAAACAAAAACAAATCAGTGACCAATATAGCCACCTTTCTTTGCAAGGACACTCAAAAGCCTGCCATCCATGGATTCTGTCAGTGTTTTGATCAGTTCACCATCAACATTGCGTGCAGCAGCAACCACAGCCTCCCAGACACTGTTCAGAGAGGTGTACTGTTTTCCCTCCTTGTAAATCTCACATTTGATGATGGACCACAGGTTCTCAATGGGGTTCAGATCAGGTGAACAAGGAGGCCATGTCATTAGATTTTCTTCTTTTATACCCTTTCTTGCCAGCCACGCTGTGGAGTACTTGGACGTGTGTGATGGAGCATTGTCCTGCATGAAAATCATGTTTTTCTTGAAGGATGCAGACTTCTTCCTGTACCACTGCTTGAAGAAGGTGTCTTCCAGAATCTGGCAGTAGGACTGGGAGTTGAGCTTGACTCCATCCTCAACCCGAAAAGGCCCCACAAGCTCATCTTTGATGATACCAGCCCAAACCAGTACTCCACCTCCACCTTGCTGGCGTCTGAGTCGGACTGGAGCTCTCTGCCCTTTACGAATCCAGCCACGGGCCCATCCATCTGGCCCATCAAGACTCACTCTCATTTCATCAGTCCATAAAACCTTAGAAAAATCAGTCTTGAGATATTTCTTGGCCCAGTCTTGATGTTTCAGCTTGTGTGTCTTGTTCAGTGGTGGTCGTCTTTCAGCCTTTCTTACCTTGGCCATGTCTCTGAGTATTGCACACCTTGTGCTTTTGGGCACTCCAGTGATGTTGCAGCTCTGAAATATGGCCAAACTGGTGGCAAGTGGCATCTTGGCAGCTGCACGCTTGACTTTTCTCAGTTCATGGGCAGTTATTTTGCGCCTTGGTTTTTCCACATGCTTCTTGCAACCCTGTTGACTATTTTGAATGAAACGCTTGATTGTTCGATGATCACGCTTCAGAAGCTTTGCAATTTTAAGAGTGCTGCATCCTTCTGCAAGATATCTCACTATTTTTGACTTTTCTGAGCCTTTCAAGTCCTTCTTTTGACCCATTTTGCCAAAGGAAAGGAAGTTGCCTAATAATTATGCACACCTGATATAGGGTGTTGATGTCATTAGACCACACCCCTTCTCATTACAGAGATGCACATCACCTAATATGCTTAATTGGTAGTAGGCTTTTGAGCCTATACAGCTTGGAGTAAGACAACATGCATAAAGAGGATGATGTGGTCAAAATATTAATTTGCCTAATAATTCTGCACTCCCTGTATATATATATATATATATATATATATATATATATATATATATATATATATATATAAATATTTATAAATAAAAAGAACATTTTATCCTATGTGAAGAGCATAGGGATGTAAAATAATTACTTTTCATTTAGACCCTGATATCCAAAGGATTCTCCAGGTTGGAGAAAATTTGCAGTTCAGACTTCACAGGGACTGAGCTCACTGAATATTTAACAGAAAAGGGGCTGAACTCTCGAGCACTGCGAGATCTCTCTCATTTCTATATATAAAGGAGAGACAAGCCCAGTGCAATATAGCACTGCATGATATGAGTTTTGTTGCACTTATACTTTGTGCTTTGCATTTTATATTACTTTACATTTCAGATTGGGTCCTTTCAGTATTATTGCATTTAAGCTTTTAACTTTCTCATTTATATTTAAAACATTTAGATTTAGCTCTAGCAGTGATTTTACAAAGTCTGATTATATTTTGAAAGTTTCTGTGTTACTTTAACAAATTAGGCTGATACTTGTATATTTATGTGTATGTTTTGCAAGTTGCATTGCACCTTGAATTAGCTGCATTGAAAACTAAAACTTACAGTTTTCAGTTTTAATTTAAATAAAAGACATGCAATGTGCAATCTACAAAGATACACATAAATATACAAAGCATCATTCTAATTTGTGATTGTTACATAGAAACTGTGATGGCATAATCAGAATTTGTAAAATAACAATCCTAAATACACTGCTGTATACAAAATAAAATATAAAATAGAAAGTGCAAAGTTTAAATGTAATACAATTTAATCAGAAGTGTAAATAGAAACTGTGATGGCATAATCAGAATTTGTAAAATCACAATCCTAAATACACTGCTGTATACAAAATGAAATATAAAATAGAAAGCACAAAGTGTAAATGCAGCAGAACTGTCATGTCATGAAGTAATATGGCTTGTCTCTCCTTCATATACAGAAATGCAGGGAACGCCCCTTTGCAGAAGTAAAGCAAAATTTGCCTTTTGAAAATTTGCCTAGGAATCTTGCAGTGCTGGAGGATCATTTTAGAATATCTCACCTGAGCGAAGAGGTTTTGAATTTCAGGGCCTTAGACTTAGCGCTGTAAGTGTAACGCAATATTGGGTTCGTGTGTGAGCGATAGGTGTAAGTTTTATTTTTTTATCTTGCACTCCCCATCCATTGAAGCCTATGGGGAGAAGAAATTAGAGGGACACTGAACCCAAATTTTTTTCTTTCGTGATTCAGATAAATCAGCAATTTTAAGCAACTTTCTAATTTACTCCTATTATCATTTTTTCTTCGTTCTCTTGCTATCTTTATTTGAAAAAGAAGGCATCTAAGCTTTTTTCTTGGTTCAGACTCTGGACAGCACTTTTTTATTGGTGGATGAATTTATCCACCAATCAGCAAGGACAACGCAGTTTGTTCCCCAAAAATGGCCCGGCATCTAAACTTTTGCATTTCAAATAAAGATACCAAGAGAATAAAGAAAATTTGATAATAGGAGTAAATTAGAAAGTTGCTTAAAATGTTATGCTCTATCTGAATCACGAAAGAAAACATTTGGTTTCAGTGTCCCTTTAACGTGGTTGCAATATCTGAAGTCCTACAGTTAGGACGAATCGTGTTTTCTTTGCTCGCGTGCTATCCTGTGCTTCACTTGTAATTTCGTCCTATGTGTAGCAGAAAACTCAAAATTGTCACAGTTAAATTACAGGACTGAAATAAATCATGAATGTATTTCGCAAGGGTTCTTACAACATATAATTAATCATTGTATATTGCAATCTCATAGTGTTTCATTTTCATTTAAAGGGACAGTAAATACCACGTAATTACAAGACATTTTTTGCTGTGTTGCTATAAAATAACATATCAGCCAAGTACGTTTTTAAAACAGATAAACATAATTTTTACTGTAATAGTTTATCAATATCAAGACTCCACCCCCATTGGCCCAACCTGGGCTTAGTCAGCAGACAACAATGCTAGCTACAGTCATAATCTACTGGTAGCATAAAGTGCATTGTGTTGCAGTTTTTATCAGTTAAATCTAAATAGAGAAATATATGTAGCAGGGTTAGCCGAGATAAGTCAGTAATGTGTATATTAAGGTCTGAGAGTTAGTCAATCCTCAATTATTAGAGCTAATTTACATGAAAAGGGGCACAAAATATTTAAAATATATTGCAGTTGATTAATTAAACATAACTAATAATCTTGTATGAAAATCTCAAGGAGCTTGCAGTCCCTTTAAGTAAAAGGAATAAAACTTAAAACTTTACACAAAAAGTACATCTTCCCAGCTATAAAAAGGCTGCGCAATATGACCAGAATCTTGTTATACAGCCCATCTGTTTCAACACAAAAAAAGCTTTTCCTTAATCTGCATGAACACACATTTGATAAATAAAAATGACTCTTGACTGGTTTACTGGCATATATCAAACTGACATTTACACTGCAGCAAGGGAAATGTCACTTCATTTGAGCAATATCTATTTTGTATTTAAAAATACAAATGTATTGTTGATGAAAGTACATCTCAGCTCCGATAATGAAGAGGATAATGAGATCTGACAGGCTGAAGTTGAACTGCAATAATATATCATACTAAAAGGAGTTGAAACATTAGAAAATGATGCTTACAGGTATCAAAGATTTTGGTACTGGGCTAATGTAAGTTTCACCACATTAATACTTAAATTGCTATCTCTTTTTGCTTTTAGTAGAAACAAGATATAGTCATAAAAATATGTAAAATATAACATTGCATTTCTGAAGCTCCTTTGTTAAAACCAAAAAGTAATAAACCCTATTTTATCAAGCTTGAAAATAAGTCAAACACTGCAATGAGACATGAAAAGTCTTATTACCTCTCTGGCTGCCTAAGGCCTAGATTTGGAGTTTGGCGGTAGCCGTGAAAACCAGCGTTAGAGGCTCCTAACGCTGGTTTTAGGCTACCTCCGGTATTTGGAGTCAGTCATTAAAGGATCTAACGCTCCCTTTTCAGCCGCGACTTTTCCATACCGCAGATCCCCTTACGTTAATTGCGTATCCTATCTTTTCAATGGGATTTTTCTAACTCCGGTATTTAGAGTCGTGTCTGAAGTGAGCGTTAGAAATCTAACGACAAAACTCCAGCCGCAGAAAAAAGTCAGTAGTTAAGAGCTTTCTGGGCTAACGCTGGTTCATAAAGCTCTTAACTACTGTACTCTAAAGTACACTAACACCCATAAACTACCTATGTACCCCTAAACCGAGGCCCCCCCAAATCGCCGCCACTCAATTTAATTTTTTTAACCCCTAATCTGCCGACCGCCACCTATGTTATCCTTATGTACCCCTAATCTGCTGCCCCTAACACCGCCGACCCCTATATTATATTTATTAACCCCTAACCTGCCCCCCACAACATCGCAGCCAGCTACCTACAATAATTAACCCCTAATCTGCCGACCGCAAAGTGCCGCTACTTAAGTTATCCTTATGTACCCCTAATCTGCTGCCCCTAACACCGCCGACCCCTATATTATATTTATTAACCCCTAACCTGCCCCCCAGAACGTCGCAGCCAGCTACCTACAATAATTAACCCCTAATCTGCCGACCGCAAAGCGCAGCTACTTAAGTTATCCTTATGTACCGCTAATCTGCTGCCCCTAACACCGCCGACCCCTATATTATATTTATTAACCCCTAATCTGCCCCCCTCAACGTCGCCTCCACCTGCCTACACTTATTAAACCCTAATCTGCCGAGCGGACCGCACCGCTACTATAATAAAGTTATTAACCCCTAATCCGCCTCACTAACCCTATAATAAATAGTATTAACCCCTAATCTGCCCTCCCTAACATCGCCGACACCTAACTTCAATTATTAACCCCTAATCTGCCGACCGGAGCTCACCGCTATTCTAATAAATGTATTAACCCCTAAAGCTAAGTCTAACCCTAACACTAGCACCCCCCTAACTTAAATATAATTTAAATCTAACGAAATTAATTAACTCTTATTAAATAAATTATTCCTATTAAAAGCTAAATACTTACCTGTAAAATAAACCCTAATATACAGGGAGTGCAGAATTATTAGGCAAGTTGTATTTTTGAGGATTAATTTTATTATTGAACAACAACCATGTTCTCAATGAACCCAAAAAACTTATTAATATCAAAGCTGAATAGTTTTGGAAGTAGTTTTTAGTTTGTTTTTAGTTATAGCTATTTTAGGGGGATATATGTGTGTGCAGGTGACTATTACTGTGCATAATTATTTGGCAACTTAACAAAAAACAAATATATACCCATTTCAATTATTTATTTTTACCAGTGAAACCAATATAACATCTCAACATTCACAAATATACATTTCTGACATTCAAAAACAAAACAAAAACAAATCAGTGACCAATATAGCCACCTTTCTTTGCAAGGACACTCAAAAGCCTGCCATCCATGGATTCTGTCAGTGTTTTGATCTGTTCACCATCAACATTGCGTGCAGCAGCAACCACAGCCTCCCAGACACTGTTCAGAGAGGTGTACTGTTTTCCCTCCTTGTAAATCTCACATTTGATGATAGACCACAGGTTCTCAATGGGGTTCAGATCAGGTGAACAAGGAGGCCATGTCATTAGATTTTCTTCTTTTATACCCTTTCTTGCCAGCCACGCTGTGGAGTACTTGGACGCGTGTGATGGAGCATTGTCCTGCATGAAAACCATGTTTTTCTTGAAGGATGCAGACTTCTTCCTGTACCACTGCTTGAAGAAGGTGTCTTCCAGAAACTGGCAGTAGGACTGGGAGTTGAGCTTGACTCCATCCTCAACCCGAAAAGGCCCCACAAGCTCATCTTTGATGATACCAGCCCAAACCAGTACTCCACCTCCACTTTGCTGGCGTCTGAGTCGGACTGGAGCTCTCTGCCCTTTACCAATCCAGCCACAGGCCCATCCATCATGCCCATCAAGACTCACTCTCATTTCATCAGTCCATGAAACTTAGAAAAATCAGTCTTGAGATATTTCTTGGCCTTTCTTACCTTGGCCATGTATCTGAGTATTGCACACCTTGTGCTTTTGGGCACTCCAGTGATGTTGCAGCTCTGAAATATGGCCAAACTGGTGGCAAGTGGCATCTTGGCAGCTGCACGCTTGACTTTTCTCAGTTCATGGGCAGTTATTTTGCGCCTTTGTTTTTCCACACGCTTCTTGCGACCCTGTTGACTATTTTGAATGAAACGCTTGATTGTTCGATGATCACGCTTCAGAAGCTTTGCAATTTTAAGAATGCTGCATCCCTCTGAAAGATATCTCACTATTTTTGACTTTTCTGAGCCTGTCAAGTCCTTCTTTTGACCCATTTTGCCAAAGGAAAGGAAGTTGCCTAATAATTATGCACACCTGATATAGGGTGTTGATGTCATTAGACCACACCCCTTCTCATTACAGAGATGCACATCACCTAATATGCTTAATTGGTAGTAGGCTTTCGAGCCTATTCAGCTTGGAGTAAGACAACATGCATAAAGAGGATGATGTGGTCAAAATACTCATTTGCCTAATAATTCTGCACTCCCTGTAGCTACAATATAAATTATAATTATATTATAGCTATTTTAGGATTAATATTTATTTTACAGGTAACTTTGTATTTATTTTAACCAGGTACAATAGCTATTAAATAGTTAAGAACTATTTAATAGCTAAAATAGTTAAAATAATTACAAAATTACCTCTAAAATAAATCCTAACCTAAGTTACAATTAAACCTAACACTATACTATCATTAAATTAATAAAATAAAATACCTACAATTACCTACAATTAAACCTAACACTACACTATCAATACATTAATTAAATACAATACCTACAAATAACTACAATGAAATAAACTAACTAAAGTACAAAAAATAAAAAAGAACTAAGTTACTAAAAATAAAAAAATATTTACAAACATACGAAAAATATTACAACAATTTTAAACTAATTACACCTACTCTAAGCCCCCTAATAAAATAACAAAGACCCCCAAAATAAAAAATGCCCTACCCTATTCTAAATTACTAAAGTTCAAAGCTCTTTTTCCTTACCAGCCCTGAACAGGGCCCTTTGCGGGGCATGCCCCAAGAAGTTCAGCTCTTTTGCCTGTAAAAAAAAACATACAATACCCCCCCCCAACATTACAACCCACCACCCACATACCCCTAATCTAACCCAAACCCCCCTTAAATAAACCTAACACTAAGCCCCTGAAGATCATCCTACCTTGTCTTCACCTCACCGGGTATCACCGATCGGGCCTGGCTCCAAAATCTTCATCCAACCCAAGCGGGGGCTGGCGATCCATCATCCGGTGGCTGAAGAGGTCCAGAAGAGGCTCCAAAGTCTTCATCCTATCCGGGAAGAAGAGTAGATCCGGACCGGCAACCATCATCTTCCAAGCGGCATCTTCTATCTTCATCCGATGAGGACCGGCTCCATCCTGAAGACCTCCACCGCGGACCCATCTTCATCCGGCGACGTCAAACTGAAGAATGACGGTTCCTTTAAGGGACGTCATCCAAGATGGCGTCCCTCGAATTCCGATAGGCTGATAGGATTCTATCAGCCAATCGGAATTAAGGTAGGAATATTCTGATTGGCTGATGGAATCAGCCAATCAGAATCAAGTTCAATCTGATTGGCTGATCCGATCAGCCAATCAGATTGAGCTCGCATTCTATTGGCTGTAGGAAGTGTAGGAAGTGTTTCCCCATAGCAAACAATGGGGCTGCGTTAGGAGCTGAACGCGGCTTTTTTGCAGGTGTTAGGTTTTTTTTCAGCTCAAACAGCCCCATTGTTTCCTATGGGGGAATCGTGCATGAGCACGTTTTTGAGGCTGGCCGCGTCCGTAAGCAACTCTGGTATCGAGAGTTGAAGCTGCGTTAAATATGCTCTACGCTATTTTTTTGGAGCCTAACGCAGCCTTTATGTGGACTCTCAATACCAGAGTTATTTTTATGGTGCGGCCAGAAAAAAGCCAGCGTTAGCTACGCGGGTCCTTACCGACAAAACTCTAAATCTAGCCGATAGGTAGATGAAAACAATGCAAAAAAATGTGTTGCAGTCATTTCTAAAAATCAAGGGGATTTAGAAAGAATAGAGTGTTTGGGGATTTGACACATTTATCTCAGGGTTTTAACATCTGTTTCAGACAGAGCATACAGTGTAATAAATACATATAGCGATACAGACAGAGCATACAGTGTGATAAATACATATAGAGATACAGACAGAGCATACAGTGTAATAAATACATATAGAGATACAGACAGAGCATACAGTGTAATAAATACATATAGAGATTCAGACAGAGCATACAGTGTAATAAATACATATAGCGATACAGACAGAGCATACAGTGTAATAAATACATACAGCGATACAGACAGAGCATACAGTGTAATAAATACATATAGCGATACAGACAGAGCATACAGTGTAATAAATACATATAGAGATTCAGACAGAGCATACAGTATAATAAATACATATAGAGATTCAGACAGAGCATACAGTGTAATAAATACATATAGCGATACAGACAGAGCATACAGTGTGATAAATACATATAGAGATTCAGACAGAGCATACAGTGTAATAAATACATATAGCGATACAGACAGAGCATATAGTGTAATAAATACATATAGCAATACAGACATAGCATACAGTGTGATAAATACATATAGAGATTCAGACAGAGCATACAGTGTAATAAATACATTTAGCGATACAGTCAGAGCATACAGTGTAATAAATACATATATCGATACAGACAGAGCATACAGTTTTATAAATACAGATAGAGATTCAGACAGAGCATACAGTGTAATAAATACATATAGCGATACAGACAGAGCATACAGTGTAATAAATACATATAGCGATACAGACAGAGCATACAGTGTGATAAATACATACAGAGAGTCAGGCAGAGCATACAGTGTGATAAATACATATAGAGATTCAGACAGAGAATACAGTGTAATAAATACATATAGCGATACAGACAGAGCATAGAGTGTAATAAATACATATAGTGATACAGACAGAGCATACAGTGTGATAAATACATATAGAGATTAAGACAGAGCATACAGTGTAATAAATACATATAGTGATACAGACAGAGCACACAGTGTGATAAATACATATAGCGATACAGACAGAGCACACAGTGTGATAAATACATATAGAGATTCAGACAGAGCATACAGTGTAATACATATATATAGCAATACAGACAGAGCACACAGTGTGATAAATACATATAGCGATACAGACAAAGCACACAGTGTGATAAATACATATAGAGATTCAGACAGAGCATACAGTGTAATACATATATATAGCAATACAGACAGAGCACACAGTGTGATAAATACATATAGAGATTCAGACAGAGCATACAGTGTAATAAATACATATAGAGATTCAGACAGAGCATACAGTGTAATAAATACATATAGAGATTCAGACAGAGCATACAGTGTAATAAATACATATAGAGATACAGGCAGAAAATACAGTGTAATAAATACATATAGAGATTCAGACAGAGCATACAGTGTAATAAATACATATAGAGATTCAGACAGGGCATACAGTGTAATAAATACATATAGAGATTCAGACAGAGCATACAGTGTAATAAATACATATAGAAATTCAGACAGAGCATACAGATGTTCCGAATGCAAATTCTGCACTATCTGACTACTTTTGCTAGTTAACAAATGTCTACCAGGTACGCTCGGCACTATTCTGAGCCAGCGTACCTGGTTTTCAATCCGCCTCCCTGGAGGCAGCGGATGCCAAAGAAATCAATGGGAGTCTGAAAGCAGCAAAAGCTCATGTTCGCTGCTGCCCGATATCCCATTGATTCCTATGGGAGAATAAAAGTAACGTTTACACCTAACACCCTAACATGTACCCCGAGTCTAAACACCCCTAATCTGCCACCCCCTAAACCGCCGCCACCTAAATTATACTTATTAACCCCTAATCTGCTGCCCCGACACCGCGGCCACCTACATAAAAGTATTAACCCCTATCCCGCCGCTCCCGGAGCCCACCGCAACTAAATAAATGTATTAACCCCTAAACCGCCAGCCCCCCACATCGCCATAAACTAAATTAACCTATTAATCCCTAAACCTAACAACCTGCTAACTGTACATTAATTATTAACTCATCCCTATCTTATAATAAATTTAAACTTACCTTTAGATTTAAATTAAACTATATTAAACTAATAATTAACCTATTCTAACTATTATAATAAAATTACATTACACTATATTACATTTATAATTAATTTAACCTAACTTTTATACTAAAATTACATTTAACTACAAATTAATTTAACTATATTATATATTTAAACATCTAACCCTACTCAAATTATTTAATTCTACACTTAAAAATTACAAAGTTACAAAAAACTAACTAAGTTACAAAAAAATAACAAACACTAAGTTACACAAAAAAATAAACACTAAGTTACAAAAAATAAAAAATAAATTATCAAAGCTTTAAACTAATTACACCTAATCTAAAGGCCCTATGAAAATTAAAAAAAAACCCAAAATAAAAAAACCCTAGCCTACAATATACTACAAATGGCCCTTAAAAGGGCCTTTTGTGGGGCATTGCCCCAAAATAATCAGCTCTTTTACCTGTAAAAAAAATACAAACAACCCCCCAACAGTAAAACCCACCACCCACACAACCAACCCCCCAAATAAAACCCTAACTAAAAAACCTAAGCTACCCATTGCCCTGAAAAGGGCATTTGGATTGGCATTGTCCTTTAAAGGGCATTTAGCTCTATTGCAGCCCAAGTCCTAATCTAAAACTAAAACCCACCCAATAAACCCTTAAAAAATCCTAACACTAACCCCAAAGGATTTACTTACAGTTTTGAAGATCCGACATCCACCCTCCAAGAAGCCGGAGAAGTCCTCAACGAAGTGGCCGAAGTCTTCATCCAAGCCCGCAGAAGTCTTCATCCAGACGGCATCTTCTATCTTCATCCATCCGGAGCGGAGCGGCTCCATCTTCAAGACATACAATACATCCTCTTCCTTCCGACGACTAGCGACGAAAGAAGGTTCCTTTAAATGAAGTCATCTAAGATGGCGTCCCTTAGATTCCGATTGGCTGATAGAATTCAGCCAATCGGAATTAAGGTTGAAAAAATCCTGTTGCAATCAGCCAATAGGATTGAGCTTTCATCCTATTGAGCTTTCATCCAATCAGCCAATAGAATGCAAGCTCAATCCTATTGGCTGATTGCAACAGCCAATAGGATGAAAGCTCAATCCTATTGGCTGATTGTAACAGCCAATAGCATTTTTTCAAACTTAATTCTGATTGGCTGATAGAATTCTATCAGCCAATCAGAATCTAAGGGACGCCATCTTGGATGACGTCACTTAAAGGAACCTTCATTCGTCGGTAGACGTCGGAAGGAAGAGGATGCTCCATGTCGGATGTCTTGTAGATGGAGCCGCTCCACGTTGGATAGATGAAGATAGAAGATGCCATTTGGATGAAGAATTCTGCCCGTCTGGAGGACTTCTTTGCCCGGCTTGGATGAAGATTTCTCCCGGCTTCATTGAGGACTTCGCCCGGTTGGATGAAGACTTCTGCCATTTCCTTGAGGATGGATGTCCGGTCTTCAGAACAGTAAGTCGATTTTCAGGGGGTTAGTGTTAGGGTTTTTTAAGGGTGTACAGGGTGGGTTTTATTTTTAGGTTAGGGACTTTTGGCTGCAAAAGAGCTAACTGCCCTTTTAAGGGCAATGCCCCTCCAAATGCCCTTAAAAAGGCAATGGGATGCTTAGGTTTTTTTAGTTTAGTTAGTATTTTATTTGGGGGGTTGGTTGTGTGGGTGGTGGGTTTTACTGTTGGGGGGGTTGTTTGTATTTTTTTTTTTACAGGTAAAAGAGCGGATTTCTTTGGGGCAATGCCCTGCGAAAGGCCCTTTTAAGGGCTATTGGTAGTTTAGTTTAGGCTAGGGGTTTTTATTATTTTGGGGGGCTTTTTTATTTTGAGAGGGCTATTAGATTAGGTGTAATTAGTTTAAATATCTTGTAATTTGTTTATTATTTTCTGTATTTTTTTTGTACTTTAAATAATTGTATATAATTTATTTAATTGTATTTAATTTAGGAATTTAGTTAATTATAGTGTAGTGTTAGGTGTTATTGTAACTTAGGTTAGGTTTTATTTTACAGGTACTTTTGTATTTATTTTAGCTAGGTAGTTAGTAAATAGTTAATAACTATTTAATAACTATTCTACCTAGTTAAAATAAATACTAACTTGCCTGTCCTTAAAAGGGCAGTTTGCCGGGCATTGCCCCAAAGAAATCAGCTCTTTTACCTGTAAAAAAACAACCCCCCAACAGTAAAACCCACCACCCACACAACCAACCCCCCAAATAAAATACTAACTAAAAAAACCTAAGCTACCCATTGCCTTGAAAATGGCATTTGGATGGGCATTGCCCTTAAAAGGGCAGTTAAATCTTTTGCGGCCCAAAGCCCTAAAACCCACCCAATACACCCTTAAAAAACCCTAACACTAACCCCCTGAAGATCGACTTACTGTTCTGAAGACCGGACATCCATCCTCAAGGAAGCAGCAGAAGTCTTCATCCAACCGGGCCGAAGTCCTCAACGAAGCTGTGAGAAGTCTTCATCCAAGCTGGGCGAAGTGGTCCTCCAGACGGGCAGAAGTCTTCATCCAGACGGCATCTTCCATCTTCATCCATCCAACGTGGAGCGGCTCCATCTTCAAGACATCCGACGCGGAGCATCCTCTTCCTTCTGATGACTACCGACGAATGAAGGTTCCTTTAAGTGACGTCATCCAAGATGGCATCCCTTAGATTCCGATTGGCTGAATTCTATCAGCCAATCGGAATTAAGGTTGAAAAAATCCTATTGGCTGTTGCAATCAGCCAATAGAATTGAACTTTCATCCTATTGGCTGTTGCAATCAGCTAATAGGATTGAGTATGCATCCTATTGGCTGTTACAATCAGCCAATAGGATTGAACTTGCATTCTATTGGCTGATTGGATCAGCCAATAGGATGAAAGCTCAATCCTATTGGCTGATTACAACAGCCAACAGGATTTTTTCAACCTTATTTCCGATTGGCTGATAGAATTCTATCAGCCAATCGGAATCTAAGGGATGCCATCTTGGATTACATCATTTAAAGGAACCTTCATTCGTCGGTAGTCGTCGGAAGGTAGAGTATGCCCTTCGTCGGATGTCTTGAAGATGGAGCCGCTCCGCGCCCGATGAATGAAGATAGAAGATGCCATCTTGGTGAAGACTTCTGCAAGTTTGGATGAAGACATCGGCCGCTTCTTTAGGACTTCTCCCGGCTTCTTGGAGGATGGATGTTTGATCTTCAAAACTGTAAGTAAATCTTCTGGGGTTAGTGTTAGGATTTTTTTTAAAGGGTTTATTGGGTGGGTTTTAGTTTTAGATTAGGACTTGGGCTGCAATAGAGGGTTTTTTTATTTTGGGGGGGCTTTTTTATTTTCATAGGGCCCTTAGATTAGGTGTAATTAGTTTAAAGCTTTGATAATTTATTTTTTATTTTTTGTAACTTAGTGTTTATTTTTTTGTGTAACTTAGTGTTTGTTATTTTTTGTAACTAGTTGTAGTGGGCTCCGGGAGCGGTGGGATAGGGTTTAATACTTTTATGTAGGTGGCGGTGTTGGGGGGGGGGGCAGATTAGGGGTTAATAAGTATAATGTAAGTGGTGGCGGTATAGGGGGCAGCAGATTAGGGGTGTTTAGACTCGGGTACATGTTAGGTGTAAACGTAACTTTTATTCTCCCACAGGAATCAATGGGATATCGGGCAGCAGCGAACATGTGCTTTCGCTGCTTTCAAACTCCCATTGATTCCTATGGCATCTGCCACCTCCAGGGCGGCGGATTGAAAACCAGGTACGCTGGGCCGCAATAGTGCCGAGCGTACCTGGTAGACATTTGTTAACTAGCAAAAGTAGTCAGATAGTGCCGAATTTTGATTCGGAACATCTGTAGTGACGTAAGCATAGATCTGTGTCGGACTGAGACCTGCGGATCATATGTTACGTCACAAAATTCTACTTTTGCCGGACTGTAGGCTTTGATAACTAAGGCGAATCAAGCTTGCCACAATTACGCTGCGGAATTCCAGCTTATTTGCAGTTGACGGCTTGATGCCTTTTTGTTAGTGTTCTTAGTTTTAATTTAGCTTCTTAGAGAATACTGAGGAGCCTGCAGATGATTTGAGAACTATGGGGTCCATCACAATCTAGACCTTTTTGGCCCTATTTCTTTCCGCAATGGCCACTTTTCCTTTTGACACAATCACAACATTTTGGGCTATCTTCAGTGATCATAATTCATTTTCAAGAGACTTTTCAACACCTTTTACAGAACAGTTTTGCTGTTTCAGATTCAGAGTCTTAAGGCAATTGGTAAAACCCCAAAATTTACTTTTTATGAACATTTTTTGTATACATGTCTTTATATGGCAGATGTATTTAGAGATCTATTAACATACATGGTATTGATTCATTACAGCTGTATTTACAACTACTGTATAGTCATTCAGCAGTGGGTGGGACGCACATTTACATATGTATATGTACTGATTACATCAGATCCTGTACAGTGAAGTCATCTGCAGGTAAAGTGAGATTGGGATCCCAACAGATAGAAATGGCATGGAGCAATCTCTTTCTGTTAATGTTTGTTTCTAGATCCCACTCACACTTCCATGATTGTTACTGTTAGTACTAATGTCTTCATAGTTAACCTTTAAAATGAGATAACATAGTCGTGAGTTCAAAAAGAACCAGTTGTAATCTGTTTCCATTCTTAACAACTGCATGTAGGCAATATGGTTATACTGGGCATGTTTGCTCAGTTACATTTACTAATTTACATTTTTAAATTTCAATTATTGTTTTAAACAAGTTTTCAGTTTGGCGTGATCTGACTCTGAAAAGAAGAAGACTACAGGTTTCTAGTAGAAACACTTATGATATCTTCTTATACAAGATTTTTACAGTGCAGAAACTGTAAAGCGTTAAGCCGCTTTATTGCAATATTGTAACTGTAACAAAGATGCTTAGACAAGATTGTTACTTTGTGATCAGGTTTTTATAGGGTACTCGTCTTTGTGAGCGCAAAGTCCAAACTCAACAGTGCGTTTTATAGTACTTGCACCTACATTAAAGGGACACTCAAGTCAAAACAAACTTTTATGATTCATATAGAGCAGCAGTTTTAAGACACTTTCCACTTTCTGGGGAACAAGATCCTACTGAGCATGTGCACAAGCTTACAGGTTATACGTATACTAGTCTGTGATTGGCTGGTGTCTGTCACTTGATACACGGGGCCAGAAATGGGAGAAAAAAATAATGTTTTTCAGACAAAAATCTACTGCTTATTTGAAATTGAAAGTAAGGGACCGATTTAATATTGTGGGAGCGGACATGATCCAATATTGCGGATCATAACCGCTGCACATTGATAAATGTAGACAGCATACACTCTCAGCATTTATCATTGCACAAGCAGTTCTTGTGAACTGCTGGTGCAGTGCTGCCCCCTGCAGATTTGCAGCCAAGCGGCCGCCAGCAGGGGGTGTCAAACAACTCGATCCTATTCAATCAGGTTGATTTCTGGCGATGTCTGTCTGTCGCCTCAGAGCAGGAGAACAGGTTTTGGAGCAGCAGTGTCACCAGAAACATGGGGCATCAAGCTCCATACGGGTCTTGATAAATATGCCCCTAAGTGTTATTGCATTGTCTTTTTATTATGTACTTTTATGCAATTTTAATGCATTAAGTGGTCCTTTAATGAAATTCTAAATGGGATTGGGCCTTCATGAACATGAGTTCAATGATGTATTGTACCAGATTACATGTGGTGCGCTAATGCCAGTGCAGAATTTGATAGGTAATATCGGTGGACCTCACTAAAATTAGCTTGCAACTTTATATTACAGGTCTGGGGTAAAACAGATTTACCAGAGAAGGGTTAGTGTGGCCGACAGCGCTCTAGTGCAAGCATTACTTTCAATGGATATCATAACCCCGCTAAATAGCGCTATTATTACTAATTGAAAGTTATGAGTTGTATTTTAGTAAAAGCTCAAATAGCGCTAGAAGAATTAGTGTGACCTGAGACTAGGGGGGAGATTTATCAAGTGTTGGGTGCATTTATCATTGCACAAGCATTTCTGGCATTGCACAAGCCACTAACAGGGAGTGTCAATCATTCCAATCACCCTCAGAGGTGGGCGGTTAGTCTTACGACCGCTGCTTCTTAACTTTTGTTACCGCAGCTTGTAAAATATACCCCCTGAAGTAAAATGTAAGGATTAAGTAAAAGTTTCACAAAACACATCAAAAACATAAAAAAAATTATATTCAAAAATGCTTAAAAAAGTTAAAAAGGGATATGGTATATGTCAAGGTATTTCACTGGGAAGGACTTCAAAGTATATACATAAAAAATCTAAATGCGCAAAACACGTATTTTACATATATGTATTTTTTTTTTATTAAATATATATTTATATATATATATATATTATATTTTTAATGTAAAATGCACATCTATACCTATATATCTATAGGAATTGATATATAGGTATAGGCATATAAAGAAATATGTATTTAAGTATAAAAAGTACATTATCCTGTACGTGAAGAACATTCGAATGTAAACTACGTCCGTTAAATATACAGTAGAACACATATACATACTTAGATATGTGTACAGATGGCCCTCGGTTTACAACGGTTCAATTTGCACCGTTTCAGAATAACAACCTTTTTTTTCAGTCATGTGACTGCTATTGAAAAGCATTGAGAAGCAGTGCATTGATTAAAATAGCCAGTAGGTGGAGCTGTCCGCTTGTGTTGCAGCAAAGATATGCAAGCCAAGCAAGCTGAAATTAATAAGTTTAACCAGACCTGAGCTATCAAGCAGCTTGCAAAGGAACAAGATTTTCCTGTCTATAAATCAGTCCAGATTGGAATGTATATAAAGAACTGTTTGCAGAAAAATGCAAGTAAAGTATGTGTTGTGTGATTATTTTATTAGGTTTATAATGCTGTTTAGCAAATGTTTTTGGTCATTTAATTGAGTTTAATTATATATTCTGTGTTGTGTGATTATTTTATTAGGTTTATAATGCTGTTTAGCATTTAAAGTCTTCATTCCAAAGCTTTAAAAATAATGTTTTAGGTGTTGCTTATGACAATTTTGAGAGGGGCCTGGAACCTAACCCCCTCACTTCCCATTGACTTACATTATAAACTGGGTTTCAATTTACAACGGTTTCGATTTACAACCATTCCTTCTGGAACCTTACCCGGCGTAAACTGAGGGCTACCTGTATATATATATCTCTATGCTAAAGCCCTTTGTCTGCCTCTTTTCTAACATTGTGGGGCTTATCTATCAAGCTGCGAACGGAGCTTGTGGGCCCGTGTTTCTGGTGAGTCTTCAGACTCGCCAGAAACACAAGTTATGGAGCAGCGGTCACCAAGACCACTGCTCCATAACCCTGTCCGCCTGCTCTGATGAGGCGGACAGGAATCGCAGGAATTCAACCCGATCGAGTACGATCGGGTTGATTGACACCACCCTGCTGGCAGCCCATTGGCTGCGAGTCTGCAGGGAGCAGCTTTGCACCAGCAGCTCTTGCGAGCTGCTGGTGCAATGCTGAATACGGAGAGTGTGTTGCTCTCCGCATTCAGCGATGTCTTGCGAACCTGATCCGCACTGTCGGATCAGGTCCGCAAGACATTTGATAAATAGGCCCTTGTAACTGTACTGTTAAAGGTATTTTTGTGCTACTTTTTTGTTGTGCATAACAGTTAACCAGGGCTCTGAAGTCGCGCTAACCTGATGCATGTTTTAACTGAACTCAAGTTAAAAAAAGGTTACTTTCAACTCGTAATACTCGTGCTACTTCCAACGTGCAAAAAGACCCGAGATATAGCACTTGCTCACAACAGTTATTACAACACTTATAATCTAGCCCAAAATATGCCTAAACTAAGAAGTTATACGACGTTCTTCAGAGCTGTTGACCCATATCTAAGTGTTTTTAGTATATATTAAAGGTTTTACCATCCACAGATGCACCTAACGCTCTACTTTGTGAATATATAAACACTTGTTTATTAAAATAATTAAAAACAATTAAATCACTAATACAGGGGGATTAGTGTTTTATATAGGCACACTCCAAGCATTACATGTGTCCCTGGAATAAACCATGAGTCACTTCTGTTTCAATAAACAGTGTCAAAAACACTAGTTCCAGCCCCATCTTCTATTTGTGATGTAACCGCTGCCCTCTCCTCCAACGTACTGTACATTTCACCAACTTTGTTTTTTTCAAGGATGATCATTGGCATTTAGCTTCCCTATAATCCATTGTCTCAATAATACAAGAATATACAATTTTTAAAAATAGTATATTTTGTCAGGTTGAACCTACTGTATTGTACAAATTATTTCTTTACTCCAGAAGTAAGACAAAAACTTATAGCCAACATAGAAACCTGGAAAGCTGAAAAATATTTAACTAAGAATCAGACTTTTTTGGAATTAAATGCCAGTTTCCTGGGATGGTAAGAAATATATGTCCCCTTCCAAATATAGGACACAGTCCCCACAGGAGACAAACCTCAATATTAACAGCTTGAAGTTGTTATCAGGTTTATTTCCCATCAGATCCGTTTTCAATGGAGTGCCCAACTGCTCCATTCTGCTCAGTAGGGTCAGTTTCTCAAAGGTTAATTTTTTAACATTTTAGGTAGAATTAGGATGAAGTTTCCTTTTAAATTAACCAAGAACTCTAGGAATTGCATTTTATGAACAATTTTTCCTTACTGACCTAATACAATGCAAGCAATTGTAAACAGGCTATTTTTTATCAGATCAAACAGATCTGGTCCTTTTCTATGGAACCTATTGCTTTGTGAACTAGTGTCAGTAACTGACCATGGCAAGTCTTGAACCTGGGTCTTCTGCTTCATATTGCTTTTCCTTGTCTATCAGACACCTTGTAATTAGTTTTGTCTCAGAGTTTTGTCCTTCTCAGAACTCCAGCTACTCATCTAGGATCATTTTCCCCTGTGCTTGATCATGTGCTCTGGTTTAGTCTACTTCCTCATCTGTTAACTGCTGTATACTGTAAACTTGCTTTTGGCTTTACATTTATATACAATTGTTCTTGTCAGTTTCTGACTTTGGGTATGTTTTTTTTTACTGTGCTTCTTTCTGCTATACTTTAGCTTATGCTTTGAGCCTGAGTTTGCCACGTTTCTATCTTGCACAGGGCATTATTGCAACTAGTAACTAGATTTCCCTATATTTCAGCTGGCTTCTGGATCCAAGCAGACCAGATGCTTTCTTCTGAACTTACTTCCTTCAGGGTTCTTTGCTTTCCCTCTCATTTTAATGGTCTCTCTCATTATCATCCAAATCTTGTCCACCTGGCATCATGGCAGGCACCTTCAGTTAACATTGTGCAAGCAATTGCTTGTGTAGCCACGCTCCCTGCTCTCACGCAACCAGTTTTTGGAATCTGATTAAGAGAATTTCATTCCACCACCATTGAGTTGGTGGATAGGCTAAGTAGCAGCTTTCTTAAGACTGCAGCTGCTTAAATACTGTAGCATTTCAGGCCTGCTCACACAAGCCTGCAACACCTAGGCCCTGAATCTGTGTCTGCAGCCTCATAAATGGGGTCTTTTGTGTTTGCACTGTACATGTTTCTTCATCTCTGATTGTATCAAACTGGTCAGCTCAGGCCTGAAGATTCCTCACTGAAATTATAGACTCAACTGTCTTCTAACCAATTTTAAATATTTTGTAAAAGACGCCTTCAAAAGCTTTAATTAGTTAATTTTGTATTATGTGTAGTTAAAAACAAACAATCAAACAAAAATCCAATATACTTCTATGGTTTTCCCACTGACCCTTCTTCAAAATCCTAATCCTACAACATGCTAGACAATGATTGCTGAATCAGTGCAGTTTCTTTTTTTTATTTATATCCCTAATTGTCTACAGTAATGGAGATAAAATAACCATACACAAGAGGGTTTTCAATATATATTTATTTATTAAAAAGTGAAGCCTTTCCCCCTGTAAAGTAATGGTTTTACTGCAAGAAGGAGTCAATACAATCTTTGCTGCATCCATTTGTTAATTTGTTTATTTGTTAAAGGGCCGGCTCATTTTGTGTTTTGAAACAAATGCAAAGAATACATAATAATTTATATATTTTTTGCATTTTTCTGATTCTCAATGCACAAGTCTAAAAATTATTTTTATTAATATTATTATTGTTATTATTGTAATTATTAATATGAGTATTGTTATTATTATTATGATTATTGTTATTATAATTATCATTACTGTTATTATTATTATTATTATTATTATTATTGTTATTATTATTATTATTATCATTATTATTATTATTATTATTATTATTGTTATTATTGTTATTATTATTATTATTATTATTATTATTATTATTATTATTGTTATTATTATTATGATTATTGTTATTATAATTAGCATTACTGTTATTATTTTTATAATTACTGTTATTATTATTATTATTATTATTGTTATTATTATTATTATGATTATTGTTATTACCATTAATGTTATTATTATTATTATTATTATTATTATTATTATTATTATTATTATTTTATGCAAATGTTCAAATGCATATTTATTTAATTTAGTTTGTTTACTAAGTTTATCATTTCAAGATAAGCTTAAAGAAATGAAAAGTGGAGTTTGGTTGAGGAGCCCATTTCTCATAAACTCCCTCTGCTGAATTAGTTAAGGGTTTACAATATCATTCAGTTCTGCATGATCAGAAAGCTTTCTGCTCATTGAATTTGGAACTGCCTGATTAAATCTAAAAACCATATATTTTTCTGACAATAATGTATCTCCTGCTTTACCGCAGCAAATAAATTCAAACTGTACATCTGTTTTTAAATAAAGATCAACATTTTGCACAATAAAAAAATGTTTTATCATCATCTAAACAATTTGTCAATGTGTTTCTTCCATCTTGTCCCTCGTAAGGTCATTTCTAGAAAAAAAAAATAAAAAAAAAATCAACAGCTGGCAAATGCACCGGGAGCCAGGTTTACGTTTATATGGGTTTAATTTGGTTAGTTACCAAATCTGTCTTGGCACAAGTGATTGTGAGTTCCCTGCTGATAATGCCACCTTCTGTTGCATCGGTTTCACGTGCTTTGGCAACAAATCCGTAATACCATAAAGTATGACCATAACTAGTTTGTTATTTAAAGCAAACAAAACAACATATTTGTAGATATAGTAAAATCTCCGGCATCAAAATATTCTCTCCTATAAGACCCTGTTTCTTTCATGTGATGTCCAAGTAATTATTTTGCTTTGATTTACATTGGATGAATTTCTCAGCCTTTTATTTATTGTATGAGAGTATTTGGCATCTTAAAGCCAGTATGATTGTGCACTAAATAGCTGAGATTCACTCTTATTATATAAAGAAAATAGATATTTATTGTGATATTGGTGGTCACCTTTTTATTTATTTTTTTCTTTCTACTTTGAGAGTTGCTAAGCATATTTAACAAATTATGTAAATGAAACGAAAACATAAAATGATGCATAAATTAATTTTAAATGAGTAATGCTTTAGGAATGGTCTATTAATGTGACATATCGGTCAGGAGCATTGTAGAATTAGCATATGGAATATTTACTAATATTACGCTAGGTGAGAGTAAGAAAGACAACAAAGGAGAGAGAGATAGAGTGATAAAAATAAATATAGAAAGAGCGTTAGACAGTTGTGTGACAGAGAAAAGGGGAGAAAATCAGAAGTAGTGGGATAGATAGTTAGACGTGTGAAAATGGTTAATGGACTGGATTCAATAAAACCTGTTCTTGAAATGAATATCTTGGAGAAAAAACAAACTACAACATTGAATATAGCAGAATGTAAAGATATCTGTACCTGCTCTTTGTCCCAACCATGAGTTGTGAGTCACTTTCTATCATAATCAGCATCTGCTGTGATAGCGCATTTCATTACTACTCTTCTGCTTGCATATAACTATGTGTTTACCCCCAGAGAATGGTTTATTATAGAATTTATAGCCAGCTATAGAGCATCAGTGCACTACTGGGAGATAGGGAACATATGTGGTGAGCCATGAGAAGAGGTATATGTGTGTAGGCAGCAATCACCACTTAGCTCTCATTGGTACATACCTGCTCCTGAGCCTACCTAGGTATGCTTTTCAACAAAGGATACCAAGAAAATGAATTCAATTTAATTGTACAATTAAATTGAAAAATCTTTTAAATGTTTATACATTTTTAAAGGGATATGAGAGTCAAATTTAACCTATCACGGTTTAGATAGAACATATTCTATCTAAACCGTGATAGCTTAAATTTGACTCTCATTTTTGCAATTAACTATTTCATTTAATCTGGTGTAATTTCATAGTTAATTCTTTTAAATTCCAAATAATTAATTGACTGATCATCAAATTTAATTTGAGTGCAAGTTTCATATTTTCATACAGTGATTTGAGCAATAGTTTTAAAAGGACAATCAACACATCGCCTAGATTTAGAGTTTTGTCGGTAAAGACCCGCGGTGCTAATGAGCCTTTTTTTCCAGCGCACCCTTAAGACAACGCTGGTATTACGAGTTGTCTGAATGGCTGTGTTAGCCTCAGAAAAGGGAGCGTTGAGCCAAATTTAGCTCCGCTTCAACTCTCAATACCAGCGGTGCTTACAGTAGCGGTAAGCTGGAAAAACGTGCTCGTGCACGATATCCCCATAGGAAACAATGGGGCTGAGCTGGCTGAAAAAAAAACTAACACCTGCAAAAAAGCAGCGTTCAGCTCCTAATGCAGCCCCATTGTTTCCTATAGGGAAACACTCTCTAGGTCTACACCTAACATCCTAACATGAACCCCAAGCCTAAACACCCCTAACCTTACACTTATTAACCCCTAATCTGCCGCCACCATCATTGCCGACATCTGCATAACATTATTAACCCCAAACTACATTATACCTATGAACCCCTAATCTGCTGCCCCTAACATTGCCGACACCTATATTATATTTAATACCAACTAATATGCCCCCCCCCCAACGTCGCCGCCACCTACCTACATTTATTAACCCCTAATCTGCCGACCGGACCTCGCCGCCACTATAATAAATGTATTAACCCCTAAACCGCCGCACTCCCGCCTCGAAAACACTATAATAAATTTTATTAACCCCTAATCTGCCCTCCCTAACATCATCACCCCCTACCTACAATTATTAACCCCTAATCTGCTGCCCTCAACGTCGCTGCTACTATAATAAAGTTATTAACACTCTAAACCTAAGTCTAACCCTAACCCTAACACCCCCCTAAGTTAAATATAATTTAAATAAAACGAAATAAATTTAATATCATTAAATAAATTATTCCTATTTAAAACTAAATACTTACCTATAAAATAAACCCTAATATAGCTACAATATAACTAATAGTTACATTGTAGCTATTTTAGGATTTATATTTATTTTACAGGCAACTTTGTATTGATTTTAACTAGGTACAATAGCTATTAAATAGTTAATAACTATTTAATAGCTACCTAGTTAAAATAATTACAAAATTACCTGTAAAATAAATCCTAACCTAAGCTACAAATACACCTAACACTACACTATCATTAAACTAATTAAATAAATTACCTACAATTATCTAAACTAAAATACAATTAAATAAACTAAACTATAATACAAAAAACCACACTAAATTACAGAAAATAAAACAAAATTACAATAAGTTTAAACTAATTACACCTAATTTAAGCCCCCTAATAAAATAAAAAAGCCCCTCTAAATAATAAATTACGAAGCAGATATTGGAAGACTAAGCACTCCGGGAGATATATTATGGAAACCCTCAGATCCAAAAGACCAGAGGATAATTAAACTAAAACAAAAAAAAAGAAGATTCTAAGCTTATGTGGAGGTCACTAACACATACAATGAAATTACTCTCGCCACACACTATTATAATACCTCTAAGTACACTACTCCCAAAAGAATTAAAAAACAAATAGATAAGTGGGGAAATAAAGGCCTCTATAGGGTAGCTGATTTCCTAGACAATGGGAAGTTGTTGACATTTACACAATTAAGAGATTAAATACACCCAAATACATTGCACTGGTTTTTATATCTCCAAATTTCCCATGCTATAAATAAATATAGACTAGGCAGCATCCCAGCCTGCCCAAAAACTGCTCTGGAACAAATGATAATGACACCCGGTAGAAATAAAAAAATGATTACACGCTTATACTTAGCAATTCAAGAAGCAAATAGTTCAGCAAAGTTGGTAATTTATGACAAATGGGAACAAGATTTAGCTATAACGTATGATAGAGAAGATTGGAGCCAGATTTTCTCCTCAATGAGGAGAAGCTTAATAGGGGCAGACCTTATCGAAAACTCAATAAAAACCTCATATAGATGGTACCTTACACCACTGAAATCCTCACATTACACCGCACAGGGCACCTATTTTCACATGTGGTGGGAGTGTCCAAAGATACAACCTACATGGGACAAGCTTTCTCAACTATTTAAGGTGATTTTATACGACTCCTTTACATTATCAGCCTCACAGGCCTTACTACATATCCCCCAGGAGTCACTAAACTCAATTACTAATAGATGGGTTAATATTATATGTACAGCAACCAGAATATGTATAGCTAGAAAATGGAAAGTGGGGGCTCCAGAATGGGGTGAGGTAATGATCAAAATTGAAGATGTTTATAATATGCTAGAATCAGCTGCATGGATACAAGGGACATCTGAGAGATTCCAAAACATGTGGATACACTGGATTTTAAATAAACAGAAATATGTAGGTACATACAGGTCAACACTAAGTAACCAATAAGGCTTTTTTAGAAACATAGAAACATAGAAACATAGATATTGAAATTCTCTCCAATTTAATTAGGGCAATTACATTGGAGAGAATAGGAACTTTCTTAAATATAGATATAGCGTTCTAAAGAAATGTACAACATTGTCACTGCTCGACTGGAAAAGTTTAAAGTTAAAGGTTTTTTTTTGTATACAGTTATGAAGCTTAGGTTTAGGGAAATGGGATAAGAGGGAGGAGGGGGTGGAGAGGGAGTTAGGGAAGGCAGAGGGGAAGGGGGGGAGAAAAATTGATGAAAATCTTATAAACAGGGTACTGAAAACTTTAATTGTTTTAAGAATACTAGGACATTGTAATCCAGCACACTGTTTTATTATGTTGTATTTGATGTGATCCATGACAATAAAAATTATTTCAACTAAATAATAAATTACAAAGTAATCAGCTCTTTTACCAGCCCTTAAAAGGGCTTTTTGCGGGGCATTGCCCCAAAGTAATCAGCTCTTTTACCTGTAAATAAAAATACAATACCTCCCCCAACATTACAACCCACCACCCACATACCCCTACTCTAAAACACACCCGATCCCCCCTTAAAAATACCTAACACTACCCCATTGAAGATCACCCTACCTGGAGCCGTGTTCACCCAGCCGGGCACTGATGGGCCAGAAGTGGACAACCGGAGCAGCAGAAGTCTTCATCTGATCGGGGCAGAAGAGGTCCTCCAAGCGGCAGATGTCTTCATCCAAGCGGCATCTTCTATCTTCAATCAACCGGAGCAGAGCGGAGCCATCTTGAATCCAGCCGAAGCGGAGCCATCCTCTTCTTCCGACGTCCTAACAGCGAATGAAGGTTCCTTTAAATGACGTCATCCAAGATGGCGTCCCTCAAATTCCAATTGGCTGATAGGATTTTATCAGCCAATCAGAATTAAGATAGGAAAAATCTGATTGGCTGATGCAATCGGCCAATCAGATTGAAGTTCAATCCGATTGGCTGATCCAATCAGCCAACCGGATTGACCTTGCATTCTGTTGGCTGATCGGAACAATCTAGGCGTAATATTGTTATTATTTAAAAAGATAGATAATGCCTTTAAGACCCATTCCCAGCTTTGCAAGACCAACATTGTTATTGTAATATATTTTATAACCTTTAAGCCTCTAAATATCTGCCTGTTTCTAAGCTACTACACACAGCCTCTTATCACATGCTTTTTTATTTGCTAGTGCATGTGAGCCATATAGAGCCATATAGATAACATTGTGCTCATGCTCGTGCACTTCAGTTAGACACTGCTAATTCAAATTCACCATATAGATAACATTGTGCTCTCTCCCGTGCACTACAGTTAGACACTGCTAATTCATATGTACCATATAGATAACATTGTGCTCTCTCCCATGCACTACAGTCAGACACTGCTAATTCATGTGTTTCATATAGATAATATTGTGCTCATGCCCGTTGGTTGTGGATGACACTACACTAATTGACTAAAATGCAGGTCAATAGATAATAAATAGCCATGTGATCAGGAAGCAGTCTGTAGAGGCTTAGATAAAAGGTAATCACAGGGGGTATTAGTATAACAGTCGGCCAGATAGAGTTTTGCGTTATGAGCGGCTCACTGCAAACTTGCAAGTTATTTCCACCGCTCACCTTTAATAGCGCTGCTATTACAGGTTTGCAAAAACCCGGCCGTTAGCAGGCAATATGGCAGCGTTGAGCTCCATACCGCACACAAATACCAGGGTTGCTTTGAGCTGGTTTTATGTGCTTGTGCACGATTTCCCCATAGACATCAATGGGGAAAAAAAAGCCTAACACCTGCAATAAAGGAGCGTAAAGCTCCGTAACGCAGCCCCATTGATTCCTAGGGGGAAAGAAAATTTATGTTTAAACCTAACACCCTAACATAAACCCCTAATCTGCTGCCCCCAACATCGCCGCCACCTACATTAGACTTATTAACCCCTAATCTGCAACCCCAATGTCACCGCCACCTACCTACACTTATTAACCCCTAATCTGCCGCCCCCAACGTTGCGGCAATAAATTAATAATCCAAAAACCTCTGGCCTCCCACATCACTAACACTAAATAAATATATTAACCCCTAAACCTAGCCCTAACACCCCTAACTTTAATATAATTAAAATAAATATAAATACAAATTACAATTAATACCTAAATAATACCTATTTAAGACTAAATACTTACCTGTAAAATAAACCCTAAGCTAGCTACAATATAACTAATGGTTACATTGTAGCTATCTTAGGTTTTATTTTTATTTGACAGCAAAGTTTGTGTTTATTTTAACTAGGTAGACTAGTTAGTAAATAGTTATTAACTATTTAATAACTACCTAGTTAAAATAAATACAAATTTCCCTGTAAAATAAAACCTAGCCTGTCTTACACTAAAACCTAACATTACACTAAAATTAAATAAATTAAATTAACAAAATACATTTATCTAACATTTATCTAAATTACAGAAAATAATAAACACTAAATTACACAAAATAAAAAAGAAATTATCAAATATTTAAACTAATTACACTAATAGCCCTATCAAAGTAAAAAATCCCCCCCCCCCCAAAAAAAAAACCCTAGCCGACAATAAACTGCCAATGGCCCTTAAAATGGCCTTTTGCGGGGCATTGCCCCAAAGAAATCAGCTCTTTTACCTGTAATAAAAAAATACAAACAACCCCCCCAACAGTAAAACCCACCACCCACACACCACACAACCAAACCCCCCCAAAAAAACCTACCTAGAAAACGTAAGCTCCCCATTGCCCTGAAAAGGGCATTTGGATGGGCATTTAGCTCTTTTACATTGCCCAAAGTCCCTAATCAAAAAATCTTCATCCTTCCAACGCGGAGCGGCTCCATCTTCAAGACATCAGGCGCGGAGCATCCTCTTCTTTTGATGGTTCTTGAAGAATGAAGGTTCCTTTAAATGACGTCATCCAAGATGGTGTCCCTTGAATTCCGAATTGGCTGATAGAATTCTATCAGCCAATCGGAATTAAAGGGTAAAAAATCCTATTGGCTGATGCAATCAGCCAATAGGATTGAGCTTTAATCCTATTGGCTGATCCAATCAGCCAATAGGATTGAGCTTGCATTCTATTGGCTGATTGGAACAGCCAATAAAATGTGAGCTCAATACTATTGGCTGATTGGATCAGCCAATAGGATTGAAGCTCAATGGCCCGACCGCGCCATTACACTAAGTGCAGCTCGCTCCTGCTCTCAGACAGAGCAGGAGCGAGCTGCACTTAGTGTAATGGCGCGGTCGGGCCAGGCTGTGACTATACAGCTGGCCCGATGCGCTGTGTAATAAAAACAGACCCGCTCAGAAGAGCACAGAGAGCGGGTCTGAAAAACAGCCATATTTTAAAAAAATTCAAAGGGAATATTAAGTTTTATAACGATAACACTAATATAATGTTATATAATTCTGCACTATGTGCAGAATTATATAACATTATTTTTTAGGTTTACTGGCCCTTTAATTATAGTAATTTTTATTTAGATTTATTTTAATAATATTAAAGTTAGGAGTCTTAGGGATTAGATTTAGGGTTAGGGTTAGGTTTAGGGGTTTATAACATTAGGATAGTGGCGGCGGTGACGTTGGGGGCGGCAGATTAAGGGTTAATAATATTTAACTAGTGTTTGCAATGTGGGAGTGCAATGGTTTAGGGGTTAATATGTTTATTATAGTGGCGGTGATGTCCGGAGCGGCAGATTAGGGGTTAATAAATTTATTTTAGTATTTGCGATTCGAGAGGGCCTTGGTTTAGGGGTTAAATAGGTAGTTTATGGGTGTTAATGTACTTTGTAACACTTTAGTTATGAGTTTTATGCTACAGATTTGTAACGTAAAACTCATAACTACTGACTTTAGATGGCGTTACGAATCTTGGCGGTATACGGTGTACTGCTCACTTTTTGGCCTCCCAGGCAAAACTCGTAATATCTGCGCTATGGAAGTTCCATTGAAAAGGACTTTTTGAAAGGTGCGGTAGTATGTTGCGTTACGGCCAAAAAAGTGTGCGTTATAGCTGTACCTGCAAGACTCGTAATACCAGCGGTAGTGAAAAAGCAGCGTTATGAGCCATAACGCAAAACTCGTAATCTAGCTGAGTGTTAATTATGCAAAACTAGGGAATGAGTAATAAAGGGATTATCTTTTTAAAAAGTTTAAATGTTGGAGTATGCTCCCTTTATTTTTTTTATCAAACAAGACAAAAGTGTTCCTTGTTAAAAGATTCAAAAAAAGCTTTAAAACAGCCAAAATAGTCTGCTCAAAATCGTTAACGGTAACGGACCATTAAATAAAGAAGAATTGCATAATTAACAAATGCATAGTCAAAAGACAATTCAATATCACCTGAATTTCAAATGAGTAGCAGATTTTTTTTTTCTGATAAAATTTAAATTAGTTAAATTTCCCTTCCCCTTTCATCATGTGACAGCAATCAGCCAATCACAAAATGCATATACATATATACTGTGAATCTTGCACATGCTCAGTAGAAGTTGGTGCCTCAGAAAGTGTGTATATAAAAAGATGTTGTACTATTTAATAATGGAAATTAATTGTAAAGTTGTTTACAGTTGCATTCTCTATCTGAATCATGAAAGTTTAATTTTGATTTTATTATCCCATTAAATTATTTGTAGATTTGCATTTGTTATCAGATTAGCATCTTTATTATGTTCCCATCTTCAGATTTAGTTGTTATTTTCCAACACTTTATTATATTCCTGCTGTACGAGGAGAGTATGATGTGTCATTTTTATTTATTCATATGTACCTTTGTCATTATGTTGTTACTTTTCTTTGCAAATCTGTATCTTCTAGTAAAGCTCTGTTTTGCTCTTCAACCTGTTTTATTCGCTGCTATAACTCAGGAAAATGTTTCTGAAATTGAAGGAACTGTTTCTCCATCTTTTTTATCTTTATACCAAATTCCGCCTCAGCAATTTATAAAAAGTCTTTAACTCTACTTAATCTCTCGCTGTGACCCCTTGAAATCTTTTTGTTTCCAACCCATAAACTGAATATTACACACTTTATTCACTCATTTTATGTTTAGTTTGTTGCCAACAAATTCCTTAAAGGTAAATGTTGATTACATTTTTGTTATGCAGATATAAGGTTTGCATAAAACAATATAATGGTGCAATTATAAGACACTCTAATACAGGGTTCTTCAAACCAAAGGTTGGGACCCATTACAGAGTCGTAATACCATGTTTACTGGGTCACGGCTTGTGTTTGTGTTATAGGAGAATGTGTGTGTGTTGTATGAGTGTGTGTGTTGTATGAGTGTGTGTGTTGTATGAGTGTGTGTGTTGTATGAGTGTGTGTGTTGTATGAGTGTGTGTGTTGTATGAGTGTGTGTGTTGTATGAGTGTGTGTGTTCCTGATTGTAGTCAAACTTGAAAATGTTGTAAAAGGTAATAAGTACGCATGCATTTTAGTTACCTTGCCAAAAATTTAAGTTCTGGTTTCATATTATTTAAAGGGACACTAAACCCATTTTTTTTTAATTTCATGATTCAGATAGAGCAGTGTTTTTCAACCAGTTTGCCGTGGCACACTAGTGTACCGTGAGAGATCCTCAGGTGTGCCACGGCAGAATGACAACAGTCTGACATATTTTTTAAACTTTGCTTGTTGTTTACTCCCAGTGCAGGGGTAATTTGTAGGAGACATGGCATAACAGCACAATACATACAGTATGTGTGTGTTTGTGTGTATATATATATATATATGCTGTATTAGGCTACAATGTGTGATTTTTTTAAAATTTTGGGATGGTGGTGTGCCCCAGGATTTTTTAATGTAAAAAAGTGTGCCACGGCAAAAAAAAGGTTAAAAATCACTGAGATAGAGCATGCAATTTTAAGCAACTTTCTAATTTACGCCTATTATCAAGTTGTCTTTGTTCTATTGCTATCTTTATTTAAAAAGCAGGAATGTGATGCATAGGAGCCGGCCCATTTTTGGTTGAGAACCTGGGTTATGCTTACATATTGGTGGGTAAATGTAGCCTCCAATAAGCAAGCACTATCTATGGTGCTGAACCTAAAATGGGCTGGCTACAAAGATTTACATTCCTACTTTTAAAATAAAGATTGCAAGAGAACAAAGAAAATTTGATAATAGGAGTAAATTAGAAAGTTGCTTAAAATGTCATGCTCTATCCGAATCACGAAAGAAAAAAATTGGGTTCAGTGTCCCTTTAAGAAATGTTCAGACCGAGCATAAAAATAGTGTTGTGAAGGTATGTGGTATCATGGCACTGGGTCTTGGGGGGAAAAGTTTGAAGAACCCTGCTCTAATATGTTTTACCATTGCACAAATTTTGCCTTTAATTATGTGTTTAACCCTTCAAATTGGTCAACACAAAATTAAAGCTCCATGTTCAATAAAACCCATTGGTGAAACCAACACATTGCAGAAAAAATGCTGCAGGTTTATTGCATTCTTAAAGATGTATCAGTGACGTGTGACTATCTCTAGTATAATAGACAAAGATGTGTATCTCTCCCCTATCAAATCAGTGACATGTGACTATCTCTAGTATAATTAATAGACAAAGGTGTGTATCTCTCCCCTATCAAATCAGTGACATGTGACTATCTCTAGTATAATTAATAGACAAAGGTGTGTATCTCTCCCCTATCAAATCAGTGACATGTGACTATCTCTAGTATAATTAATAGACAAAGCTGTGTATCTCTCCCCTATCAAATCAGTGACATGTGACTATCTCTAGTATAAGTAATAGACAAAGATGTGTATCTCTCCCTTATCAAATCAGTGACATGTGACTATCTCTAGTTTAATTAATAGACAAAGATGTGTATCTCTCCCCTATCAAATCAGTGATGTGTGACTATCTCTAGTATAATTAATAGACAAAGATGTGTATCTCTCCCTTATCAAATCAGTGACGTGTGACTATCTCTAGTATAATAGACAAAGATGTGTATCTCTCCCCTATCAAATCAGTGATGTGTGACTATCTCTAGTATAATTAATAGACAAAGATGTGTATCTCTCCCCTATCAAATCAGTGATGTGTGACTATCTCTAGTATAATTAATAGACAAAGATGTGTATCTCTCCCCTATCAAATCAGTGACGGGTGACTATCTCTAGTATAATTAATAGACAAAGATGTGTATCTCTCCCTTATCAAATCAGTGACATGTGACTATCTCTAGTATAATAGACAAAGATGTGTATCTCTCCCTTATTAAATCAGTGTCGTGTGACTATCTCTAGTATAATTAATAGACAAAGGTGTGTATCTCTCCCCTATCAAATCAGTGACGTGTGACTATCTCTAGTATAATTAATAGACAAAGGTGTGTATCTCTCCCCTATCAAATCAGTGACATGTGACTATCTCTAGTATAATTAATAGACAAAGCTGTTTATCTCTCCATTATCAAATCAGTGACATGTGACTATCTCTAGTATAATTAATAGACAAAGGTGTGTATCTCTCCCCTATCAAATCAGTGACGTGTGACTATCTCTAGTATAAGTAATAGACAAAGATGTGTATCTCTCCCTTATCAAATCAGTGACATGTGACTATCTCTAGTATAATTAATAGACAAAGGTGTGTATCTCTCCATTATCAAATCAGTGACATGTGACTATCTCTAGTATAATTAATAGACAAAGCTGTTTATCTCTCCATTATCAAATCAGTGACATGTGACTATCTCTAGTATAATTAATAGACAAAGGTGTGTATCTCTCCCCTATCAAATCAGTGACGTGTGACTATCTCTAGTATAATTAATAGACAAAGGTGTGTATCTCTCCATTATCAAATCAGTGACGTGTGACTATCTCTAGTATAATTAATAGACAAAGGTGTGTCCAGTCTCCTCATATCGACAATGTGGCCACTCAAAATTTGATCGGGATGGCTGGGCCCGCCCGGCCCGTCATCTCTCCTAGCAGGCACAGCACTCTGACAGTGACAGCCTCTGGCCCTCTATGTCACGTGGACACGCACAGCATTAGTGTAGAGCAGCCGCGTGCCGGGCATGTCACATGACTCAGTGGTGCTCAGTCATTCACCCGACAGTCACAGTGTGCGGCCGGCTGATTTGGGAGGGAATAATTGTTGAAATTGTTCATTGTTGGATTCATTCGGCTAGATTTAGAGTTCTGCGGCCAAAGGGGTGCTTTAGCTACGCGTGCTTTTTTTCCCCTGCACCTTTTAAATACCGCTGGTATTTAGAGTTCACAGAATGGCTGCGTTAGGCTCCAAAAAGGGAGCGTAGAGCATATTTACTGCCACTGCAACTCTAAATACCAGCGTTGCTTACGGACGCGGCCAGCTTAAAAAACGTGCTCGTGCACGATTCCCCCATAGAAAACAATGGGGCCATTTGAGTTGAAAAAAACCCTAACACCTGCAAAAAAGCAGCGTTCAGCTCCTAACGCAGCCCCATTGTTTTCTATGGGGAAACACTTCCTACGTCTGCACCTAAAACTCTAACATGTACCCCGAGTCTAAACACCCCTAACCTTACACTTATTAACCCCTAATCTGCCGCCCCCGCTATCGCTGACCCCTGCATATTTTTTTTAACCCCTAATCTGCCGCTCCGTACACCGCCGCAACCTACATTATACCTATGTACCCCTAATCTGCTGCCCCTAACACCGCCGACCCCTATATTATATGTATTAACCCCTAATCTGCCACCCCTGCTATCGCTGACCCCTGCATATTATTATTAACCCCTAATCTGCCGCTACGTACACCGCCGCAACCTACAGTATACCTATGTACCCCTAATCTGCTGCCCCTAACACCGCCGACCTCTATATTATATTTATTAACCCCTAATTTGCCCCCAACAACGTCGCCGCCAGCTGCCTACAATAATTAACCCCTAATCTGCCGACCGGATCTCGCCGCTACTCTAATAAATGGATTAACCCCTAAAGCTAAGTCTAACCCTAACACTAACACCCCCCTAAATTAAATATAATTTAAATCTAACAAAATAAATTAACTCTTATTAAATAAATTATTCCTATTTAAAGCTAAATACTTACCTGTAAAATAAACCCTAATATAGCTACAATATTAATAATAATTATATTGTAGCTATTTTATGATTAATATTTATTTTACAGGCAACTTTGTAATTATTTTATCCAGGTACAATAGCTATTAAATAGTTAATAACTATTTAATAGCTAAAATAGTTAAAATAATTACAAAATTACCTGTAAAATAAATCCTAACCTTAGTTACAATTAAACCTAACACTACACTATCAATAAATAAATTAAATAAACTACCTACAATTACCTACAATTAAACCTAACACTACACTATCAATAAATTAATTAAATACAATACCTACAAATAACTACAATTAAATAAACTAACTAAAGTACAAAAAATAAAAAAGAACTGTTACAAAAAATGAAAAAATATTTACAAACATTAGAAAAATGTTACAACAATTTTAAACTAATTACACCTAATCTAAGCCCCCTAATAAAATAACAAAGACCCCAAAATAAAAAAATGCCCTACCCTATTCTAAATTAAAAAAGTTCAAAGCTCTTTTACCTTACTAGCCCTGAAAAGGGCCATTTGCGGGGCATGCCCCAAATAATTCAGCTCTTTTGCCTGTAAAAAAAAACATACAATACCCCCCCCCCCCCAACATTACAACCCACCACCCACATACCCCTAATCTAACCCAAACCTTCCTTAAATAAACCTAACACTAAGCCCCTGAAGATCTTCCTACCTTATCTTCACCATGCCAGGTTCACTGATCCGTCCTCCGAAGTCTTGATCCAAGCCCAAGGGGGGCTGGCGATCCATAATCTGGCTGAAGTCTTCTATCAAGCCGCGGCTGAAGAGGTCCAGAAGAGGCTCCAAAGTCTTCATCCTATCCGGGAAGAAGAGGAGATCGGGACCAGCAACCATCTTGATCCAAGCGGCATCTTCTATCTTCATCCGATGACGAACGGCTCGATCTTGAAGATTGGCTGATCCAATCAGCCAATCAGATTGAGCTCGCATTCTATTGGCTGATCGAAACAGCCAATAGAATGCAAGCTCAATCTGATTGGCTGATCCAATCAAAAATTGTCCTACCTTAATTCCGATTGGCTGATAGAATCCTATCAGCCAATCGGAATTCGAGGGACGCCATCTTGGATGACGTCCCTTAAAGGAACCTTCATTCTTCTGTTGGACGTCGGAAGAAGAAGATGGATCCGCGCTGAAGGTCTTCAAGATGGAGCCGTTCGTCATCGGATGAAGATAGAAGATGCCGCTTGGATCAAGATGGTTGCCGGTCCGGATCTCCTCTTCTTCCCGGATAGGATGAAGACTTTGGAGCCTTTTCTGGACCTCTTCAGCCGCGGCTTGATAGAAGACTTCAGTCGGATTATGGATCGCCAGCCCCCGCTTGGGCTTGGATCAAGACTTCGGAGGACGGATCGGTGAACCTGTTATGGTGAAGATAAGGTAGGAAAATCTTCAGGGGCTTAGTGTTAGGTTTATTTAAGGGGGGTTTGGGTTAGATTAGGGGTATGTGGGTGGTGGGTTGTAATGTTTGGGGGGGGGTATTGTATGTTTTTTTTTACAGCCAAAAGAGCTGAATTATTTGGGGCATACCCCGCAAATGGCCCTTTTCAGGGCTGGTAAGGTAAAAGAGCTTTGAACTTTTTTAATTTAGAATAGGGTAGGGCATTTTTTTATTTTGGGGGTCTTTGTTATTTTATTAGGGGGCTTAGAGTAGGTGTAATTAGTTTAAAATTGTTGTAATGTTTTTCTAATGTTTGTAAATAATTTTTTATTTTTTGTAACTTAGTTCTTTTTTATTTTTTGTACTTTAGTTAGTTTATTTAATTGTAGTTATTTGTAGGTATTGTATTTAATTAATTTATTGATAGTGTAGTGTTAGGTTTAATTGTAGGTAATTGTAGGTAGTTTATTTAATTTATTTATTGATAGTGTAGTGTTAGGTTTAATTGTAACTTAGGTTAGGATTTATTTTACAGGTAATTTTGTAATTATTTTAACTATTTTAGCTATTAAATAGTTATTAACTATTTAATAGCTATTGTACCTGGTTAAAATAATTACAAAGTTGCCTGTAAAATAAATATTAATCCTAAAATAGCTACAATATAATTATTATTTATATTGTAGCTATATTAGGGTTTATTTTACAGGTAAGTATTTAGCTTTAAATAGGAATAATTTATTTAATAAGAGTTAATTTATTTCGTTAGATTTAAATTGTATTTAACTTAGGGGGGTGTTAGTGTTAGGGTTAGACTTAGCTTTAGGGGTTAATCCATTTATTAGAGTAGTGGCGAGATCCGGTCGGCAGATTAGGGGTTAATTATTGTAGGTAGCTGGCGGCAACGTTGTGGGGGGCAGATTAGGGGTTAATAAATATAATATAAGGGTTAGCGGTGTTAGGGGCAGCAGATTAGGGGTGCATAGGTATAATGTAGGTTGCGGCGGTGTACGGAGCGGCAGATTAGGGGTTAATAATAATATGCAGGGGTCAGCGATAGCAGGGCTGGCAGATTAGGGGTTAATACATATAATATAGGGGTCGGCGGTGTTAAGGGCAGCAGATTAGGGGTACATAGGTATAATGTAGGTTGCGGCGGTGTACGGAGCGGCAGATTAGGGGTTAAAAAAAATATGCAGGGGTCAGCGATAGCGGGGGCGGCAGATTAGGGGTTAATAAATATTATGTAGGGGTCGGCGGTATTAGGGGCAGCAGATCAGGTGTACAAAGGGATAACGTAAGTGGCGGCGGTGTACGGAGCGGCAGATTAGGGGTTAAAAAATTTTAATAGAGTGGCGGCGATGTGGGGGGGCCTCGGTTTAGGGGTACATAGGTAGTTTCTGGGTGTTAGTGTACTTTAGAGCACAGTAGTTAAGAGCTTTATAAACCGGCGTTAGCCCAGAAAGCTCTTAACTACTGACTTTTTTCTGCGGCTGGAGTTT
Source organism: Bombina bombina (assembly GCF_027579735.1). Taxonomy (NCBI): domain Eukaryota; kingdom Metazoa; phylum Chordata; class Amphibia; order Anura; family Bombinatoridae; genus Bombina; species Bombina bombina. Next base: position 187,178,336 of record NC_069509.1, read on the forward strand.
TGTCGTTAGATTTCTAACGCTCACTTCAGCTAAGACTCTAAATACCAGCGTTAGAAAGATCCAATTGAAAAGATAGGATACGCAATTGGCGTAGGGGGATCTGCGGTATGGAAAAGTCACGGCTGCAAAGTGAGCGTTAGACCCTTTCCTGAATGACTCCAAATACCAGCGGGCGGCCAAAACCAGCGTTAGGACCCTCTAACGCTGGTTTTCACGGCTACCGCCCAACTCTAAATCTAGCCGTAAGTGTTTCAAATGTCTTGTTATCTGCCAGTGCCAGCCATGATGCATATATATAATATGCTACTAAATTAATACACATACATAACATAATAATACATTCACAAATATATTACAAAAAATTATTCTAAAAAAAAAAATCCAGTCAGTGGGCGGGGTTAAGGGATGCGGTCGGTGGGTGGGGCTAAGGGACTCTGCGGCCCACCGGGCAAATGCCCGGCATGCCCTATGGCCAGTCCGGGCCTGTGTGTATCTCTCCCCTATCAAATCAGTGACATGCGACTATCTCTAGTATAATTAATAGACAAAGCTGTGTATCTCTCCATTATCAAATCAGTGACGTGTGACTATCTCTAGTATAATTAATAGACAAAGGTGTGTATCTCTCCATTATCAAATCAGTGACATGTGACTATCTCTAGTATAATTAATAGACAAAGCTGTGTATCTCTCCATTATCAAATCAGTGACATGTGACTATCTCTAGAATAATTAATAGACAAAGATATGTATCTCTCCCCTATCAAATCAGTGACGTGTGAGAATGTCTAGTATAATTAAACGACAAATGTGTGTACATCTCGGTTATCAAATCAGTGACGTGTGACTATCTCTAGTATAATTAATAGACAAAGGTGTGTATCTCTCCCCTATCAAATCAGTGACGTGTGACTATCTCTAGTATAATAAATAGACAAAGGTGTGTATCTCTCCATTATCAAATCAGTGACGTGTGACTATCTCTAGTATAATTAATAGACAAAGGTGTGTATCTCTCCATTATCAAATCAGTGATGTGTGACTATCTCTAGTATAATTAATAGACAAAGGTGTGTATATCTCCATTATCAAATCAGTGACGTGTGACTATCTCTAGTATAATTAATAGACAAAGGTGTGTATCTCTCCCCTATCAAATCAGTGACGTGTGACTATCTCTAGTATAATAAATAGACAAAGGTGTGTATCTCTCCATTATCAAATCAGTGACATGTGACTATCTCTAGTATAAGTAATAGACAAAGATGTGTATCTCTCCATTATCAAATCAGTGACGTGTGACTATCTCTAGTATAATTAATAGACAAAGCTGTGTATCTCTCCCCTATCAAATCAGTGACGTGTGACTATCTCTAGTATAATTAATAGACAAAGATGTGTATCTCTCCCTTATCAAATCAGTGACGTGTGACTATCTCTAGTATAATTAATATACAAAGGTGTGTATCTCTCCCTTATTAAATCAGTGACATGTGACTATCTCTAGTATAAGTAACAGACAAAGGTGTGTATCTCTCCCCTATCAAATCAGTGACATGTGACTATCTCTAGTATAATTAATATACAAAGGTGTGTATCTCTCCCTTATTAAATCAGTGTCGTGTGACTATCTCTAGTATAATTAATAGACAAAGGTGTGTATCTCTCGCTTATCAAATCAGTGACGTGTGACTATCTCTAGTATAATTAATAGACAAAGGTGTGTATCTCTCCCTTATCAAATCAGTGACGTGTGACTATCTCTAGTATAATTAATAGACAAAGGTGTGTATCTCTCGCTTATCAAATCAGTGACGTGTGACTATCCCTAGTATAAGTAATAGACAAAGATGTGTATCTCTCCCTTATCAAATCAGTGACGTGCGACTATCTCTAGTATAATTAATAGACAAAGGTGTGTATCTCTCCCTTATCAAATCAGTGACATGTGACTATCTCTAGTATAATTAATAGACAAAGGTGTGTATCTCTCCCTTATCAAATCAGTGACGTGTGACTATCCCTAGTATAAGTAATAGACAAAGATGTGTATCTCTCCCTTATCAAATCAGTGACGTGCGACTATCTCTAGTATAATTAATAGACAAAGCTGTGTATCTCTCCCTTATCAAATCAGTGACGTGTGACTATCCCTAGTATAAGTAATAGACAAAGATGTGTATCTCTCCCTTATCAAATCAGTGACGTGCGACTATCTCTAGTATAATTAATAGACAAAGCTGTGTATCTCTCCATTATCAAATCAGTGACGTGTGACTATCTCTAGTATAATTAATAGACAAAGATGTGTATCTCTCCCTTATCAAATCAGTGACATTTGACTATCTCTAGTATAATTAATAGACAAAGGTGTGTATCTCTCCCCTATCAAATCAGTGACATGTGACTATCTCTAGTATAATTAATAGACAAAGGTGTGTATCTCTCCCCTATCAAATCAGTGACGTGTGACTATCCCTAGTATAAGTAATAGACAAAGATGTGTATCTCTCCCTTATCAAATCAGTGACGTGTGACTACCTCTAGTATAATTAATAGACAAAGGTATGTATCTCTCCATTATCAAATCAGTGACGTGTGACTATCCCTAGTATAAGTAATAGACAAAGATGTGTATCTCTCCCTTATCAAATCAGTGACGTGTGACTATCTCTAGTATAATTAATAGACAAAGGTGTGTATCTCTCCATTATCAAATCAGTGACGTGTGACTATCTCTAGTATAATTAATAGACAAAGGTGTGTATCTCTCCCCTATCAAATCAGTGTCGTGTGACTATCCCTAGTATAAGTAATAGACAAAGGTGTGTATCTCTCCCTTATCAAATCAGTGACGTGTGACTACCTCTAGTATAATTAATAGACAAAGGTGTGTATCTCTCCCTTATAAAATCAGTGACGTGTGACTATCTCTAGTATAAGTAACAGACAAAGGTGTGTATCTCTCCCTTATCAAATCAGTGACGTGTGACTATCTCTAGTATAAGTAACAGACAAAGGTGTGTATCTCTCCCTTATCAAATCAGTGACGTGTGACTATCTCTAGTATAAGTAATAGACAAAGGTGTGTATCTCTCCCTTATCAAATCAGTGACATGTGACTATCTCTAGTATAATTAATAGACAAAGGTGTGTATCTCTCCCTTATCAAATCAGTGACGTGTGACTATCTCTAGTATAATTAATAGACAAAGGTGTGTATCTCTCCCTTATCAAATCAGTGACATGTGACTATCTCTAGTATAATTAATAGGCAAAGGTGTGTATCTCTCCCTTATCAAATCAGTGACGTGTAACTATCTAGTATAATTAATAGACAAAGGTGTGTATCTCTCCCTTATCAAATCAGTGTCGTGTGACTATCTCTAGTATAAGTAATAGACAAAAGTGTGTATCTCTCGCTTATCAAATCAGTGACATGTGACTATCTCTAGTATAAGTAATAGACAAAGATGTGTATCTCTCGCTTATCAAATCAGTGACATGTGACTATCTCTAGTATAAGTAATAGACAAAGATGTGTATCTCTCCCTTATCAAATCAGTGACGTGTGACTATCTCTAGTATAATTAATAGACAAAGGTGTGTATCTCTCCCTTATCAAATCAGTGACGTGTGACTATCCCTAGTATAAGTAATAGACAAAGATGTGTATCTCTCCCTTATCAAATCAGTGACATGTGACTATCTCTAGTATAATTAATAGACAAAGGTGTGTATCTCTCCCTTATCAAATCAGTGTTGTGTGACTATCCCTAGTATAAGTAATAGACAAAGGTGTGTATCTCTCCCTTATCAAATCAGTGACGTGTGACTATCTCTAGTATAAGTAATAGACAAAGATGTGTATCTCTCCCTTATCAAATCAGTGACGTGTGACTATCTCTAGTATAATTAATAGACAAAGGTGTGTATCTCTCCATTATCAAATCAGTGACGTGTGACTATCTCTAGTATAATTAATAGACAAAGGTGTGTATCTCTCCCCTATCAAATCAGTGTCGTGTGACTATCCCTAGTATAAGTAATAGACAAAGGTGTGTATCTCTCCCTTATCAAATCAGTGACGTGTGACTACCTCTAGTATAATTAATAGACAAAGGTGTGTATCTCTCCCTTATCAAATCAGTGACGTGTGACTATCTCTAGTATAAGTAACAGACAAAGGTGTGTATCTCTCCCTTATCAAATCAGTGACGTGTGACTATCTCTAGTATAAGTAACAGACAAAGGTGTGTATCTCTCCCTTATCAAATCAGTGACGTGTGACTATCTCTAGTATAAGTAATAGACAAAGGTGTGTATCTCTCCCTTATCAAATCAGTGACATGTGACTATCTCTAGTATAATTAATAGACAAAGGTGTGTATCTCTCCCTTATCAAATCAGTGACGTGTGACTATCTCTAGTATAATTAATAGACAAAGGTGTGTATCTCTCCCTTATCAAATCAGTGACATGTGACTATCTCTAGTATAATTAATAGACAAAGGTGTGTATCTCTCCCTTATCAAATCAGTGTCGTGTGACTATCTCTAGTATAAGTAATAGACAAAAGTGTGTATCTCTCGCTTATCAAATCAGTGACATGTGACTATCTCTAGTATAAGTAATAGACAAAGATGTGTATCTCTCGCTTATCAAATCAGTGACATGTGACTATCTCTAGTATAAGTAATAGACAAAGGTGTGTATCTCTCCCTTATCAAATCAGTGACATGTGACTATCTCTAGTATAATTAATAGACAAAGGTGTGTATCTCTCCCTTATCAAATCAGTGACGTGTGACTATCTCTAGTATAATTAATAGACAAAGGTGTGTATCTCTCCCTTATCAAATCAGTGACATGTGACTATCTCTAGTATAATTAATAGACAAAGGTGTGTATCTCTCCCTTATCAAATCAGTGACGTGTAACTATCTAGTATAATTAATAGACAAAGGTGTGTATCTCTCCCTTATCAAATCAGTGTCGTGTGACTATCTCTAGTATAAGTAATAGACAAAAGTGTGTATCTCTCGCTTATCAAATCAGTGACATGTGACTATCTCTAGTATAAGTAATAGACAAAGATGTGTATCTCTCGCTTATCAAATCAGTGACATGTGACTATCTCTAGTATAAGTAATAGACAAAGATGTGTATCTCTCCCTTATCAAATCAGTGACGTGTGACTATCTCTAGTATAATTAATAGACAAAGGTGTGTATCTCTCCCTTATCAAATCAGTGACGTGTGACTATCCCTAGTATAAGTAATAGACAAAGATGTGTATCTCTCCCTTATCAAATCAGTGACATGTGACTATCTCTAGTATAATTAATAGACAAAGGTGTGTATCTCTCCCTTATCAAATCAGTGTTGTGTGACTATCCCTAGTATAAGTAATAGACAAAGGTGTGTATCTCTCCCTTATCAAATCAGTGACGTGTGACTATCTCTAGTATAAGTAATAGACAAAGATGTGTATCTCTCCCTTATCAAATCAGTGACGTGTGACTATCTCTAGTATAATTAATAGACAAAGGTGTGTATCTCTCCATTATCAAATCAGTGACGTGTGACTATCTCTAGTATAATTAATAGACAAAGGTGTGTATCTCTCCCCTATCAAATCAGTGTCGTGTGACTATCCCTAGTATAAGTAATAGACAAAGGTGTGTATCTCTCCCTTATCAAATCAGTGACGTGTGACTACCTCTAGTATAATTAATAGACAAAGGTGTGTATCTCTCCCTTATCAAATCAGTGACGTGTGACTATCTCTAGTATAAGTAACAGACAAAGGTGTGTATCTCTCCCTTATCAAATCAGTGACGTGTGACTATCTCTAGTATAAGTAACAGACAAAGGTGTGTATCTCTCCCTTATCAAATCAGTGACGTGTGACTATCTCTAGTATAAGTAATAGACAAAGGTGTGTATCTCTCCCTTATCAAATCAGTGACGTGTGACTATCTCTAGTATAATTAATAGACAAAGGTGTGTATCTCTCCCTTATCAAATCAGTGACGTGTGACTATCTCTAGTATAATTAATAGACAAAGGTGTGTATCTCTCCCTTATCAAATCAGTGACATGTGACTATCTCTAGTATAATTAATAGACAAAGGTGTGTATCTCTCCCTTATCAAATCAGTGTCGTGTGACTATCTCTAGTATAAGTAATAGACAAAAGTGTGTATCTCTCGCTTATCAAATCAGTGACATGTGACTATCTCTAGTATAAGTAATAGACAAAGATGTGTATCTCTCGCTTATCAAATCAGTGACATGTGACTATCTCTAGTATAAGTAATAGACAAAGATGTGTATCTCTCCCTTATCAAATCAGTGACGTGTGACTATCTCTAGTATAATTAATAGACAAAGGTGTGTATCTCTCCCTTATCAAATCAGTGACGTGTGACTATCCCTAGTATAAGTAATAGACAAAGATGTGTATCTCTCCCTTATCAAATCAGTGACATGTGACTATCTCTAGTATAATTAATAGACAAAGGTGTGTATCTCTCCCTTATCAAATCAGTGTCGTGTGACTATCCCTAGTATAAGTAATAGACAAAGGTGTGTATCTCTCCCTTATCAAATCAGTGACGTGTGACTATCTCTAGTATAAGTAATAGACAAAGATGTGTATCTCTCCCTTATCAAATCAGTGACGTGCGACTATCTCTAGTATAATTAATAGACAAAGCTGTGTATCTCTCCATTATCAAATCAGTGACATGTGACTATCTCTAGTATAATTAATAGACAAAGATGTGTATCTCTCCCTTATCAAATCAGTGACATTTGACTATCTCTAGTATAATTAATAGACAAAGGTGTGTATCTCTTCCCTATCAAATCAGTGACATGTGACTATCTCTAGTATAATTAATAGACAAAGGTGTGTATCTCTCCCCTATCAAATCAGTGACGTGTGACTATCTCTAGTATAAGTAATAGACAAAGATGTGTATCTCTCCCTTATCAAATCAGTGACGTGTGACTATCTCTAGTATAATTAATAGACAAAGGTGTGTATCTCTCCCCTATCAAATCAGTGTCGTGTGACTATCCCTAGTATAAGTAATAGACAAAGATGTGTATCTCTCCCCTATCAAATCATTGACGTGTGACTATCCCTAGTATAAGTAATAGACAAAGATGTGTATCTCTCCCCTATCAAATCAGTGTCGTGTGACTATCCCTAGTATAAGTAATAGACAAAGGTGTGTATCTCTCCCCTATCAAATCAGTGATGTGTGACTATCTCTAGTATAATTAATAGACAAAGGTGTGTATCTCTCCCTTATTAAATCAGTGACGTGTAACTATCTAGTATAATTAATAGACAAAGGTGTGTATCTCTCCCTTATCAAATCAGTGTCGTGTGACTATCTCTAGTATAAGTAATAGACAAAGATGTGTATCTCTCGCTTATCAAATCAGTGACATGTGACTATCTCTAGTATAAGTAATAGACAAAGATGTGTATCTCTCCCCTATCAAATCAGTGACGTGTGACTATCTCTAGTATAAGTAATAGACAAAGATGTGTATCTCTCGCTTATCAAATCAGTGACATGTGACTATCTCTAGTATAAGTAATAGACAAAGATGTGTATCTCTCCCTTATCAAATCAGTGACGTGTGACTATCTCTAGTATAATTAATAGACAAAGATGTGTATCTCTCCCTTATCAAATCAGTGACGTGTGACTATCTCTAGTATAATTAATAGACAAAGGTGTGTATCTCTCCCTTATCAAATCAGTGACATGTGACTATCTCTAGTATAAGTAATAGACAAAGATGTGTATCTCTCGCTTATCAAATCAGTGACATGTGACTATCTCTAGTATAATTAATAGACAAAGGTGTGTATCTCTCCATTATCAAATCAGTGACGTGTGACTATCTCTAGTATAATTAATAGACAAAGGTGTGTATCTCTCCCTTATCAAATCAGTGACGTGTGACTATCTCTAGTATAATTAATAGACAAAGGTGTGTATCTCTCCCCTATCAAATCAGTGACATGTGACTATCTCTAGTATAATTAATAGACAAAGGTGTGTATCTCTCGCTTATCAAATCAGTGACGTGTGACTATCTCTAGTATAAGTAATAGACAAAGATGTGTATCTCTTGCTTATCAAATCAGTGACGTGTGACTATCTCTAGTATAATTAATAGACAAAGGTGTGTATCTCTCGCTTATCAAATCAGTGACGTGTGACTATCTCTAGTATAAGTAATAGACAAAGATGTGTATCTCTTGCTTATCAAATCAGTGACATGTGACTATCTCTAGTATAAGTAATAGACAAAGGTGTGTATCTCTCCCCTATGAAATCAGTGACATGTGACTATCTCTAGTATAATTAATAGACAAAGGTGTGTATCTCTCCATTATCAAATCAGTGACGTGTGACTATCTCTAGTATAATTAATAGACAAAGCTGATCCTACTCTGGACTTGAAGGTAGGATGAGGGAGATATGTTGCAAAAGAAGTCCCCCCCACCCCCAGCAAAATATTAGTTTCACTAACAAGTTTTATTGAGCAGGGGGCATTCAGTTTAGTTTTTTTTAAAGCCAGACCACTGTCTCTCTCCCATGAGGTGTTGAAATTAAAAATAATGTCTAAGGCTCTGTAACCTCTGACTGCTGGATGAGGCTGGGGACAGTATTGAGACTGAAAGAGCAAGGTAAATCTGATTTAAAGGAATAGTCTAGACAAAATTAAACTTCCAGATAGAGCAGCAATTTTAAGCAACTTTCTAATTTACTCCTATTATCAATTTTTCATTGTTCTCTTGGTATCTTTATTTGAATGTAAGCTTAGGAGCTGGCCCATTTTTGGTTCAGAACCTGGGTAGCGCTTGCTGATTGGTGACTAAGCGCTACCCAGGTGCTGAACCAAAAATGGTCCGGCTCCTATGCTTACATTCCTGCTTTTTCAAATAAAGATACCAAGAGAATGAAGAAAAAATTATAATAGGAGTAAATTAGAAAGTTCCTTAAAAATTTCTGCTCTATCTGAATCGTGAAAGTTTAATTTTGACTAGACTATCCCTTTAAGATAAGCATCAGTAAAATGTACATTTGTTTAATGCTTCCCTATACTGGAGTCCTTCTAGAGACCATAATGTAATACAATAAAGATGTTTTTTCATGAGAAGGAACTGATCACAGCCCCTCTACTCCTTCTGATTTAATTAGAGGGGGAAATGATGCCACATTTGAAAAAGTTAAAAATAATAATAATAATCACCTGCCAGGGCCGGATTGGGCAGCTGGGATATCGGGAAAAATCCCGGTGGGCCGCCTGCCTGCAGCTCAGCTGGGCTGCCTGGGCTCAGAGTCAGCTGTTGGCTGGCTGCTGCAGTGCAGCTGCTAATTTTTGCTTGCGTTGCGGAATAGTAGTCCCACACACTCTCCAGTGACTCCAGCACTCCCTCCCTGTTACACAGTCTCACTGTCTGACATCACCCCCAACCGTTATGTTACCTACGCTACCGCGCCTAACTTAACTTTACCGTCCGCAACGCAAGTTCACACAGTCTCCAGTCTGAGATTGCCAAATATTGAGGGAGCTCAGAGTGACTCAGAGACAGCGACTGACTGAGTCTGTGTCTGTAACTGTTAAATTGTCACTCACAGTCACAGGCTCAGTCTGTCACTCTCATCTCTCACAGAGTCAATGAGGCGGGGGGGCGGCCGGAGTCGAACGGGCCACCACTGGGCTGGCCGCTGGGCCAGGGAAGGAGGTCAGCATCAGCAGACAGCAGGTCACTGGTCAGTGGGTCACTCAGTCTCCAGTCTGAGTCAGGATCGGATAACAGATCTTAGTTATGTGATGCGGCGCAGGGCAGCGGCGGGCCAGGTCAGGTGGGGGGCGGGCTGGTGGCTTACGTGAGTGACGTCACTGTTGACACTGAGTGAGTAGAGTGTGTCTTCTGTTTAACTTCTAAGTTCTCACACGTGCCCTGGGTCCGGGAGCGCCTGCGTCAGCGAGCCGACTTGAGGAGTAAACTTACTTGCAGCAGGCCAGCCCAGGCAGTAGAATTCACTGTCACCAATGATCGATCTCTTTCAGACAGTTTGTGAAAGTGCTCACTGCTCCTCAAAGCAAGGTAAAAAATGACAGTATTTACCAACTTTATGCCTAAGCTAGTGCTGTAGTGGAATCTTTACTGTCTAATGTGTATATTTATATATATGTATATATATATATATATATATATATATATATATATATATATATATATATATATGTGTATATATATATATATATATATATGTGTGTTAGACAGGTTTAGGGGTTAATACATTTAGGGGCCTAGTTATCAAGCCGTCAACCTCAAATACGCTGGAATTCCGCAGCGTATTTGTGGCGAGGCTGATTCGCCTTAGTTATCAAAGGCTACAGACCGGCAAAAGTAGAATTTTGTGACGTAAACTTCGATCCACCAGACTCAGTCCGTTACAGATCGATTCTTACATCACTACAGATGTTCCGCACACAAGTGCGGCACAATCTGACTACTTTTGCTAGCTATAAAAAAACTAGCAGGTACGCTCGGCACTTTTCCGGCCAGCGTACCTGGTTTTCAAACCGCCACCCTGGAGGCGGCGGATCCCATAGGAATCAATGGGAGTCTGACCATAGCGAAAGTACAAGTTCGCTGCTGCCAGACATCCCATTGATTCCTATGGGAGATGTCTGCACCTAACACCCTAACATGTACCCCGAGTCTAAACACCACTAATCTGTCCCCCCTACACCGCCGCAACTAAATAAAGTTATTACCCCCTAAACCGCCGCTCCCGGAGCCCACCGCAAGCTACTCTATACATATTAACCCCTAAACCGCCGCTCCCGGAGCCCACCACAACCTATATTAAATTTATTAACCCCTAATCTGCCCCCCCTACACCGTCGCCACCTATAATACATTTATTAACCCCTATCCTGCCCCCCACTACACCGCCGCCACTGTAATAAAATTATTAACCCCTAAACCTGTCTAACACTAACCCTAACACCCCCCTAACTTAAATATTAATTAAATAAATCTAAATAATATTTCTATTATGAACTAAATTAATCCTATTTAAAACTAAATACTTACCTATAAAATAAACCCTAATATAGCTACAATATAAATAATAATTATATTGTAGCTATCTTAGGATTTATTTTTATTTTACAGGCATCTTTCAATTTATTTTAACTAGGTACAATAGCTATTAAATAGTTATTAACTATTTAATAGCTTACCTAGCTAAAATAAAGAGATATTTACCTGTAAATAAAAACTATCCTAAGTTACAATTACACCTAACACACTATACTATCATTAAATAAATTATTCCTATTTAAAACTAAATACTTACCTTTAAAATAAACCCTAATATAGCTACAATATAAATAATAATTATATTGTAGCTATCTTAGGATTTATTTTTATTTTACAGGTAACTTTGCATTTATTTTAGCTAGTTAGAATAGTTATTAAATAGTTATTAACTATTTAATAACTACCTAGCTAAAAGAAATACAAAATTACCTGTAAAATAAATCCTAAACTAAGTTACAATTAAACCTAACACTACACTATCATTAAATAAATTAAATAAATTACCTACAAATAACTACAATTAAATACAATTACTTAAACTAACTAAAGTACAAAAAAAAAGCTAAGTTACAAAAAAATAAAAAAAATAGGTTACAAACATTTAAAAAATATTGCAACAATTTTAAGCTACTTACACCTAATCTAAGCCCCCTAATAAAATAACAAACCCCCCAAAAATAAAAAAATGCCCTACCCTAAAAAGTTCAAAGCTCTTTTACCTTACCAGCCCTTAAAAGGGCCATTTGTGGGGCATGCCCCAAATAATTCAGCTATTTTGCCTGTAAAAGAAAAATACAACCCCCCCAACATTAAAACCCACCACCCACATACCCCTAATCTAACCCAAACCCCCCTTAAAATAACCTAACACTAATCCCCTGAAGATCATCCTACCTTGAGTTGTCTTCACTCAGCCGAGCAGCGATGGAACCGAAGAGGAGACCCGGACAGGCAGAAGTTATCCTCCAAGTGGCGCTGAAGAAATCTTCCATCCGGGCGATGTCATCTTCCAAGAGGCGCTGAAGAAGTCTTCTATCCGGGCGATGTCATCTTCCAAGCGGGGTCTTGAATCTTCATCCCGCCGACGCGGAACATCCTTCTTTACCGACGGACTACCGACGAATGAAGGCTCCTTTAAGGGACGTCATCCAAGATGGCGTCCCTTCAATTCCGATTGGCTGATAGGATTCTATCAGCCAATCGGAATTAAGGTAGGAAAAATCTGATTGGCTGATTGAATCAGCCAATCAGATTCAAGTTCAATCCGATTGGCTGATCCAATCAGCCAATCAGATTGAGCTTGCATTCTATTGGCTGATCGGAACAGCCAATAGAATGCGAGCTCAATCTGATTGGCTGATTGGATCAGCCAATCGGATTGAACTTGAATCTGATTGGCTGATTCAATCAGCCAATCAGATTTTTCCTACCTTAATTCCGATTGGCTGATAGAATCCTATCAGCCAATCGGAATTGAAGGGACGCCATCTTGGATGACGTCCCTTAAAGGAGACTTCATTCTTCGGTAGTCCATCGGTAAAGAAGGATGTTCCGCGTTGGCGGGATGAAGATTCAAGACCCCGCTTGGAAGATGACATCGCCCGGATAGAAGACTTCTTCAGCGCCTCTTGGAAGATGACATCGCCCGGATGGAAGATTTCTTCAGCGCCGCTTGGAGGATAACTTCTGCCGGTCCGGGTCTCCTCTTCGGTTCCATCGCTGCTCGGCTGAGTGAAGACGACTCAAGGTAGGATGATCTTCAGGGGATTAGTGTTAGGTTATTTTAAGGGGGGTTTGGGTTAGATTAGGGGTATGTGGGTGGTGGGTTTTAATGTTGGGGGGGTTGTATTTTTCTTTTACAGGCAAAAGAGCTGAATTATTTGGGGCATGCCCCACAAATGGCCCTTTTAAGGGCTGGTAAGGTAAAAGAGCTTTGAACTTTTTTAATTTAGAATAGGGTAGGGCATTTTTTTATTTTGGGGGGGTTTGTTATTTTATTAGGGGGCTTAGATTAGGTGTAAGTAGCTTAAAATTGTTGTAATAATTTTTAAATGTTTGTAACCTATTTTTTTTATTTTTTGTAACTTAGCTTTTTTTTATTTTTTGTACTTTAGTTAGTTTATGTAATTGTATTTAATTGTAGTTATTTGTAGGTAATTTATTTAATTTATTTAATGATAGTGTAGTGTTAGGTTTAATTGTAACTTAGGTTAGGATTTATTTTACAGGTCATTTTGTATTTCTTTTAGCTAGGTAGTTATTAAATAGTTAATAACTATTTAATAACTATTCTAACTAGCTAAAATAAATACAAAGTTACCTGTAAAATAAAAATAAATCCTAAGATAGCTACAATATAATTATTATTTATTTTGTAGCTATATTAGGGTTTATTTTAAAGGTAAGTATTTAGTTTTAAATAGGAATAATTTATTTAAGTATAGTGTAGTGTTAGGTGTAATTGTAACTTAGGTTAGTTTTTATTTTACAGGTTAATTTCTCTTTATTTTAGCTAGGTAAGCTATTAAATAGTTAATAACTATTTAATAGCTATTGTACCTAGTTAAAATAAATTGAATTTTGCCTGTAAAATAAAAATAAATCCTAAGATAGCTACAATATAATTATTATTTATATTGTAGCTATCTTAGGGTTTATTTTAAAGATAAGTATTTAGTTTTAAATAGGATTAATTTAGTTCATAATAGAAATATTATTTAGATTTATTTAATTAATATTTAAGTTAGGGTGGTGTTAGGGTTAGTGTTAGACTTAGGTTTAGGGGTTAATAAATGTATTACAGTGGCGGCGGTGTAGTGGGGGGCAGGATAGGGGTTAATAAATGTATTATAGGTGGGGACGGTGTAGGGGGGCCAGATTAGGGGTTAATAAATTTAATATAGGTTGCGGCAGGGTCTGGGAGCGGCGGTTTAGGGGTTAAACTATTTATTTAGTTGCGGCGAGGTGCGGGATCAGCAGGATAGGGGTTAATAACTTTATTATAGAGGGCGACGGTATGGGGGGGCAGGATAGGGGTTAATAGGTATAATGTAGGTGGCAGCGGTGTCTGGGAGCGGCGGTTTAGGGGTTAATACATTTATCAGAGTTGCGGCAGGGTCTAGGAGCGGCGGTTTAGGGGTTAATACATTTATCAGAATTGCGGCGGGGTCTAGGAGCGGCGGTTTAGGGGTTAATAAATTTATCAGAGTTGCGGCAGGGTCTAGGAGCGGCGGTTTAGGAGTTAATAAATTTATAAGAGTTGCGGCAGGGTCTAGGAGCGGCGGTTTAGGGGTTAGTAACTTTATTTAGTTGCGGGGGGCTCCGGGGGCGCCGGTATAGGGGGTAGAACAGTGTAGTTAGTGTGGGTGCTTAGTGACAGGCTAGCAATAAAGCTGGGAAAAAGCCGAAGAGCAGCGAGATCGGATGAGTGATAACTCTCACAGTCCGCTGCTCATCGCCCCGTACTTGGTGCGCAGCTTTTTGACAGCTTTATTTAATAACTTAGGCAAAATTTTTCAGGTCCGCGGCGATGTGAGGCGGGCGTATTGGGCCGGCGAAGGCAGGAAAGTTGACACGTTGATAACTACCCCCCTTAGTATTAGGGACGGCAGATTAATGGTTAATAATATTTAACTAATGTTTGCGAGGCTGGAGTGCGGTGGTTTAGGGGTTAATATGTTTATTATAGTGGCGGCAACATTTGGGGCGGCATATTAGAGGTTAAAAAGTGTAGGTAGGTTGCGGCGACATTGGGGGCAGCAGATTAGGGGTTCATAAATATAATGTAGGCATCGGCGATGTTGGGGGCAGCAGATTAGGGGTTCATAAATATAATGTAGGTGGCTGCTATGATTGGAGCGGCAGATTAGGGGTTAATAATTTTATTATAGTATTTGTGATGCGGGAGGGCCTCAGTTTAGGGGTTAATAGGTAGTTTATGGGTGTTAGTGTACTTTTTAACACTTTAGTCATGAGTTTTATGTTACAGCGTTGTACCATAAAACTCTTAACTACTGACTTTTAAATGCATTAGGGATCTTGACAAGGTAGGGTGTACCGCTCACTTTTTGGCCTCCCAGGACAGACTCATAATACCGGCCCTATGGAACTCCCATAGAAAAAAGACTTTACGAAGTGTGCGGTGACCCTAAACCTTCAAGACTCGTAATACCAGCGGGCGTAAAAAAGCAGCGTTAGGACCTCTTAACGCTGCTTTTTTACCCTAACGCACAACTCGTAATCTAGCCGAATATAATTTTCATTTCATTTAATCCCTTTCTGGCTGATTTATACACTTTTCTATAACATCCAAAGTGATGTCCTAATTGCCCGAGTACACAAACAGGAATCTAAGCTCAATGGTAAAAAAGCAAAAACAGTATTAAGAAGATATATATGACTATATAATGACATGCTTTGACTACTGCAGAGGCTTTTAGGAACATCACATATGACCATATCAAGATGCAGGTAGGGGTGACCCAGTGAAGAAAAAAAAATACTGTCATTAGAAATATTCAGCTTAATTTGTAATATAATTCAGAAAAAGACACCATCAGACATTGCATATTAAATACAAAACAAAGCTGTCTATGAAGCAAAATCATTTTGTAATGCTTATAAAATCAGCGTTTTGTTTTATAAATGCAAACATCTTGTTTACAATGAGCTCTGAGGATCGCTATAATAATCAAAAACCTGTAAAAAAAAAATAACACTTGTGATTTTTTTTTCCGTGCCCAAGAAGTTGCTCATAAAATATTTCCAGAAATACATGTACTTTTTATGACTGGAGATTTAACATGAATAATAACTCAAATTACATACATAATTGAACATTTCTTACATAGTTGTGCAATATTGATGATCTAAATATTTTATGACTAATATGTTCATTTTTTCCACTAAGTCACCATGTTGTTTCTCTGTGTATAAGTGCTTTTTACTTCCATTTAAACTTATGAACTTTTCAGTTTTCCTGTAAGATAACAAGCTGGGATATTTATTGTCTTGAAAACGTTAAAAGCATGCTAGATAGGTTCAGCAAAGATCAGAGGGGAAAAAATCCACTGATGCTCAACATATTAACACATTATCTCCTACACATAATATAATATTATAGAAGATATTTCCATTTGAATTTAAGTTTGACAAAGTAAGAAAATAAGTGATACTATTTTTGCTGTATTCCAATAAACCAGAAACTGCATAGGAATGCATCATATGTGTATGTTTGTGTGTGTTTGTGTGTATGTGTTTGTATGTATGTGTATGTGTGTGTTTGTGTGTATGTGTGTGTATGTGTGTGTTTATGTGTGTTAGTGTGTATGTGTGTGTGTGTGTATGTGTATGTTTTTGTGTGTTTGTATGTATGTGTTTGTATGTATGTGTATGTGTGTGTTTGTGTGTGTATGTGTGTGCTTATGTGTGTTAGTGTGTATGTATGTGTATGTGTGTGCTTGAATGTGTGTGTTTATATGTGGGTGTGTATTTATGTGTAACTGTGTGTGTTGTGTGTATCTGTGTTTGTGTGGTGTGTATGTTTGTGTATGTGCTTATTTGTGTGTGTATGTGTGTCTGTTTATGCATGTGTATGTGTTTGTGTGTCTGTGAGTTTACATATTTGTGTGTTTATAAGTGTGTGTATGTGTGTTTGTGTTTATGTGTGTAGGTGTGTGTATTTGTGTGTTTACATGTGTGTGTGTGTTTGTGTGTGGTGTGCATGTGTGTGTGCTTGTGTGTTTATTTATTTGTGTGTTTATGTGTGTATGCGTTTGTGTTTTTATTTATGTGTTTATTTGTGTATGTGTGTATGTGTTTATGTGTGTGTTTATGTGTATGTTTATTTATGTATGTGTGTGCATGTTTACTGACTATATTCTTCTAGAGGTCATACACTTTACAAAGTAAACTTTGAGGTTGAACAACCTGGTTTTTATCTGTACAGAAACTAAAATAAAATTGATAGTTCTATAATCATGTTACAATTCACCAGAAATAAACAGATTTTATTTTGTTACATTAAACAGTGTTTTTTGTAGATTTATTATGTTGTTCTTACTCTTTTCTATTCATTTAAAAAAATATGCACAAATACAGAGAAATAATAAAAAACAGACATATGTATATTACAGAACAAAAAGTGTGCTTTTTAAATATAAATTGATTTACGAACAATGAGCGGATAACTTGCATCCTGTTTATCAACTCGTGGTGTAATTTTGAGAAGCGCAGAACTAATATAAGAAGAAAGTGGAACTGAATAAAAACATTGCTGAACTATTTAAGTAAGACGCAGGAAGCTATACTGAATAATTTATTCCCCGAGTCATATAATGATCACCAAGCAGGTTTTGTTAGAAAGACAGTTTATCAGCACTACCTTGGCATACTAGGGCAGAAAGTACGCAGGAAAACAAGTTCTGATGGATTGCAAAATATATTAACAACGAAAAGGATAGAGAATTACTTTCAGGAGTGTATTAAGAGGGTTCTCCATAGTACGTGCACCAAATTGTAGTTCACAATAAAGGAGCTTCTTCCACAGTTGTGTTTGATATGAAAGTTAAACTAAATTTATAACCAAGTGAAAACTTTCAGTGCAGTGAAGCAGATAGAAAAAAAAAGAGTTTTAAAAGCTTTTCTAGAAAGAGTCCAAACTGATATAGCAGAATTTGTTTTTATTCATTTCAGATATGATAAAATGATTCACTCTTTTTAAACAAAGTACAAGGAAGCAAAGTGATAACAACTCAAAGCCTGCAAAAAACAAATAAGGGATGGTCTAGTCACAAACAAACTTTCATGATTCAGATAGAGAATGTAATTTTAAGCAACTTTCTAATTTACTCCCATTATCAAATTGTCTTTGTTCTCTTGGTATCTTTATTTTAAAAAGCTAGAATGTAAGCTTTGGAGCCGGCCCTTTTTTGGTGTCTAAATGTAGCCATCCAATCAGCAAGCGCTACCCAGGTGCTGAACCTAAAATGGGCTGGCTCCTAAGCTCATTTTCCAGCTTTTTAAAATAAAGATAGCGAGAGAACGAAGAAAAAGTAATAATGGGAGTACATTAGAAAGTTGCGTACAATTACTTCTCTATCTGAACCAGGAAAGTTTATTTTTGACTAGACTATCCCTTTAAGCATGAATACAGTTGTAACATATTCATATATTATATATATTAGTTAAATAATGCATTATTGTTTATAAGCTAAAAACTTATTTAAAACTGTCAAATTTGCAAAATATAATCAGATGTTTTAGCTAAATGAGCCTTTAAACGGTTGTCAACCAATTTGAATTATATAGCTTAAAGGGACACTCAAGTCAAAATAAACTTTTATGATTCAGATAGAGCAGCAGTTTAAGGACACTTTCCCATTTACTTCCATTATCAAATTTTGCTTAGTCTTGTTATATTCACACTTTCTGGGGAACAAGATCTTACTGAGCATGTGCACAAGCACACAGGGTATGCGTATACTAGCCTGTGATTGGCTGATGTCTCTCACATGAGTCAGGGGACCAGAAAATGGGAGAAAAATAAATTTGTCAGAAAAAAAAAAAATCTACTGCTTATTTGAAATTCGGGTTAGGGGCTGATTTATTATATATCTGTCCGACATGATCCGCTCAGCATATCATGTCCGACAGACATCGCTGAATGCCGACAGCATACTCTGTCGGGCATTTAGCATTGCACAAGCAGTTCTGGTGAACTGCTTGAGCAATGCCGCCCTCTGCAGATTTGCGGCCAATCAGCTAGCAGGGTTTGTCAATCAAGCCGATTGTATCTGATTGGGTAGATTGCTGTCCACCGCTCAGAGGCAGCGGACCAGTTAAGGAGCAGCAGTCTTAAGACCGCTGCTTCTTAACTGCTTTTTCCGGTGAGCCTGAAGGCTCTCGCGGAAACAAATGTATTAGGCACCATAAAGTGCTTAATAATTCGGCCCCTAAGTGTTATTGCATTATCTTTTTGTCATGTACTTGCTAATTATGCAACTCTACTGCATTGAGTGGTCCTTAAGTATATTAAAGTATGCAGTCAAGCCTCTTTGATCAATCACATGAATTACATTTTTCAAAGGCAAATTACAGGAAAAACAACCTGTTTTAATTGCTACATATTTTTTTCTCAGCAAAAATGTAATTGCTTTGTAAACACCCAACATTCTATTTTCTTTGTTTCCGTATTTATACTTTTCCACATTCATCAGTCTTTACAAGCATTTCATGCCTAAGAATGAAAACAATGTTCTCCAATTAGAAGCACCAGTTGCAGATTCCCTATTTTTATACACAAATCTGCTAAAAACAATGGCTACTACTCTATACTCATCTTACTTGACCTCTCTGCTGCTTTTGACACTGTTGATCACCATTTCCTCCTACGGACTCTCAGCTCTCTTGAGCTCTGTGACACTGCCCTCTCCTGGTTTCACTCCAATCTCTCTAACAGATCCTTCTCTGTCTCTTTTGCTGGGGCCTCTGTCTGTTGGAGTACCTCAAGGTTCTGTCCTGGGTCCTCTACTCTTCTCTGTTTACACTTCTTCACTGGGTAAACGTATCAACAGCTATGGCTTTAACTATCATCTCTATACTAATTATACCCAGATCTACCTATCCATCCCTGCACTCTCTCCTTCTGTAAATTCTCACATCTGGCATTTCCCCCTGGATGGCCTCTCACCACCAAAAAATAAACATGTCCAAGACAGAACTACTTCTAATCCCCCGTCTAACTCTAATCCAGTTTCTAATTTTTCTATCACTGTTGGTGGTACCACTATCTCCCCATCACCCCAAGTTTGCTGTCTTGGAGTCACACTTGACTCAAATCTGTCCTTCATTCCCCACATCCAATTACTCTCTTCATTCTTCCGCAACTACTTATGCAATATTTCCAAAATTCGTCCATTTCTGAGCGCTGAAACTACTGAACAGCTTATCCACTCCCTGGTAATTTCCCGACTTGACTACTGTAATAAGTTACTTAGTGGCCTCCGTCTGCCACCTCTCTCCCCTTCAATCCATCCTAAATGCATCTGCCAGGCTAATCCACCTCTCTCGATGCTCTGTTTCTGCTGCACCTCTCTGTGAGTCCCTTCACTGGCTCCCCATTCACAGCAGAGTTAAATTCAAAATTCTCATCTTGATCTACAAAGCCCTCACCAATGCTGCCCCACCCTACCTGTCCTCACTCATCAACAAATATACTCCAGCCCGCCCCCTAAGATCCAACAATGACCTGCTCCTTGCATCCTCTACCATCACCTCCTCACATGCTAGACTACAGGACTTCTCTTGTGCGGCATCAACCCTCTGGAATGCACTTCCTCAAGCTGTCAGACTTTTCCCTAACCTGTCCTGCTTTAAATGCTCCCTACTGACCTTTTTTTCAGGGAAGCCTATCACCCGACTTATTAACAAATTAACTTCACTTACCTAACAGTTTGCCTCATCTATCTCCTCACTAATATCATTCTCACCTTTGCAGTCTCAACCTCCTGTTTCCCATCCTCCTACACATCTAGATTGTAAGTTCCCACATGAATAGGGCCCTCAATTCCCCCTATATTTGTCTGTAAAATGTTGTTTTTTATTGTATTGTTTCTCCGTTGTACTTTTATCTTTGTACCCATGGGCAGCGCTGCTTTCTCTTTTCACTTATGTTCCAGACCTTCCTCAATCTACACTGGTGCTGTATGGTGCTTCTATTCAGGCCTTCCATTTAAAAGTTTGACAATTCACTTGCCTTCCATTTGGACTCAGCTCTGCCCCTTGGTGCTTTCAGATTATTGGCTTCTATCTGCTTGGAGCCAAACCATTTTTCTGGTTTTGTGATATTCTTCCAGCCAAGAATTATTATGCTCAGGGACCAGGGGTGTATTTTGGCCTAGGCAAACAAGGTACTATCCTAGGGCAGCATATTGTGGGGGCAGCACTTTTTGAGTCTCTATTGGGAGCAGGAAGTGATTTAGCTGCACTAGCCATCTGTTGAACTTTTACCTAAGAAACGCCATGACAAAAAAGTCACTTTACACCCTGACCACAAATATTATGGCCAAAAAGACCTAAAACCTTGGAGTGGGGAATCAGAATTTGAAGTGCCTAGGGCAGGACAAAATCTAAATACACCACTGTCAGGGACTCATATATACCAATCTGTGTTCTGACTGGTTGATTGTCGTTCATTTGTAAGAAAGTTAAGCAAAACATTCACCTTCTGTCTTTAATAAAATCATGATTATTTGATCACTGAAGCCAACATAATATCCACAATTAGTTTAAAAAACATTTTCATTTAGATATTCCTGCGGTGATTTTTTTTTTTTATCATAGAGGTATGTCCATATCTCATATGCTTATGGAACTTCTGTCAGTAAGGAACTGAGATTATGCTATCATGTGCACAAACATACATTTTCTTTTCATTTCAATATAAATAATAAATAATATTTTTTATTATATAAAGTATACATGTTATATAATTTTATATAATATATAAATATAGAATATAAATATATATTTATATATATATGTATATTTAATTATTTTGTATGTATATATTTAGGTTTGTGTAAGTGGCAGAATAGTTGTAGATAATCATATGTGTTCTAGATTATCTAATTAAATATAGGGGGATATTTATCAAAGCCTCAATCTCAAATACGCCAGAATTGCACAACGTAATTGTTGCGAGCTTGATCCGACCTAGTTATCAAAGCCTACAGACTGGCAAATGTTGAAATTTGTGACGTAACATACGATCTGCCGGTCTCAATCCGATGCAGATCGATGCTTACGTCATTACAGATGTTCCGAATACACATTCGGCTCTATCTGACACTTTTTCCCATTTACCAAATAGTTAACAGGTACACTTGCGGCTATTCCGGCCCAGCGTACCTAGCTAAACACCCCTAATCTGCCGCCCCAACATTGCCGCAACCTAAATAAAATGTATTAACCCATATTCCGCCGCTCCCCGACACCCCGCCGCAACATAAATAAAGTTATTAACCCCTATTCCGCCGCTCCCCGACACCGCCGCCACTAAATAAACATTTTAACCCATAAACCTCTTGCCTCCCACATCACCACCACTAACTAAACCTATTAACCTCTAAACCGTCAGCCCCCCACATCAACATAAACTAAATTAAGCTATTAACCCTTAAACCTAACAACCCGCTAACTTTAAATTAAAACTACAACATCCCTATCTTCAAATAAATTTAAACTTACCTGTAGAATTAAAATAAACTATTTTAAAATATTAATTAACCTACCCTAACTATTATACTACAATTAAATTAAACTACCAATTAAATTAACTAAATTACATATTAAAAAACCCTAACCCTACTCAAATTATTTAAATATACTATTAAACCTTATTAAAAGTATTACATTACCAAAAGAAAAAAAAACTAAGTTACAAAAAAACCCCACTAAGTTACGAAAAATAAAAAAACACATTATCAAAAATAAAAAAGAATTACACCTAATCTAATAGCCAATAGCCAATCAAAATAAAAAGCCCCACAAAAAAAAAAAAAAACTAGCTTACAATAAACTACCAATGGCCCATAAAAGGGCCTTTTGTGGGGCATTGCCCCAAAGAAATCAGCTGTTTTACCTGTAAAAAAAAAAATACAAACACCCCCCAACAGTAAAAACCACCACCCAACCAACCCCCCAAATAAAAAAACTATCTAAAATAACCTAAGCTCCCCATTGCCCTGAAAAGGGCATTTGTATGGGCATTGCCCTTAAAAGGGCAAAAAAACCTTAAATAAACCTAACACTAACCCCCGACGACCCACTTACAGTTATTTAAGTCCCGCTTGAAGGATCCATCCAGCCAGCAAGAAGTCTTCATCCAGCGGCCTCTTCGATCTTCACCCAGCCAGCGAAGTCCTCATCAAGGTGGAAAGACGTTTTCATCCAGATGGCATCTTCTATCTTCATCCATCCGGTGTGGAGCAGGTCCATCCTGAAGACATCCGGCGCGGAGCATCCTCTTCATATGGTCGCCGCCGTAAACTGGAATTTCAATGCAAGTGACGTCATCCAAGATGGTATCCCTTGCATTCTTATTCTTGGAACAGACAATAGAATGAGAGATGCTCAAATCCTATTGGCTGATTGGAACAGCCAATAGGATTTTAGCAGCTCTAATCCTATTGGCTGATTGAAATCTTTCAGCCAATAGAAATGCAAGGGACACCATCTTGGATGACGTCACTTGCATTGAGGTTCCAGTTTACGGCGGCGACCGAATGAAGAGGATGCTCCACGCCAGATGTCTTCAGGATGGACCTGCTCTGCTCTGGATGGATAAAGATAGAAGATGCTGTCTTGATGAAGACTTCTTGCCGCCTGGATGAGGACTTCGTTGGCTGGATGAAGATCAAAGAGGCCACCTGGATAAAGACTTCTTGCCGGCGGGATGGATCTTTCAAGCGGGACTTTAATAACTGTAATTGGATTGTCGGGGGTTAGTGTTATGTTTATTTAAAGGATTTTTGGGTGGGTTTTATTTTTAGATTAGGGTCTGGGCATGTAAAAGAGCTAAATGCCCTTTTAAGGAAAATGCCCATACAAATGCCCTTTTCTGGGCAATGGGGAGCTTAGGTTATTTTAGATAGTTATTTTATTTGGGGGGGTTGGTTGGTTGGGTGGGTGGTGGGTTTTACTGTTGGGGGTTGTTCGTATTTTTTTTTTACAGGTAAAAGAGCTGATTTCTTTGTGGCAAAGCCCCACAAAAGGCCCTTTTGAGGGTCATTGGTAGTTTATTGTAGGCTAGGGTTTTTTTTTATTTTGGGTGGCTTTTTTTGATAGAGCTATTATAATAGGTGTAATTTTTTTTTAGTTTTGATAATGTGTTTTTTTATTAATAGTAATTTAGTGTTTGTTTTTTTGTAACTTAGTTTTTTTTTTCTTTTGGTAATGTAGTACTTTTAATAAGGTGTAATAGTATATTTAAATAATTTGAGAAGGGTTAGGGTTTTTTAATATGTAATTTATTTAATTTAATTGGTAGTTTAATTTAATTGTAGTATAATAGTTAGGGTAAGTTAATTAATAGTTTAATATAGTTTACTTTAATTCTACAGGTAAGTTTAAATTTATTTAAAGATAGGGATGTTGTAATTTTAATTTAAAGTTAGCGGGTTGTTAGGTTTAGGGGTTAATAGCTTAATTATTTATTTGGCGATGTGGGGGGCTGACAGTTTAGGGGTTAATAGGTTTAGTTAGTGGTAGTGATGTGGGAGGCCAGATGTTTAGGGGTTAATACCTTTATTTAGATTGCGGCGGGGTCAGGGAGTGGCAGGATACGGGTTAATAAATTTATTTCGGTTGCAGCAGGGTCAGGGAGCAGCGGGATATGGGTTAATAACTTTATTTATGTTGCGGCGGGGCCGGGGAGTGGCAGGATAGGGGTTAATACTTTTATTTATGTTGCGGCAGGGTCGGGGAGCGGGGGGAATAGGGGTTAAACATTTTAGTATAGTGGCGACATTTAGTGACAGGGTATGAATAAAGTTTGTAAAAAGCCAAAAAAAGACGCAAGATCGATGACTGCTAGTCAGCAACAGTCTGATGCTCATCGCCCCGTACTTGTTGCACGTCTTTTTTCATAACTAAGGAGGGCATATTGAGATACGTGGCCGCAATGGTAGGCGATGTTAGGTGAGCGTATTGATGCCGGCAAAAGCAATACATTTGACGGCTTGATAGATATCCCCCATAATCTTATTTAGGATAATACAAATATTGCCATGTAGTTTTAGAATTAATATATGTACACTTGTAACCATACATATGTTTGGGGATACACAAGTTAACTTAAATTGAGCTAAATTATGGGTAGCAATTCATCCATCAACCACTGGATATAATCCAGAAAACGTCCTGTAAGTCAAACAATGTAATGGCAGCTGGTTTGTTTCCAGGGTAATAAAACTGATAATTCAGTTCACAAGTGATTATGAACCATGACATTTCCATAAACACTAACAGCTACATTCAAAAAGATTTGCCACATGAGTGCACACTTATACTCCTGTACAAATCACGCAGGACAATCCACTTATGTATTGTAATACATGTTCAATTAGAAACGTAACAAATAATTGTGACTCACAATTCACACATATGGGGGTGTTTTGTGCTCTTATAAAAAAAAACTCAGCATAACGCATGAAAACCAAATAAACACTAGTATATTGTAACAACCATACAAATGTTTTTTTGGAAACACAATATTTTATGTATCAATACATCATTCAAATCTGGTTCCTTTAATTCTTTTCACACAAAACTGCTGTTTCTGGATGCTGTGATGAAGAATCAATTCCATAAAACACGTAGATATTTTTTCTGTGTGTGCCACTTTCTTGGCTTTGTTTGGCCTATTTCTGGCAATAAAGTTCTCCAGCAATAGATAAAGAAATGTTTTAGTGTGATTAGATGTTCATTTGTGTGGATAAGACACTTCCACAATATTTTTGAATAGTAATTCCAGATAATAAGGATAAAGGGATATAAGCTGTTAAAACAAAACAAAGGTAAGACTCTAATATATTAAATAAACAGACTATGACCCAGATTACAAGTGGAACACTAATTAACTGCACTAGAAGTTTGGATTTTTGCGCTTGTCAGGTTGCGCATGTATTATAAGTTGAAAGTAAACTGTTTTTCGCTCTTGTGCTAACCAACAAGCGCAAAAAACGAAGTTAAAATATCACATGTGTTCACGTATTGCACATAAAATTCAATGGAGACCCTACACACAGGCAAGACTGATCACATATGCTCATGTGCTCTAACCCAACATAAAATGATATGACTATTTCACATTCCAATGTTCTTCACAGAGCAGAATATATTCTATATATTCAAAAATACATATTTCTACATATATCTAATGGTATTTTGGTACAAAATATATCCATACCTATATCTATCTATCTATCTATCTATCTATCTATCTATCTATCTATCTATCTATCTATCTATATATACATACATACATGATTATATTTAGTTTTGGAAAAACACACACACACACACACACATGCACACAGCCACAGATGGGCAAACAGAGCACTGAAAAGAATGGCAAGCCTCCAGAAGCTTGAATTTTCTGACCTCTGTCAAAAAAATCTTCATAGATACTGAGTCTATGATAGTTCCCAGAAAACATACCCTGGTACTAGGCACCAAGGAACTTTTTCCTAGATTCACCTTCCACCCGTGAGATCAGAGAATAGCTAACAGAGAATCTATATGGAATCTTGCTAACTGAAAAGATGGTGCCTGGACCAAGATATCGTCCAGGTAAGGAGCCACTGCAATCCCTAGAGATCTGGCCACAGCCAAAAGAGCCCCTAGAACCTTTGAAAAGATTTAAGGAGCAGTGGCGAGGCCGAAAGGCAGGGCTACAAATTGGAAATGATTAACAGAAAAGCAACCCTCAGGAACTTGAAATGTTCCCTGTGGAAAAGGCACATGAAGATATGCAATCCTTTAGGTCTATAGTGGTCATAAACTGACCCTCCTAAACTAGATGGAGAATAAAACAAAAAGACATTATTTGGAAGGATGGGACCTTGAGAAACTTGTTGAGAGACCATAAGTCTAGAATGGGTCGAAAAGTTCCTTTTTTTTTGGGAACTCTAAAAAGATTTGAATAAAATCCCTGACCCTGTTCTGCTAGAGGAACTGGGATAATCACCCCCAGAGAGGACAAATCCCTTATGCAGTTTAAGAAGGCCTCTTTCTTTACCTGGTTTACAGATAATCTTGATAATAGGAATCTGTCCCTGGGGGGACAAGACTTGAATCCTATCCTGTATCCCTGGGATATTACATCCACTGCCCAAGGATCTGGAACATTGCGAATCCAAGCCTGCTGTAAAAAGGAAAGCCTGCCCCCTACCTGATCCAGAAATGAATCTAGAGTGGCCCCTTCATGCTGACCTTGGGGCCTATCTATCAAGTTCTGAATGGAGCTTGATGGCCCGTGTTTCTGGCAAATCTTCAGACACGAATCACCACAATTCAACCCGATCGAGTATGATCAGGTTGATTGACACCCCCTGCTGGTGGCCCATTGGCCGTGAGTCTGCAGTGGGCGGCATTGCACCAGCAGCTCTTGTGAGCTGCTGGTGCAATGCTGAATACGGAGAGTGTATTGCTCTCCGCATTCAGCGATCTCTTGTGGACCTGATCTGCACTGTCGGATCAGGTTCACAAGACATTTGTTAAATAGGCCTCTTAGCCTCAGCAGAAGGCTTTCTGGATTGCTTACCCTTGTTCCAGGGCTTTCTAGCTCTCAAAGAAGTCTTGGCTTGCTCAGATTTAGAAGACGAGGAAGATCTCTGTCCCTTGAAGTTATGAAAGGAACGAAAATCAGAAGTCTGACGACACTTGGGTCTATTCTTCTTATCCTGTGGTAAAAAAACTCCTTTTCCAAAAGTAAAAACTAGAAATCTTGGCTCCCAGCCTAACAACTATCATACTGGCATCACAGATAAAAGTATTAGCCAGCTTCAGAGCCTTGATCTTATCCTGAATCTCCTCTATAGTAGTCTCCTCTGAATTTAGATCAAAGAGTAACACCAATAAGAGGCTGCACCAGCAACTGTCACAATACTAGTAACTTTTTGCCCCAGCAAACCCTGTTAAAGAAACATCTTTCTAAAATAACCCTCCAGTTTCTAATCCATAGGGTATCTAAAAGAGGAACTATCCTCGAGAGGAATAGTAGTTCTCTTGGCTAAGGCAGATATAGCGCCCTCTACTCTAGGAACAGTGCGCTACAGATCTCGCACTGAATCAGCCACAGGAAACATTTTTTTAAACACAGGAGACGGGTTAAAAGAAATACCGGCTTCTCCCATTCCTGAGATATAATGTCAGACATGCGATCTAGAACAGGAAAAACCTCCACAGATTTATGTTTGGCATCAAAAACTCTATTCAGTTTATTAGCCTTTTTAGGAGACTCTGCAACAGTTTCAGAGTCATCCAAAGTAGCTAAACCCTCCTTCAAAAGTAAACAGAGATGCTCCAGTTTAAATCTAAAATTAAACTCCTCAGGCTCTATTGCTCTCGCCCTCAGAAGCTGCAGAAGAATGATCCTCAATAGATAACTGAGAAAGAGTAACCAAATCAGTCTTGTCGGAATCAGAACCCAAAGAAATGTTCTTAGATTTCCTCTTCCTTTTACAAGAACTAGGTAAAGCACAGCAGAAACTGCAGAAGTCAACTGCGCTGCAAAATCTTTAGGCAAACAAACACTCCCAGAGACTGACTGAGAGGAACGGCAGGGCACTGCATGTGAATATGTCAAAGACTGAGACATGATAGCAGAAGGCTGAGACAACCCGTGAACAGCATTATCCTGTGAAAAAGAAGGCTCAGATAAGGAATCCTTATCCTTAGATAATAAAACCTTATTAAGGAAAGGGGAACACAATTGCACAGGAGGTATAACCTGGGCATCTGCACAATAAAAACATTTATCAAATGACAGACAAAGCTTGGGATCGACTTCTATAGTAAATAAAATAGCCTTTTATTTCCCTTATACTTTAATTTCAATATAAAAAAAATAGAATAAAATTCTAAGCATAGATAAATAATTATTAAAACCGGCTCTACACCCAAGCCATGCTGGAGAGACTCAACCAATCGGTAACCAGGAATCCAATCCATAACAGCAGATAATCCTGTTCAAACTGTAGATCCTTGAAAGCTGCAAACATCAGAGAAAAGTGACAGGCAGGAAAAATGATCTAATGCCAGAAAATCCGGTCTGTCTCCTGAAAAAACGACTTCCAAACAGCCGGCTAGAAACAAACTGTTCAGCACTCAGGAAGTAACAGAGCGGTCACATGAATTGCAAATTCAAAAGTAAGGCGTGGTCCAACAACTTTCTTAAAGAGATATTATCCAAACTAGATAAAAGGTAAACTTGTGGAAACAACTCCCCATGGCTAAAATCAAAACAGCCTTCACATGACAGAACAGTACCCTGAACTGCTGCCCAATAAAGCCCCAAGGGATATTCAGTCTCATAAGGATCCTTTTTTTTCAAAACAAGGAACTCTTAAATGCTGCATCCTTCTCACCTAGAAGGTAAAAGCACTTACCAGTGGATCTGCTGTAGGACAGGTACAGCAAACAGGTATGACAAAATTCTCACTGATATAGACCTGTAGATAAAGAAAAAACAGAGTAACCAACCCTGGTTTTCTATAGGGGTAGCAACAATGTTGAAAGGTAAGCAAAGACCACCTCGCCATCTTCCAACTACTAAAAGTCACTGTTACTCTTACTAAAGAGAATTACATTGCACAGCATAACCCCAATCCTTGCTTACAGGGAAAAGTACACATTAAAAAATGAACAACTTGATTTCTTCAGACACCTTCGTCGCACATCACCTACAATGTATCACAGGCAAAGAATGACTGGGGATTGTGGGTTATGGGAGGATACTTGAAGCTTTGCTGGGGTGTTATTTGCCTCCACCTGGTGGCCAGGAGTTGAATTCCCACTAGTAATTGAATGGATTCATGGACTCTCCGTGCCATTAGAAAGAAAATGTATGTTCTATCTGAACCATGAAAGAAACATGTTAGGCTTCATGTCCCTATAATTGTTTTTGTGTAATTTTAAATATTAATACCTGGTAAAAATAAATTAAAGGGATACTAAACTCAAGTTTTTTCTTTCATGATTCAGATAGAACAGCAAATTTAAGCAACTTTCTAATTGACTCCTTTTATCAAGGAGCTGGCTCATTATAGGTTCAGCATCCTGGATAGCGCTTGCTTATTGTTAGCTACATTTAGCCACTGATCCGCAAGCGCAAACCAGGTGCTGAACCAAAAATGGGCCGGCTCCCAAATGTTACATTAATGCTTTTCAGATAAAGATAGCAAGAGAACACAGAAAATTTGATAATAGGAGTAAATTAGAAAGTTGCTTAAAATTGTCATGCTCTATCTGAATCATGAGAGAAAAAAATGGGTTTAGTATCCCTTTAAATTGAGCATGTAGTCAAATAAAAATAGCATTTTTAGATTTAGAAATCTATATAGATAATAGTCAAATGAAAATAATATTTTTTCAAACCTTTGGATGGGAATAATAACTCTGCTAGAAGTAAACTTTTCGCATGTCGGGTAGCACTTGTATTACAAGTTGCTAGCCCAATGCGCTATCCCCATGCACATAAAAAGCCGAATTAGAATATTGCGCATGTGAACGTATTCCCTCATTGAAGTCAATGGAGCAAAAAAGTGGAAAATAACCTAAGACCATACTTATGCGCAAAACAAGAGCGCTAACCTGACATGATCTCTTTCCAATGTTCTTCACCTAGAATATCATGTTCAATTTATTCATAAATACAGATTTCTATATATCTGCTAGTATTTTGGTACAATATATATATCTATATGTGTTTGTGTATATATGTCTGTAAATACATATATACACATTTCAATCAGCTAGATTACGAGTTATCCAAGCTATAGGGAAATTAACGAACGCAACAAAAGTTGCGTGATTTAACCCCCTATAGTGCAGCCATTACAAGTTTTGAAAAAAGCGGCTTTTAAGCTCCATACGGCACAAAAAACAAGCGCTGCTTTGATGTGCTTGTGCACGCTTTCCCCATAGACATCAATGGGGAGAGCATGTCAGAAAAAAAGTCCAACACTGCGGAAAGAAAAGCTCCGTAACGCAGCCCCATTCATGTCTATAGGGAAAAAAACCTAACATTTAAATAAACCTAACACCCTAACATAAACCTCACGTCTAAACACCCCTAATCTGCCCCCCACCAACATCGCCGGTGGTTAATAATGTTATTAACCCCTAATCTGCCACTCCCAATATCGCTGCCACCTAAAAAAAGTTATTAAACCCTAATCTGCGCTCCAGATATCGGCACCACTATATTAAAGTTATTAACCCCTATTCCGCCACACCCCAACATCGCCGCCACTAAATAGAGGTATTAACCCCTAAACATCCGGCCTCCCACATCACTACTGCTAAATAAACATATTAACCCCTAAACTGCCAGCCCCCCACATTGCAACAACCTAAATTAAACTATATTAACCCCTAAACCTAACCTTAAACCTAACCCTAACCCTAACATCCCCTAACTTTAGCATAATTATTATTATTATTATCAGGTATTTGTAGAGCGCCAACAGATTCCGCAGCGCTGTAAACATAGTCGGTGTACAGGATAGCTTTTGTAGGGGTCAAGTGGGTAGAGGGCCCTGCCGAGAGTATCACTGTTGTAGTCGGCTCTTATGGAGCGATCTGTAAACAGCTGGGCCCATAGGCTTACAATCTAAGGGGTTCAAGGGGAAAGCAATGGCGTTAGGAAAGGTTAGTGTTGGTTGTATGCATCCCTGAATAGTAAAGTTTTTAGGGCGTGCTTGAAGCTGTTAAAACTAGGGGAGAGTCTTATGGAGCGAGGCAGGGAATTCCACAAGATGGGGGCCAGTCTGGAGAAGTCCTGTAAACGTGAATGTGAGGAAGTAACAAGAGAGGAGGAGAGGAGGAGATCCTGAGCTGATCGAAGGGGATGGGAGGGAGAGTATCTAGAGACAAGTTCTGAGATGTAGGGGGGAGCAGTGCAGTTGAGAGCTTTATATGTCAGGGTGAGGATTTTATGTTTAATCCTAGAGGCAAGAGGAAGCCAGTGAAGGGAATGGCAGAGAGGTGCAGCAGATGAAGAGCGACGAGTAAGGAAGATGAGTCTGGCAGAGGCATTCATAATGGATTGTAAAGGAGCTGTGTGGCAGCTAGGTAGACCAGAGAGAACGGAATTGCAGTAGTCGAGGCGGGAAAGGATGAGAGAGTGGATTAAAATCTTGGTTGTATCTTGTGTAAGGAAATGTCTAATTTTAGCAATGTTTTTAAGGTGGAAGCGGCAGGCTTTAGCCAAGGACTGGATGTGAGGAGTGAAGGAAAGATCTGAGTCAAGTGTGACCCCAAGACATCGGGCGAGCGGGGTAAGGGTAATGGTGGAATTATCAACAGTTATAGAAATTTTGGGGGTGGAGACATTGGAAGAAGGGGGAAAAAATAAGGAGTTCAGTTTTGGAGAGATTTAGCTTAAGGTAGTGAGAGGACATCCAAGATGAGATGTGAGAAGGACAGTTAGTGACACGAGTTAGTAAGGAAGGAGGTAGGTCTGGTGCAGAGAGGTAGATTTGGGTGTCATCGGCATACAAATGGTATTGAAACCCATGGGACTTTATTAAGGAACCTAGTGACGAGGTGTAGATTGAGAAGTGAAGGGGACCAAGGACAGAGCCTTGAGGTACCCCAACAGAAAGTGGTAACGGGGCAGAGGATGCTCCGGAGAAGGCTACACTAAATGTACGGTTAGTCAGATAGGAAGAGAACCACGAGAGAGCTGTGTCACAAATGCCAAAGGATTGGAGGGTTTGGAGCAGAAGAGGGTGGTCAACAGTGTCAAAGGCTGCAGACAGGTCAAGGAGGATAAGCAGAGAGAAGTGGCCTTTGGATTTTGCTGCAAGTAGGTCATTGGTAACCTTGACAATTGCTGTCTCTGTAGAGTGATGGGAACGAAATCCAGATTGCAGTGGGTCAAGAAGAGAGTTTAGTGTAAGGAAATGTGATAGACGTGCGTAAACTAGCTTTTCGAGGAGCTTTGAGGCAAGAGGGAGTAGGGAAATAGGGCGGTAATTTGAAGGGGAGGTTGGATCAAGGGAAAGTTTTTTGAGGATAGGTGCAGCCAGTGCATGTTTTAGAGATGAGGGAAATATACCGGTGCTGAGGGAGAGGTTGAAAATATGTGTGAGTATGGGGGTGAGGGTAGAAGAGAGGGAGGGGAGTATCTGTAAGGGGATGGGGTCGAGGGGACAGGTAGTGAGGTGGGAGGACAGTATAAGGGCAGAAACTTCATCCTCATTAACAGGGGCAAAAGAGCTGCATTTTTTGATATTTGGGTTTTGGGTGATCATGAGCTTTTGAGGGGGTGGGAGATTGGAAGTATGTTGAGAGCTGATTTCACTTCTGATGGAGTCAATTTTGTTGTTGAAGTGGCTTGCAAAATCAAAACATAATTAAAATAGAGCTAAACTAAAGTTACAATTATTAACTAAATAATACCTATTTAAAACTAAATACATACGGCTAGATTACGAGTTTTGCGGTATGAGGGGTGCGGTGTTAACTTGCACGTTATTGTCACCGCTCACTTACCTACAGCACTGGTATTACAGGTTTTCATAAACCCAGCGTTAGCAGGCAAAAAGTGAGGCAGGCAAAAAGTGAGCATAGAGCAAAATTGAGCTCCATACCGCACTCCAATACCAGCGCTGCGGTGAGCTGCAGTGAGCTGGTTTTACGTGCTTGTGCACGATTTCCCCATAGACATTAATTGGGAGAGCTGGCTGAAAAAAAGTCTAACACCTGCAATAAAGCAGCGTATAGCTTTGTAACGCTGCCCCATTGATTCCTATGGGGAAACAAAATTTATGTTTACACCTAATACCCTAACATGAACCCTGAGTCTAATTACACTTATTAACCGCTAATCTGCCACCCCCGACATCGCCGACACCTACATTATTCTTATTAACCCCTAATCTGCCACCCCGACATCGCTGCCACCTACATTACACGTATTAATCCCTAATCTGCCGCCCCCGCCACCGCCACCGCCGCCACCTACATACAGTTATAAATCCCTAATCTGCCGCCCCCAATGTCGCCGCCACCCACCTACACTTATTAACCCCTAATCTTCTGCCCCCAATGTCGCTGCCACCTACATTACACTTATTAACCCCTAATCTGCTGCTCCCAATGTCACCACCACCTACCTACACTTATTAAACCCTAATCTTCTGCCCCCAATGTTGCAGCCACCTACATTACAGTTATTAACCCCTAATCTGCCACACCCGACATCGCCGCCACTATACTAAAGTTATTAACCCCTAATACCCCTTAACTTTAATGTAATTAAAATAAATCTAAATAAAACTTACCATTAATACCTAAATAATTCTTATTTAAAACTAAATACTTACCTATAAAATAAACCCTAAGCTAGCTACAATATAACTAATAGTTACATTGTAGCCCACTAAGGTTTTATTTTTATTTCACAGGCAAGTTTGTATTTATTTTAACTAGGTAGACTAGTTAGTAAATAGTTATTAACTATTTACTAGCTACCTAGCTAAAATAAATACAAATTTACCTGTAAAATAAAACCTAACCTGTCTTACACTAACATCTAACATTACACTACAATTAAATACATTTAACTAATTAAATACAATTAAACTAAATTACTAAAAACCCACTAAATTACACAAAATAAAAAATAAATTATCAGATATTTAAACTAATTACACCTAATCTAATAGCCCTATCAAAATAACCCCCCACCCAATAAAAAAACCCTAGCCTAAACTAAACTACCAATAGCCCTTAAAAGGGCCTTTTGTGGGGCATTGCCCCAAAGCAAACTACAAACATCCCCCCAACAGTAAAACCCACCACCCACACAATCAAACCCCCCAAATAAAATCCTTAATAAAAAAACCTAAGCTCCCCATTGCCCTGAAAAGGACATTTGGATGGGCATTGTCCTTAAAATGGCATTTAGCTCTTTTTCAGCCCAAACCCTAATCTAAAAATAAAACCCACCCAATAAACCCTTAAAAAAAACTAACACTAATCCCCGAAGATCCACTTAATGTTTTTGAAGACCCAACATCCATACTCAACGAAGCCAGGAAAAGTCTTCATACAAGCAGAACGAAGTCCTCAACGAAGCCGGGAGAAGTCCTCAACGAATCGGCCAAAGTCTTCAAGACATCTGGCGCGGAGCATCATCTTCAATCAATGTCTTCTTGCAGAATGAAGGTTCCTTTAAATGATGTCATCCATGATGGCTTCCCTTGAATTCCGATTGGCTGATAGCTCACCATTGCATCAGCCAATAGGATTTTTTCACCTTTAATTCCGATTGGCTGATAGAATTCTATCAGCCAATCGGAATTCAAGGGACGCCATCTAGGATGACATCACTTAAAGGAACCTTCATTCTGCAAGAAGACGTCGATTGAAGAGGATGCTCCTTGCCCGATGTCTTGAAGATGGAGCCGCTCTGTGCAGGATGGATGAAGAAAGAAGATGCCGTCTGGATGAAGACTTCTGCCGGCTTGGATAAAGACTTCCACCGCTTCGTTGAGGACTTCTCCTGGCTTTGTTGAGGACTTCTTGCCGCTTGGATGAAGACTTCTCCCGGCTTCGTTGAGTATGGATGTCGGGTCTTCAAAAACTGTAAGTGGATCTTCAGGGGTTAGTTTTAGTTTTTTTTAAGGGTTTATTGGGTGGGTTTTATTTTTAGATTAGGGTTTGGGCTGAAAAAGAGCTAAATGCCCTTTTAAGGGCAATGCCCATCCAAATGCCCTTTTCAGGGCAATGGTGAGCTTAGGCATTTCTAGTTAGGTTTTTATTTGGGGTTTTGGTTGTGTGGGTTTTACTGTTGGGGGGTTGTTTGTATTTTTTACAGGTAAAAGAGTTGATTTATTTGGGGCAATACCCCGCAAAAGGCCCTTTTAAGGGTTATTGGTAGCTTAGTTTAGGCTAGGGTTTTTTTTTTATTTTGGGGGGGGCTTTTTATTTTGATAGGGCTATTAGATTAGGTGTAATTAGTTTACATATCTGATAATTTATTTTTATTTTGTGTAATTTAGTGGGGTTTTTTGTAATTTAGTTAATTGTATTTAATTAATTTAATGTATTTAATTGTAGTGTAAGGTTAGGTGTTAGTGTAAGACAGGTTATGTTTTATTTTACAGGTAAATTTGCATTTATTTTAACTAGGTAGTTAGTAAATAGTTAATAACTATTTACTAACTAGTCTACCTAGTTAAAATAAATACAAACTTACCTGTGAAATAAAAATAAAACCTAAGCTAGCTACAATGTAACTATTAGTTATATTGTAGCTATCTTAGGGTTAATTTTATAGGTAAGTATTTAGTTTTAAATAGGAATTATTTAGTTAATGATAGGAATTTTTAATTAGATTTATTTTAATTATATTAAAGTTAGGAGTGTTAGGGTTAGACTTAGGGTTAGGTTTAGCGGTTAATAACTTTAGTATAGTGGCGGCTACATTGGGGATGGCAGATTAGGGGTTAATAACTGTAATATAGGTGGCGGCGACATTGGGGGCAGCAGATTAGGGGTTAATAAATGTAGGTAGGTCGTGGCGATGTTGGGGGTGGTAGATTAGGGTTTAATAACAGTAATGTAGGTTGTGGCGATGTTAGGGACAGCAGATTAGGGGTTAATATTATTTAACTAGTGTTTGCAATGTGGGAGTGCAGCGGTTTAGGGGTTAATATGTTTATTATAGTTAAAATAAATACAAACTTATCTGTGAAATAAAACCTAAGCTGACTAACACTTAAACCTAAAATTACAAAAAAATAAAAAAACTACCATTACAAAAAATAACAAACGAAATTATCCAAAAAATTAAAATAATTCCTATTCTGAAAAAAAACCCACCCCAAAATAAAAAAGCCTAATCTAGAATAAACTACCAAGGGCCCTTAAAGGTGCCTTTTGGGGGTCCTTAAAAGGGCCTTTTATAGGTCATTGCCCTAAAGTTAACAGCTCTTTTGCTACAAAAGAAA
Organism: Bombina bombina; assembly: GCF_027579735.1. Taxonomy (NCBI): domain Eukaryota; kingdom Metazoa; phylum Chordata; class Amphibia; order Anura; family Bombinatoridae; genus Bombina; species Bombina bombina. The sequence goes on from NC_069509.1 coordinate 187,215,239, forward strand.
ACAACAACCCCTAACAGTATACAAACCCCCAGCCCCCAAACCCACCAAAAAAAAAAGTAAAACCTAATCTACCCATTGTCCTGAAAATGGCATTTGTATGGGCATTGCCCTTAAAAGGGCCTTTAACTCTTTTTCCTGCCCTTAAAAGGGCTTTCAGCTTATTTATGAACTGCCCAAGCATTAATCTAAAAATAAAAACCCACCCCAAAATGAAAAAAAAATACAATACACAAATAAAAAATTATCAAAAATAATAAAAAACATTCCTATTCTAATACCCATTAAAAAAAAAAAAACACCCCAAAATAAAAAACCTAATCTAGAATAAACTACCAATAGCCCTTAAAAGGGCCTTTTGTAGGGCATTGCCCTAAGTTAAACAGCTCTTTTACCTGAATTTTTTTTTTTACAAAGACCCACTTACATTACGAACCCCCATCCCCCAAACCCACAAAATAACCTAACACTAAAAAACCTAACCTACCCATTGCTCTGAAAAGGGCATTTGGTTGGCATTGCCCATAAAAGGACATTTAGCTCTTTTGCTGCTCAAACCCTAATCTAAAAAAAAACCTTTAAAACAACCTATCACTAACCCCCGATGATCCACTTACAGTTTTTGAAGTCCCGCTTGAACGATCTTCCTCCAGACGGCAAAGTCCTCATCCAGGCGGCGAGAAGTCCTCATCCAGACGGCCTCTTCATTCTTCATCCAGACGGTATTTTCTATCTTGATTCCGGTGGCGCAGAGAGGGTCCATCCTGAAGAAATCCGTCGTGGAGCATTCTCTTCATATGGTCGCCACCGTACACTGAATCTTCAATGCAAGGTAAGCAATTCAAGATGGCGTCCCTTGCATTCCTATTGGCTGAAAATTTTGAATCTGCCAATAGAAATTAGAGCTGCTAAAATCCTATTCACGGTTCAAATCAGCCAATAGGATTTAAGCAGCTCTCATTCTATTGAATGGTAAAAGAGCTGTTTAACTTAGGGCAATGCCCTATAAAAGGTCCTTTTAAGGGCTATTGGTAGTTTATTGTAGGCTAGTTTTTTTTGTTATTTTGGGTGGGCTTTTTTATTTTAATACAGCTATTAGATTAGGTGTAATTCTTTTTTAATTTGGATAATTTCGTTTGTTATTTTTCGTAATTTAGTGTTTGTTATTTTTTGTAATTTAGTCTTTTTTATTTTTTGTAATTAGATAGTTTGTCATTTTTAGAGTAGTGTTAGGATTTTTTTAATGTGTATTTTAGTTTATTTAATTTTAGTTTAATTGTTAGTTTAAACTTAGTTCTTTTAATTTGACAGGTAAGTTTAATTTAATTTAAGATAGGGAAATTTTAATTTTAATATAAAGTTAGGGGGGCGTTAGGTTTAGGGGTTACTAGTTTAATTTAGTTTATTGTGATGTGGGGGGCTTTCGGTTTAGTGCTTAATAGTTGACTTTAGTATATTTCATTGTGGGGGCTAGCGGTTTAGGAGTTAATTGGTTTATTATAGTGGCGGAGGTGTAGGGTTTAATAACTTTAGTATATTGGTGGTGATGTGGGCGGACGGCAGATTAGGGGTTAATTATATTTAAATAGTGTTTGGGATGCGGGAGGGTGGCGGTTCAGGGGTTGATAACTTTAGTATAGTGGTGACGATGTCAGGGAGCAGCGGAATAGGGGTTAATATTTTTTTGTAGTGGCGGGCGATATCAGGAGCAGCAGATTAGGAGTTAATAAATGTAATATAGTGTTTGCGATGCAGGAGGGCCTCGATTTAGGGGTTAATAGGTAGTTTATGGGTGTTAGTTTACATTGTAATAGTTTAGTTATGAGTTTTATGTAACAGTTTTGTTGCGTAAAACTCATAACTACTGCTCTCAGATGGCGGTACGGATCTTGTCAGTATATGGTGTAACGCAAGCTTTTTAGCCTTACTGCAAAACTCATAATGGCAGCGCTATGGAAGTCCCAGGAAAAACGAAATTTTTACGAGTGCGGGACTGACATTGCATTTCAGGCTAAAAGGCTTGAGGTATATTACCATTTTTTCAGCCTTAAAACACGAACGCAAAACTCGTAATCTAGATTAATGTTTTGCACATAGCAGAATATGTTCTAATATTTGTAAATAGATATCTCTCTCTATATATATATATGTATATATGTGTGTATATATATATATATATAAATATATATATATATATATAAATTCATGTATATATATTTATATATAGGTATATATATATATATATGTAGAAATAAGTAAAATGTGTCTCCTCAGTGAACTGAGTTGACACAAGTGATACTCTGTTGTGGGCGCTGGTCAAAAGGTGTATAGGAAATAGTGGCAGCTATATAGGACATATACTGGGAGGGTTGTGAAGCCCTAGACAGTAAAAGAGAATATATATTCAAAGGTGGATACAGCGCCTATATGTCCAATATACTGATGTGGTATGTGAGGAATAAAAGATGGGAAAAAGCAAATAAGAACATAGAAAATAAAAGAAAAAATAAAAGAAAAATATATATATATTAAAATAAAATAACAATAAAAAGTCCAGCTAAAAATAGCATATAAAATATATGAACTCTGAAACGATGTTCATATGAGTCCTAGAAGTAATATAAATCGTAGTGAATCTCCAGATGTAGTGGTTGTATAGATATAGTTGGTATATAATACCCTTACCAGATCTTACCTCAATCGAATGAGGTAAGTATGCCGCACTGGGGGTATATATAGATGATTGGGTTTCCTCCTTGTATCCTGCTTGTGATGTTCGTTGACCTCTTGGAGTATGCAGGGATATGCCTCTGATGATGAATAGATCCCTTGTACTTCCTATGGATTCGTGGTTGGCCTCTTGGAGTGCTCTTTCTGCTCTGGTATTAACTTTCTCCGGCGTGAGGATACTTTTCCCATTAGGCAGTGTAGATCATGACATAAATAGAATAGCACATAATTTAGATCCCAATCAGTAACCTTGATGCTTTCAGCAAACATAAAGTGTCTTTAAATCCAGAGTAGTCCCAGTTGGCAAATCAGATCACAAACAGCAGACTTGATAGTTTAAGTAAATGAAAAGTGTATTTAAAACCAGAGAGCAAATCCAGCATTATATTTAGATCCCAAACAGTAGTCTTGATGTTTTCAGCATGCACAAAAAGACTCTAAATCCAAAGGTAAAATAGATTTAAGGAGGTAATCCAACATTCCACAAGAGGCCAACCACGAATCCATAGGAAGTACAAGGGATCTATTCATCATCAGAGGCATATCCCTGCATACTCCAAGAGGTCAACGAACATCACAAGCAGGATACAAGGAGGAAACCCAATCATCTATATATACCCCCAGTGCGGCATACTTACCTCATTCGATTGAGGTAAGATCTGGTAAGGGTATTATATACCAACTATATCTATACAACCACTACATCTGGAGATTCACTACGATTTATATTACTTCTAGGACTCATATGAACATCGTTTCAGAGTTCATATATTTTATATGCTATTTTTAGCTGGACTTTTTATTGTTATTTTATTTTAATATATATATATTTTTCTTTTATTTTTTCTTTTATTTTCTATGTTCTTATTTGCTTTTTCCCATCTTTTATTCCTCACATACCACATCAGTATATTGGACATATAGGCGCTGTATCCACCTTTGAATATATATATATATATATATATATATATATATATATATATTCATTAAAATTATGGGGGGAGATAAAAAACTGAAATTAAAATCCTCCATGTCTCAAAATTAAATCAATGTAAATATACAATGTTTACCAATGCACAAGAGAATTGTGGGTAAGATATGCAAATTAGATATGCAAACTGAGAATTTGCATATCTAATTTGCATATTTTACCCACAATTCTCTTGTGCATTGGTAAACATTGAATATTAAGAATTTCTGGGGAAAAGCGAGCGGGGATACTCGCCTAGATGTGCTAATTTGCTATGCAAATATTTACATTGATATATATATATATATAAATAAATAGAAAATATTCTTCAATGTGAAGAACATTGGAATGTGAAATATTCATATTTTCATGTTGGGTTAGAGATGATGAGAATATGTGATTGGGTTTGTACATAAGTAGGGTGTTTTTTTTTCTCCATTGACTACTATGGGGGAATAGGTTATCGCACACATGACATTGTCAATTCTGGCTTTTTGAACACATCGTTTTTACTTCTAGCGCAATTAGCCCTCTAGCAACAGTGCTAAACAGCGCTCCACGCATAATCTGTCCCTGTATGGGACAAAATATGTATATCTTCTTCTGTTTTACATGAATTGTAGGTTTCCATATTTAATGCTGATTTTTGCTGATTTTTCAGTTCATTTGATTTTGAACTGGGCTACCAGATCATTACTTCTATTTAAACCATACTATGGGGTACAATTGTATTTGGCTTAGAGTAGACAACTTAGATACATTTGTGTTTTCAATAAACTATGACTTGGAAATGTAAAGTGTATTCATCTTTAAGAATTATGGGAACAATGTAACACACATTTGGTTTTTAACATCTCAGACTTTGTAATCAATATTTGTTTCCTCGACTCCAAGAAATCACTTCTAAAGTAGTTTTCTTATTGAACATTTTGTTGTTGTAAGGAGCAAAAAAAACAAACAAAAGCAATGTACGAGAAAATAAAACTTGGCCATAGCTTATTAAATTTCTCCAATATTGCAAAATATTTGTATTGTCTGCTATTGAACCAACGGCATCTGTCACATTGTTACAACTTGTGAGCCTGGGTTTCAATAATATCAAGTCATGAAATTGTTTTATAGCAACAATTAAACATGATAACACTTTTTTGCATGAAAATTCCTTAAAAGGACATTAAAGTCAATATTAAACTTTCATGAATCAGATAGAGCAACTTTCCAATTTACTTCTGTTATCAAATTTACTTTGTTCTCTTGGTATCTTTTATTGAAGAGTACAACTAGGTAGACTCATAAGAGTGTGTCTTTAGTACAGTATGGCAGCAGTGTTTGGCAACATTATTTGTAGCTTCTTTATACGGTGTTGCCAAACACTGCTACCATAGAGTATTTTAGACGCGTGCACACTCCTGAACTCTTTTGAGTCCACCTAGTTTTCCTCTTCAATAAAAGATACCAAGAGAATAATGCAAATTTGATAATAGAAGACAATTGAAAAGTTGTTTCAAAGTGCATGCTCTATCTGAACCATGAAAGTTTCATTTTGACTTTACTGTCCCTTTGAAGGATGATGTCACCCAACAAATGTCTGTCTGTCCAAAGAGTAAACCGGAACTCTTTTCAGAGCTATGCTCCTTTCTCAGGTGTTAACCGTTGTGTTTACTGTATGCTCCGACAGACAACTGTTCATGTGCCTGCCTAAAAATGAATTTAGATAATAAGATTTTTTTTTTATTGAAAATTAGATAATGAAATAAAAATAGGGGTTGTCTAATCTTTCCTTTTTTTTATTTTTTTTACTTTAACTTGGTTCATAAGTAAATCTAAAAATGCTATAAATTGAAAGAATATTGCATACTTCTAGTTACATTTATATAAAATAGTTATTTACAAGACAAGTTCCTCAAACTTATATATATATACTTACTAGCTAGACACTCAACAGAATTATCAGTTTGGAGATGAGAGAAATAAGTTTGTGTTTTAAATTGCAAGTCAAGAGTAGTTGACATGGTGAGTGCAAAGAGTTAATGATTTCTTAAGTGAAGATACATTTTGTCACATTGCTCAATAAGCTGCACCCACTTCATGTGAAGATTATATAAAAGGCAATACTATGGTCATAATTATTAGGGTACCTTCAATTCCTATTGGCTGAAATTTTCAAAATCAGCCAACAGGATGAGAGCTACTGAAATCTTATTGGCTGTTCAATCAGTCAATAGGATTTCAGTAGCTCTCATTCTATTGGCTGTTTTGAAAAATTCAGCCAATAAAAATGCAAGGTACCCCAAATCGATTGCAGTGCCTTGAAATCTTTCTTCAGTGTGCGGCGGACGATTGCATGAAGAGAAACTTCCACACCTTCGCCGAGGACTGCCGCCGCCGAGGACCGCCACCGCCACTGCCGAGGACCGCCGCTGCCGAGGACAGCAGCCGAGGATCGCCACATCTGGGAAGACTGCTCCAGACTTCTGCTCCGCACTGCCTTCGCTGTGGATGAAGATGATGGACCCGCCTGGAAGAAGACCTTCTTCGCCGGACTTCAAGAACCGTGAGTACCTATTTGGGTCTTTAGTGTTTTTTTCTGTTTTTTTTTAACTTAGGTTTTTTTTGGGCACTTGGAAAAAGAGCTGAATGCCATTTTAAGGGCAGTGAAAAACAGCTAAATGCCCTTTTAAGGGCAATGCCCATACAAATGCCCTTTTCAGGGCAATGGGTAGTTTAGGGTTTTTTAGTGTTAGGTTTTTTTATTTTGGGGGGTTTGGTGGATGAGTGGGTTTTACTGTTAGGGGCACTTAGTATTTTTTTAATCTTAAAAGATCTGTTTGGTTTAGTGCACTGCCCTACAAAAAGCCCTTTTAAGGGCTATTGGTAGTTTAGTATTAGATTAGGGGGATTTTTTTTATTTTCAATGGTATTTCAATGTTTTATTTTTTATAGCTTGGGGGGTTGTATTTACAACATATAGACTGCCCTCTGGACCAATATATATATATATATATATATATATATATATATATATATATATATACAGTATATATATATATATATATATATATATATAAAACAATATATACTCTTCTATCTGTTTCATCTATCTATCAATCTATCAATCAATCAATCAATCAATCCATCTATCTATCTATCTATCTATCTATCTATCTATCTATATGTATATATATATGTATATATAAGTATAATATACAAAAAAAAAATCATATATATGTAAAAATAGAACATATTCTTCTATGTGAAGAACATTGGGATGTAAAATACTTATATATTCATGTCAGGTTAGCGCAAATGATAATATGTGATCGTGTTTGTGCTAGAGTGGGGAGTTAGGTTTTTTTCATATTTTTTTTCTCCAATAACTACTATGGTAGAATATGTGAGCACGCATGCAATATTCATACCTCACCTTTTTGTGCTTGTCGGGTTAGTACTCGAACAAAAACAGTTTACTTTCAACCCTTAATACGAGCGCAAACCGATGAGTGAAAAAAGTTTACTTCTAGTGTAATCTGGCCCAAAATGGGTGGTGGTAAATCAATTTAAATTAGTAGATATAATAGGTGATATACCAGGGTTTTCAAGGGGCATGGAATGTCCTTGAATTCAAAACAATCCTTTCTGCTAAAAACAAAGGCTACTACTCTATACTCATCTTACTTGACTTCTCTGCTGCCTTTGACACTATTGACCATCCCCTTCTCCTACAGACTCTCAGCTCTCTTGCACTCTGTGACAAAGCCCTCTCCTAGATTCACTCTCTAACAGATCCTTCTCTGCCTCTTTTGCTGGTGACTCCTCCTCTCCATTGTCTCTGTCTGTTGGAGTACCTCAAGGCTCTGTCCTGGGTCCTCTACTCTTCTCTATTTACACTTCTTCACTGGGTAAACACATCAACAGTTATGGCTTCAACTATCACCTCTATGCTGATGATACCCAGATCTACCTTTCCAACCCTGCACTCTCTCCTTCTGTCAATTCTCATATCAGCGACTGCTTATCTGGCATTTCCTCCCGGATGGCCTCTCACCACCTAAAAATAAACATGTCCAAGACCAAACTACTTCTAATCTCCCCCTCTAACTCTACTCCAGTTTCTAATTTTTCCATCACTGTTGGCGGCACCTCTATCTCCCCATCACCCCAAGTCCACTGCCTCAGAGTCACACAACTCAAATCTGTCCTTCATTCCCCACATTCAATTGCTCTCGTCATCCTGCCGCAACCACTTACTGAATATCTCCAAAATTCTTCCATTTATGAGTGCTGCAACTACTAAACAGCTAATCCACTCTCTGGTAATTTCCCGACTTGTCTACTGTAATAACTTACTATCTGGCCTCCCTCTCTCCGCCTCTCTCCCCTTCAATCCATCCTACATGAATCTGCAAGGCTAATCCACCTCTCTCAATGCTCTGTTTCTGCTGCACCTCTCTGTGAGTCCCTTCACTGGCTCCAAATTCACAGCAGAATTAAATTACAAAATTCTCACCCTGACCTACAAAGCCCTCAATAATGCTGCCCCACCCTACCTATCCTCACTTTTCAACAAATATACTCCAGCCTGCCCCCTAAGATCCAACAATGACCTGCTCCTTGCTCATCCTCTCATGCTAAACTGCAGGACTTATATGGTGCGGCACAAACCCTTTGGAATGCACTTCCTCGAGCTTTCAGACTCTCCCCTAACCTCTTCTCCTTTTTTTCAGGGAAGCCTATCACCCGACTCATTAACAAAATAACTTCACTTACCCAACAAGTTATCCTCATCTATCTCCTCACTAATATCATTCTCACCTTTGCAGTCCCCACCTCCTGTTTCCCATCCTCCTACCCATCTAGATTGTAAGTTCCCATGGGAATAGGGCCCTCAATTCCCCCTGTATTTGACTGTAAAATGATTGTCTTGTATTGTTTCTCCATTGTACTTTTATCCTTGTACCCATGGGCAGTCTGTTGGCTCTTTATAAATAAAGAATAATAATAATAATAATAAAAGCTAAAGGCAGTGGACATGTAAATTATTATGAATTAAAATAGCAGTGATTTAACATACAATTTCTGTTTTAATGTGCAGTATCATATCATTTGCTTGTGTACACATCAGAATATTTATTTCTGCTTCTTTTTTTTTGCTTTACCTTTGTTTCAAGTCAGTATTAATGCAAGTAGAGTTAACTAGGTCATTGTTTTTAGGGGCAGCTGCTTCTTGAACAAAAGGTTGTGTTGGGGGCACTTGGACAGGCTGGGAGGATAGTGCACCTGCAGACTCCATCCCACCAACTGTGCAGATGAAGACAAATGTGTACATTTCACATATGATCTGCAGTAGGAACATCAATTATGGCTTTATCTGAATCAACCACACGTCAAAACATGTACACAGCAGGATTAGCCATATGAACAGGTAGGAGGTTGTCTTTATAATGCAAAACCTGTCAAATGTATACCCAATATGTTCATCAAGTATAGAACTCAATGTATCTATGTAACAGAGCACTATTTATTCCAGTGACTATATGCCTTTTGGGCTCTGTGTTTGAAGTGAAATCAATAGTTGAATGTTTCAATCATGCTATTATGTATGAATATTACTTGATTTTCAGTAACTTTTAGACTGTTGGATTTTAATGCCTCTCCTTTTACATGTAATTTTTTTCAGATTTTATTAAACATCCAAAAAGATAAAGCTTGTTTAGAGAACATGGGAGTATTTGTGCATAAGTCAACAAAGTGCATGCTTAGGGTGTTAGATATTGGGGGGGGGGATACAGAGCTCACCCCAGCATCTTCTTTGTGTACCTTTTATATGCCCTTGTGAGAATGCATTATGTTCTTAGACCTTCTCGCAAATTGGTGAGGAACCAGTTGGACGTAAATAATGACCCATAAAATAGCCTTATTATAGAGTAAATACTTAATGAAGGACTCATTCGATCCCCCAGACACCAGGGCTCACACGAGCACAAGAGAGCACTTAGCTTATGTAGGGGTGTTTGCCCTACTTGTCATGGGTTAAACTTATATATACATGGAGTGCAGAATTATTAGGCAAGTTGTATTTTTGAGGATTAATTTTATTATTGAACAACAACCATGTTCTCAATGAACCCAAAAAACTCATTAATATCAAAGCTGAATATTTTTGGAAGTAGTTTTTAGTTTGCTTTTAGTTTTAGCTATTTTAGCGGGATATCTGTGTGTGCAGGTGACTATTACTGTGCATAATTATTAGGCAACTTAATAAAAAACAAATATATACCCATTTCAATTATTTATTTTTACCAGTTAAACCAATATAACATCTCAACATTCACAAATATACATTTCTGACATTCAAAAACAAAACAAAAACAAATCAGTGACCAATATAGCCACCTTTCTTTGCAAGGACACTCAAAAGCCTGCAATCCATGGATTCTGTCAGTGTTTTGATCTGTTCACCATCAACATTGCGTGCAGCAACAACCACAGCCTCCCAGAGACTGTTCAGAGAGGTGTACTGTTTTCCCTCCTTGTAAATCTCACATTTGATGATGGACCACAGGTTCTCAATGGGGTTCAGATCAGGTGAACAAGGAGGCCATGTCATTAGATTTTCTTCTTTTATACCCTTTCTTGCCAGCCACACTGTGGAGCAGACTTCTTACTGTACCACTGCTTGAAGAAGGTGTCTTCCAGAAACTGGCAGTAGGACTGGGAGTTGAGCTTGACTCCATCCTCAACCCGAAAAGGCCCCACAAGCTCATCTTTGATGATACCAGCCCAAACCAGTACTCCACCTCCACCTTGCTGGCGCCTGAGTCGGACTGGAGCTCTCTGCCCTTTACCAATCCAGCCACGGGCCCATCTATCTGGCCCATCAAGACTCACTCTCATTTCATCAGTACATAAAACCTTAGAAAAATCAGTCTTGAGATATTTCTTGGCCCAGTCTTGACGTTTCAGCTTGTGTGTCTTGTTCAGTGGTGGTCGTCTTTCAGCCTTTCTTACCTTGGCCATGTCTCTGAGTATTGCACACCTTGTGCATTTGGGCACTCCAGTGATGTTGCAGCTCTGAAATATGGCCAAACTGGTGGCAAGTGGCATCTTGGCAGCTGCACGCTTGACTTTTCTCAGTTCATGGGCAGTTATTTTGCGCCTTGGTTTTTCCACACGCTTCTTGCGACCCTGTTGACTATTTTGAATGAAACGCTTGATTGTTCGATGATCACGCTTCAGAAGCTTTGCAATTTTAAGAGTGCTGCATCCCTCTGCAAGATATCTCACTATTTTTGACTTTTCTGAGCCTGTCAAGTCCTTCTTTTGACCCATTTTGCCAAAGGAAAGGAAGTTGCCTAATAATTATGCACACCTGATATAGGGTGTTGATGTCATTAGACCACACCCCTTCTCATTACAGAGATGCACATCACCTAATATGCTTAATTGGTAGTAGGTTTTCGAGCCTATACAGCTTGGAGTAAGACAACATGCATAAAGAGGATGATGTGGTCAAAATACTCATTTGCCAAATAATTCTGCACTCCCTGTATATATATCATTCTACCAACAAATAGTATCTATTATTAAATTACCACAATCATCATTAATGAACAAAATATGCAGCCAAAGTAATACATGAAAGAAATATAATTAAAAATAAGTATTTATATTACCTAACGTGTTTCATATAACTGGACATCTTTGGAATTTTTTCTATGTACCTGTCAAAACTATTTATATTTGTATTAGTAGACAACCCAAAAAGGTTTTGATCTAGGCCCAGTTTGGTATATTTCATTCCACTGTTTCACCACCAAATGCGATCATTTAAAATGTATTTTTAACTTTTTCACAAACTTTGGGGTTCTCACTGAAATTATTTCGCCATAAGAGGTAAAAGGTTCTCAAGGGTCCATTTTGTTCAGAAATAGCAGACATGCATGGCTTTGCAAATAGTTTTTAGCAATTAGAAGGCCACTAATTGCAGCTGTGCATCAATCTTCTGAAATTCCCAGCAGTGAAGGGGTTAATTAGTTAGCTGGTAAGGGTAATAGTATTTTAATACAGGGTTAACCCTCCCATCTGACACTTCCCACTTCTTGATCCCTCCCAAACAGCTCTCTAACCCTCCCACACTCCTGACCATGATCTTAAGTACTGACAGAAAGTCTTCCAGTAGGACTTTTTTTTATTAAATAAAATTAATTTGATTTATTTATTCTTCTGCAGTGTAGAATCCCCCCTACCCTACCACCTCCCTGATCTCTCCCAAACAGCTCTCTAACCCTCCCACACTCCTGACCATCATCTTAATTACTGACAGAAAGTCTTCCAGTAGGACTTTTTTTTATTAAATAAAATTAATTTGATTTATTTATTCTTCTGCAGTGTAGAATCCCCCCTACCCTACCACCTCCCTGATCTCTCCCAAACAGCTCTCTAACCCTCCCCTTTCTAATGTTGTCCACCATGTTAGGTACTGGATGCTGTTTACCAGTACACATATTAACACATAAATATGTATGCACATAAGGATATACATATATATTTATAGAGAACACACAGTTCCCATAGACTTAAGTCACTTTTCAGTGCCGTTGTTCTTCTAACATCCCACATCCCCTAACTTTAACCCCTAAGAACTGCTTTGTGAACCTCACACATTATTTTGGGGGCAATTAGGGCACAATTAGAACATTAACCAGAGATCTGACGTCTGGCTACTTTTCTGAGCGCTAATTGCTACTGCAAGCTCACAATAGCAATAACCATCTGGTTGTAATGACTGGTTATTTATCTCATGCCTGTAAACGGGCGATACATTAGCGCTCCGCTTTTTATCTAGCCCTATATGTTTAAATAGAAAGTGTAAAAAGGAAAAGCCCCAATGTGTCAGAGCATTTTATTATTGCACTATTGCGTTAATATCACTATAATTTTAACCCCTGCAAATAGGTTAAATATATAGTTAAAGTAAGCACAGTGCACTAAACTGAACACATTGGGTGCGACAATTACTACCTAGATGTCCTTTTACAACAAAGGATACCAGGAAAACAAAACAAAGTAGATAATGGAAGGGAATTGGAAAGTTGTTTAAAATCACTATCTCTATCTGAATCATGAAAGAAAAAAAAATGCATTTTATGTCCCTTTAAAATTCTAGGTGTTATCTGAATCATGAAAGAAAAAATTGAGGTTTCATGTCCCTCTAAATATTAGCTGTAAATTATCCAGATTTATTATTATTTTAAAAAAAGACAAGAACGATAAATTTAAGTGAAAAAATAAAAGTGATTCACTTATTAAAGGCTAGATAACAAGTGAAGCGCTAACTATTGCTTTCAAGAAAGCGGTATTAGCACTCCAGTACTATTCCAGAACACGCTAATGTGCACTGGTATTACAAGTTAACAGCAATGTGAACACAACCTTACGCTCGCATTGCTGGGACAAATGTGCCATTTTAATTATCCAGCCATTACAAGTGGTTACCACAAGCTCGAGGTAGCAATTAGTGCTCAGAAAATTAACTAGAGATCCGATCTATGCGGTCTATGGTCTCTGACAGCATCATAATGCATTCACACTGCTGTTAACTTGTAATACCTGCGCACATTAGCATGAGCTGGTATTATAAAGGGCACGCTAATATCGCTTTCTTGATATTTAGCGCATCACGTGTAATCTAGCTCTTACTGTTCTAAATTGTAAAGAGCAAATTGCTAGAATGCACCGAGCAAAATAAAATAATTATTAACCTAAAAATCTGCAACTCATATTACAAAACAACAGAAAACCAAAGTAATTTGGTAAAGTCAGCGTATGAAAAATGTAGACCTCAGATTTAATAAAAGGTGTCAGGAGCGGACAAGCGTATATCTTCCAAACCAATAATTATGTGAAAGAATTCTGTTAAATCAAATCTTTTAATGATCACTAACTCCTGTCAAACACTTGAGATTTAATGCTTAAAAGTAGGAATTCTGCAGACTTTTGTGCCAGGAAATGATGCTTTCTTTCCTGATAAATGACTATTGGTCTTTTTTTTTCTTGAAATAAATACACTCACACAGAAATA
>NC_069509.1:187234016-187236516 GCF_027579735.1 Bombina bombina
AAATTCCCACTTCATTGCCTTTTGGTGAAATTAAATGAATGATTTTTTGGGGGGGCTCAATGAAGGTCAAATTTTGAAGAACAATATCTTAAGCATCTCTAGCAATTCAAAGTATAACTTGGATAACTAAAAAGTGTCACACAATATAATAGAAAACAATCACACAAAAGTACATGGGCCTCATGTACTATTGGATAGACAAAGTTCCCAACTTAGAAACCTGTCCGCTATTTTCTCTATTCTCTATTTGCTGTTTCAGTGCTGCCCCCTGCTCTTGTGCAACCAATAATGCAAGGGCAGAGTCTGTCAATCAAACCGAACAAACAAGTTGAGGTATTTGTGTGTGTGTGTGTATATATATATATATATATATATATATATATATATGCACACATACAGATATATATTTATTTCAATACATTTATTATAAAACAAAAAAATTTAATCAATACAAGTCTGTAGTTGTCTTTAAACAGCAAAACATCACTCACCATTTGCATTTTTTGGAGGAGTCAGTTCAGCCTTGAGCCTGCAGCTAACAGGACTAGCCACAGTCATTTTATTAGTATAAGGTGCATTTTTTTGCAGCTGTTATCTGCTGAAGCCAATTAGGGACAAATATGTAGCGATGTTACCCTTGAGAAGTCAACAGGTGAATTTCTACTTCTGAGAATTGAAACATCCACAATTTCCATGAAGGTGATAAAAGAAAGAACAAATGCATATTGAAAAATTGCTTCACTACGCATAAGGAATCATTTTATTATAAACACTAGATTACAAGTGGAGCACAATCAGTTGCATAGGGCAAGTTCGATTTTAAGCAAGCTGGTGACAAAATAACACACAACTAGTATTACAAGTGGATGATTACATATTTTAATCAAAGCATCTTAACAGGGCTGAAACTTTCCAAGCTCACCCTATACTTATAATGAAAAAAAAGATATGTCCAACACCAGCGTATAAACATCCCTCAGGCTTGCAAGCTGTGAGAGAAACTGGAATAAATAGAGGTGGATACAAATATAAAAACAGATATACTTATCTGATACAGAGGCAATAGATTTATTGCAATACACCATGGTTTCCATTTTTATGAAAAAGAGACCAATGAAGTTCCCATTTTAGTCCTTTAGGCTGTAAATATTCTAAACCATTAATCCAAAAGACCTCGCGATTTTTCAAAAAAAGCTTTATTTAATTACTCCCAGGTTTAGGGATTTGATACATGGGGGCAGAATTATCAAGCTCCGAATGGAACTTGATGCCCCTTGTTTCCGGGGAGCCTAAAGAACGCTGCTCCATAACTTGTCTGCCTGCTCTGAGATTGCGGACAGAAATCAACCCGATCGAATACGATTGGGTTGATTGACACCCCTGCTAGCGGCCGATTGGCCGTGAATCTGCAAGGGGCAGTATTGCACAAACAGTTCTGGTGAA
This sequence comes from Bombina bombina, assembly GCF_027579735.1. Classification (NCBI taxonomy): domain Eukaryota; kingdom Metazoa; phylum Chordata; class Amphibia; order Anura; family Bombinatoridae; genus Bombina; species Bombina bombina. Next base: position 187,235,460 of record NC_069509.1, read on the forward strand.
CTGCTTGTGCAATGATGTGCAGTGGACATGATACTCTACATCGTGTCATGTCCACTCGCACTTTAATAAATATGACCCATGATTTGAATTCTTAGGCCTCGCTTCCATTGAGTCGTTAAAACTGGAGCCGTAAGCTACCGAAGCAGCCGACAGCTAAAAGTAATTTATGGCTCCATTTTAGTACCAGGTTTCCATTGAAATATTTTGCGGATAGCGTGCAGTCACTCTTTTCGTGTAGCTGTAAGTTAACGTTGTGTTACCGCTTCCACCTGTTGTCGGATTTCTTGAAAATCAATTAGTTGCTAAGGTAACCCGACCTTACGCTATAGAATTTACGTTTAACGTCTGTGCTCCTTACCGGTGATCACCTCTCAAGAAAAATAAAGATACACTTATCCATATTTTTAATAATCAAATACTATATTTTTGGTATAATTATATTTACCACTTCATAAATATAAGTAATATGTATTGCTGCCCTAGGCATAGGTCTAGTTTGCATTCTGTAGATATGTTCTTGCATATATTATTATATTTAAATATATACTGATATTTCTATTAGAATATAAGTTCAACTATTTCTATACATGAGACAACAATAAATATTACTTATAACAATTTATTTATACATTAAAACACTTGCATTATTTGCAAGTTTTATAATTTCAATAGAAAATAGGTCTCAAAAAGCACAATTTAACTCTTTTACACCTAGTTCAGCTGGGTGTAATATTTCTCAATGTATCAAGAGCATCCGACAGTATATTAACGGTTTGCGCTTTCATTGGAAACCTGGTATAATTTATGGATTAACGGCTTCTATTACTTTCTATGGGACGCGAAGATTTTTTCGGCAGCTGCCGATATTGAGGTATAACGCACCATTGGAAACAGTCGATAAACGATATTGCTTTCGACAGCATATTTAACGGTTTGCGAGTGCACGCAAACTGAATTACGACTCAATGGAAGCTGATTTCTTTGGAGCAATGCCCCGCAAAAGGCCCTTTTTTTGGGGGGGGGGGGTTGGTTGTGTGGGTGGTGGGTTTTACTGTTG
>NC_069509.1:187241516-187476516 GCF_027579735.1 Bombina bombina
CTGTCTCCTTCTAGTTAGTATTGAGGTTATCACCTGTCTCCTTCTAGTTAGTATTGAGGTTATCGCCTGTCCCCTTCTAATTAGTATTGAGGTAATCGTCTGTCTCCTTCTAGTTAGTATTGAGGTTATCGCCTGTCTCTTCTAGTTAGTATTGAGGTTATCACCTGTCTCCTTCTAGTTAGTACTGAGGTTATCGCCTGTCTCCTTCTAGTTAGTATTGAGGTCATCGCCTTTCCCCTTCTAGTTAGTATTGAGGTTATCGCCTGTCTCCTTCTAGTTAGTATTGAGTTTATCGCCTGTCTCCTTCTAGTTAGTATTGAGGTTATCGCCTGTCTCCTTCTAGTTACTATTAAGATTATCGCCTGACTCCTTCTAGTTAGTATTGACGTTATCGCCTGTATCCTTTTAGTTAGTATTGAGCTTATTGCCTGTCTCCTTCTAGTTAGTATTGAGGTTATCGCCTGTCTCCTTCTAGTTAGTATTGAGGTTATCGCCTGTCTCCTTCTAGTTAGTAGTGAGGTAATCGCCTGTCTCCTTCTAGTTAGTATTGAGGTAATCGACTGTATCCTTCTAGTTAGTATTGAGGTTATCGCCTGTATCCTTCTAGTTAGTATTGAGGTAATCACCTGTCTCCTTCTAGTTAGTATTGAGGTTATCGCCTGTCTCCTTCTAGTTAGTATTGAGGTAATCGCCTGTCTCCTTCTAGTTAGTATTGAGGTTATCGCCTGTCTCCTTCTAGTTAGTATTGAGGTTATCGCCTGTCTCCTTCTAGTTAGTATTGAGGTTATCGCCTGTCTCCTTCTAGTTAGTATTGAGGTAATCGCCTTTCTCCTTCTAGTTAGTATTGAGGTTATCGCCTGTCTCCTTCTAGTTTGTATTGAGTTTATCGCCTGTCTCCTTCTAGTTAGTATTGAGGTTATCACCTGTATCCTTCTAGTTAGTATTGAGGTTATCGCCTGTCTCCTTCTAGTTAGTAGTGAGGTAATCGCCTGTCTCCTTCTAGTTAGTATTGAGGTAATCGACTGTATCCTTCTAGTTAGTATTGAGGTTATCGCCTGTATCCTTCTAGTTAGTATTGAGGTAATCACCTGTCTCCTTCTAGTTAGTATTGAGGTTATCGCCTGTCTCCTTCTAGTTAGTATTGAGGTAATCGCCTGTCTCCTTCTAGTTAGTATTGAGGTTATCGCCTGTCTCCTTCTAGTTAGTATTGAGGTTATCGCCTGTCTCCTTCTAGTTAGTATTGAGGTTATCGCCTGTCTCCTTCTAGTTAGTATTGAGGTAATCGCCTTTCTCCTTCTAGTTAGTATTGAGGTTATCGCCTGTCTCCTTCTAGTTTGTATTGAGTTTATCGCCTGTCTCCTTCTAGTTAGTATTGAGGTTATCACCTGTATCCTTCTAGTTAGTATTGAGGTTATCGCCTGTCTCCTTCTAGTTACTATTGAGGTTATCGCCTGACTCCTTCTAGTTAGTATTGATGTTATCGCCTGTATCCTTTTAGTTAGTATTGAGCTTATCACCTGTCTCCTTCTAGTTAGTATTGACGTTATCGCCTGTCTCCTTCTAGTTAGTATTGAGGTTATCGCATGTCTCCTTCTAGTTAGTATTGACGTTATCGCCTGTCTCCTTCTAGTTAGTATTGAGGTTATCGCCTGTATCCTTCTAGTTAGTATTGACGTTATCGCCTGTCTCCTTCTAGTTAGTATTGACGTTATCGCCTATCTCCTTCTAGTTAGTATTGAGGTTATCGCCTGTCTCCTTCTAGTTAGTATTGACGTTATCGCCTGTCTCCTTCTAGTTATTATTGAGGTTATCGCCTGTCTCCTTCTAGTTAGTATTGAGGTAATCGCCTGTCTCCTTCTAGTTAGTATTGAGGTTATCGCCTGTCTCCTTCTAGTTAGTATTGAGGTTATCACCTGTCTCCTTCTAGTTAGTATTGAGGTTATAGCCTGTCTCCTTCTAGTTAGTATTGAGGTAATCGCCTTTCTCCTTCTAGTTAGTATTGAGGTTATCGCCTGTCTCCTTCTAGTTAGTATTGAGTTTATCGCCTGTCTCCTTCCAGTTAGTATTGAGGTTATCGCCTGTATCCTTCTAGTTAGTATTGAGGTTATCGCCTGTCTCCTTCTAGTTACTATTGAGGTTATCGCCTGACTCCTTCTAGTTAGTATTGACGTTATCGCCTGTATCCTTTTAGTTAGTATTGAGCTTATCGCCTGTCTCCTTCTAGTTAGTATTGAGGTTATCGCCAGTCTCCTTCTAGTTAGTATTGAGGTTATGGCCTGTCTCCTTCTAGTTAGTATTGAGGTTATGGCCTGTCTCCTTCTAGTTAGTTTTGAGGTAATCACCTGTCTCCTTCTAGTTAGTATTGAGGTTATTGCCTGTCTCCTTCTAGTTAGTATTGAGGTAATCGACTGTCTCCTTCTAGTTAGTATTGAGGTTATGAGGTAATCGACTGTCTCCTTCTAGTTAGTATTGAGGTTATCGCCTGTATCCTTCTAGTTAGTATTGAGGTAATTGCCTGTCTCCTTCTAGTTAGTATTGAGGTAATGGCCTGTCTCCTTCTAGTTAGTATTGAGGTTATCGCCTGTCTCCTTCTAGTTGGTATTGAGGTTATCACCTGTCTCCTTCTAGTTAGTATTGAGGTTATCGCCTGTCTCCTTCTAGTTAGTATTGAGGTTATCGCCTGTCTCCTTCTAGTTAGTATTGAGGTAATCGCCTTTCTCCTTCTAGTTAGTATTGAGGTTATCGCCTGTCTCCTTCTAGTTAGTATTGAGTTTATCGCCTGTCTCCTTCTAGTTACTATTGAGGTTATCGCCTGACTCCTTCTAGTTAGTATTGATGTTATCGCCTGTATCCTTTTAGTTAGTATTGAGCTTATCACCTGTCTCCTTCTAGTTAGTATTGACGTTATCGCCTGTCTCCTTCTAGTTAGTATTGAGGTTATCGCATGTCTCCTTCTAGTTAGTATTGACGTTATCGCCTGTCTCCTTCTAGTTAGTATTGAGGTTATCGCCTGTATCCTTCTAGTTAGTATTGACGTTATCGCCTGTCTCCTTCTAGTTAGTATTGACGTTATCGCCTATCTCCTTCTAGTTAGTATTGAGGTTATCGCCTGTCTCCTTCTAGTTAGTATTGACGTTATCGCCTGTCTCCTTCTAGTTATTATTGAGGTTATCGCCTGTCTCCTTCTAGTTAGTATTGAGGTAATCGCCTGTCTCCTTCTAGTTAGTATTGAGGTTATCGCCTGTCTCCTTCTAGTTAGTATTGAGGTTATCACCTGTCTCCTTCTAGTTAGTATTGAGGTTATAGCCTGTCTCCTTCTAGTTAGTATTGAGGTAATCGCCTTTCTCCTTCTAGTTAGTATTGAGGTTATCGCCTGTCTCCTTCTAGTTAGTATTGAGTTTATCGCCTGTCTCCTTCCAGTTAGTATTGAGGTTATCGCCTGTATCCTTCTAGTTAGTATTGAGGTTATCGCCTGTCTCCTTCTAGTTACTATTGAGGTTATCGCCTGACTCCTTCTAGTTAGTATTGACGTTATCGCCTGTATCCTTTTAGTTAGTATTGAGCTTATCGCCTGTCTCCTTCTAGTTAGTATTGAGGTTATCGCCAGTCTCCTTCTAGTTAGTATTGAGGTTATGGCCTGTCTCCTTCTAGTTAGTATTGAGGTTATGGCCTGTCTCCTTCTAGTTAGTTTTGAGGTAATCACCTGTCTCCTTCTAGTTAGTATTGAGGTTATTGCCTGTCTCCTTCTAGTTAGTATTGAGGTAATCGACTGTCTCCTTCTAGTTAGTATTGAGGTTATGAGGTAATCGACTGTCTCCTTCTAGTTAGTATTGAGGTTATCGCCTGTATCCTTCTAGTTAGTATTGAGGTAATTGCCTGTCTCCTTCTAGTTAGTATTGAGGTAATGGCCTGTCTCCTTCTAGTTAGTATTGAGGTTATCGCCTGTCTCCTTCTAGTTGGTATTGAGGTTATCACCTGTCTCCTTCTAGTTAGTATTGAGGTTATCGCCTGTCTCCTTCTAGTTAGTATTGAGGTTATCGCCTGTCTCCTTCTAGTTAGTATTGAGGTAATCGCCTTTCTCCTTCTAGTTAGTATTGAGGTTATCGCCTGTCTCCTTCTAGTTAGTATTGAGTTTATCGCCTGTCTCCTTCTAGTTAGTATTGAGGTTATCGCCTGTATCCTTCTAGTTAGTATTGAGGTTATCGCCTGTCTCCTTCTAGTTAGTATTGAGGTAATCGCCTTTCTCCTTCTAGTTAGTATTGAGGTTATCGCCTGTCTCCTTCTAGTTAGTATTGAGTTTATCGCCTGTCTCCTTCTAGTTAGTATTGAGGTTATCGCCTGTATCCTTCTAGTTAGTATTGAGGTTATCACCTGTCTCCTTCTAGTTACTATTGAGGTTATCACCTGACTCCTTCTAGTTAGTATTGACGTTATCACCTGTATCCTTTTAGTTAGTATTGAGCTTATTGCCTGTCTCCTTCTAGTTAGTATTGAGGTTATCGCCTGTCTCCTTCTAGTTAGTATTGAGGTTATCGCCTGTCTCCTTCTAGTTAGTATTGAGGTTATTGCCTGTCTCCTTCTAGTTAGTATTGAGGTAATCGCCTGTCTCCTTCTAGTTAGTATTGAGGTTATCGCCTGTCTCCTTCTAGTTAGTATTGAGGTTATCGCCTGTCTCCTTCTAGTTAGTATTGAGGTCATCGCCTTTCTCCTTCTAGTTAGTTTTGAGGTTATCGCCTGTCTCCTTCTAGTTAGTATTGAGGTCATCGCCTTTCTCCTTCTAGTTAGTATTGAGGTTATCGCCTGTCTCCTTCTAGTTAGTATTGAGGTTATCGCCTGTCTCCTTCTAGTTAGTATTGAGGTTATCGCCTGTCTCCTTCTAGTTAGTATTGAGGTTATCGCCTGTATCCTTCTAGTTAGTATTGAGGTTATCACCTGTCTCCTTCTAGTTACTATTGAGGTTATCGCCTGTCTCCTTCTAGTTAGTATTGAGGTCATCGCCTTTCTCCTTCTAGTTAGTATTGAGGTTATCGCCTGTCTCCTTCTAGTTAGTATTGAGGTTATCGCCTGTCTCCTTCTAGTTAGTATTGAGGTTATCGCCTGTCTCCTTCTAGTTAGTATTGAGGTTATCGCCTGTCTCCTTCTAGTTAGTATTGAGGTCATCGCCTTTCTCCTTCTAGTTAGTATTGAGGTCATCGCCTTTCTCCTTCTAGTTAGTATTGAGGTTATCACCTGTCTCCTTCTAGTTAGTATTGAGGTTATCACCTGTCTCCTTCTAGTTAGTATTGAGGTCATCGCCTTTCTCCTTCTAGTTAGTATTGAGGTTATCACCTGTCTCCTTCTAGTTAGTATTGAGATAATCGCCTGTCTCCTTCTCGTTATGAGTGCCACCATGTTGCTATCTAGCTTGACTTAGGGTCTGTGGGACCTGAAACGTTGCTGTTACTCTATGCACAATAAAAATGTTTGTTTAACTAAAGAAGCAGTGCTGGCGCCATCTTTGTTCCTTTGGATATATATATATGTGTGTAAATAAATACATATATACACATATACAGACATGCATATGTGCATTGGAGCCCTTTACATTTAAGTAGATGAAAACTTGTAAAAACATATTTATGCAATATTCATATTTAATAAAGGTTGTAATTATGTATTTACAGTGAATATTTCACATTCCAATGTTCTGTACATAAGGAAATATGTTCTAAGCATTTATAAATAGATATTTCTATATATATATCTGTATACATCTGTACCTAAATATAATCATCTCTATATATAGCTATCAATATATATTTGTTTAATAAACCATCAGATACATATATAAATATTTAATTATGAATAAATAGAACATATTCCGTTATGTAAAGAACATTGGAAAATGAATATTCCTATATTCATGTCAGGTTAACGTTAATGAGAATAAGCTATGTTGTTTTCGCGATATTGAGGTGTTCGTTTTTTTTAAAACATTTTTTCTCCATTGACTTCTATGGGGAAAGCGAAAATGCAATTGCGATTTTCAGATTTTGGCTTTATTCGCGATTTTGGTTACCGCTAGAGAAAACCAGTTTACTTTCAACTTGTAATACCAGTGCAACCTCGAGTAGCGCAAAAATTAAAATCCTAGCAGAGTTTTCGCTATAGCGAAAACGCAAAATACCGCTCCACTTTTAATCTAGCCCTAAATGTGTCTAGAATTTTTCAAATGTTATGAATACCCAAACCTAATATTCAAGTCGATTATTTGTTCAAGTAGCCTACTAATTACATTACCTTTTATACTTTTACAAAGAAAGTAGGTTTCTCATTATATAATCTGTTCTTGTCTCTAAAAATTCAACCATGATGTAAGATTACCACGACATAATGGTGTACAGTAGTCTGGGACTGTTGGGCAGCAGATTTAAATAATGCTTGATTAAAAAGAGTTGAGAGATTTATAACATGTGACCGTGGCATGTGTCCTTGTTTGAACTTACACTGAGGTGAACTTTGCATGAACATTCTTACCAATTGATGCCCAAGTGCATTTACCTGTCACGTACATATCACCAATATTTTATAAAAACAAAGAAGCCTTTTCTTTATCACTTTGCATTGCAAGTATCTTGTAATAGGTGCTGAGATGATACAACTCCAGTGGGCTATTGACTTCCATGAGACATTCACAAAGCTGCCTGTAACCCCAATCCAAATCTAAACCCAACTGGACAACACTTCAGAAGTCAACATAAACATGAAATACTAAGGCTCCTATTTAAGAAAGTCTGGCGGACCTGATCCGACAGTACGGATCAGGTTCGCCAGACCTCGCTGAATCACAAGAGCTGCTGGTGCAACACCGCCCCCTGCAGACTCGCGGCCAGCAGGGGTGTCAATCAACCCGATCATACTCGATCGGGTTGATTTCCTGCGATGTCTGTCCGCCTGCTCAGAGCAGGCGGACAGGTTATGGAGCAGCGGTCTTTGTGACCGCTGCTTCATAACTGCTGTTTCTGGCTCGCCAGAAACACGGGGCATCAAGCTCTGTTACAAACTGCTATTTGTGACTGGCCCTTTAAATGGAAGGTTGCCCTGCTTCCCTGAATTTTGGAGAAGCAGCCTCCTTCCTCATGACTATGGCCCCTGGAAGATTGTGCCCCTGAGAGTATATTGACTTTTGTTGGGTGTGTGTGGCCCTTTGGGAAACGTCTGGGGACATATTGTGACTCTGGTGAACAATGCCCCCTTTAAGACTATGTCCCCAGACCTGTGAAATGACTTGTCCCTGGCTTTCTCCCACTTGGTTCAGTTTCATTGTGTGCCATTAAGAGTTAAATTTTGTTCAGCTTCAAGAAACCTATTCTACATACAAGTCTGCTGGGATCAGCTCTAATTAGGTTTAGTGATCAACTTTCCCATTGTCTAATCAGACTAGTATTGATAAGGTGGACTGCATTGTTTTATTGTGTGTAATGTTATCTGCTGAAGTAAATGTTGTGGCCTGTCAAAGGGAGTGTCTCTCTATCTAATATCAAATGTGTGATGGGGGATTTTATGCCTCCCCCTGAGAGTGTCCTGTTTGCATGTAACCTGAATAAAAGCAGGCTGTGTGCTCCAGCACATCAGACCTATGTTGACCCTCTAACTTGAAGCTTTGACTCATGTTTGTAGGGGACAGCTTCAGCTAATATCACTACAGGGATTGCTGACTATGGTGCTGATGATTCTTTGGTGAGCGCTAGGAGCATCCTTTTCTACGGTCCAACTTCCAGCCAGCCTGGAGGCAACCGTAACAAGCTCCATTCGGAGCTTGATAGATAGGCCCCTAAATCTCATTGCACTTCAATCACATTTTTTGAATGTTGCTACCTAAGTTGCTTCATTTCAATATTACACCTACAAAAGCCAATTCTGGAATTCATGACAAAAAATAAAATTTTTAAATTTTTTCAAATGATCAGATTTTTTTGTCTGTGAAATCGAGATGCACTCACTCTCATCAATACTTCTACAACGTACATTTTTAGTAGAATTCTGAAAGAAGTAGATCTCTATGGTCAATAAAAGGCATTCCATTTAAAACTCACTTGGTCTGGCTTCATTATGCCAACGTTTAATTCAATATTCATTACAGTTTAATTTTTACCTGAATACACTTTTTAATCTGATTTCAATATGGATTCGCAAATGTTCTCAGGTAGAAAAAAACTTTTCTACAAAGTTTGAAAACTAATGCTAATTTGCGCTTCACTCATAATGTAGCCATAAGTGAGTAAATGTATGTGCATTTTTTTATTTATTTTAAACAAAACTTAAGCATAAGGGGACATTTTGCTTTAAAGATTAACACTGTATACACAATGGCCTCTATTTATCAAGGTCTGTCGGACCTGATCCGACAGTGTGGATCAGGTCCGCCAGACCTCGCTGAATACGGCGAGCAATATGCTCACCGTATTCAGCATTGCACCAGCAGCTCACAAGAGCTGCTGGTGCAACGCCGCCCCCTGCAGACTTGCGGCCAATGGGCCGCCAGCAGGGGGGTGTCAATCAACCCGATCGTACTCGATCGGGTTGATTTCTGGCGATGTCTGTCCACCTGCTTTGAGACCACTGCTTCATAACTGCTGTTTTTGGCGAGCCTGCAGGCTCGCAAGAAACACGGGGCATCAAGCTCCATTCGGAGCTTAATAAATATGCCCCAATGGCTCTTACATTTAGTTTCAAGTTCCTGTTATTAATATTATTTTTTTAATTATTTAATGAAATTAATATTTGAATAAATGCTCCAACTAAAATGAAAGAAAACATATAGACATATAAATATATAGATATATACACACATATACATGCATATACATATATATATATATATATATATATATATATATATATAGAGAGAGAGAGAGAGAGAGAGAGAGAGAGAGAGAGAGAGAGAGAGAGAGAGAGAGAGAGAGAGAGAGAGAGTGGGGCAAAAAAGTATTTAGTCAGCCACCAATTGTGCAAGTTCTCCCACTTAAGAAGATGAGAGAGGCCTGTAATTTTCATCATAGGTATACCTCAACTATGAGAGACAAAATGTGGAAACAAATCCAGACAATCACATTGTCTGATTTGGAAAGAATTTATTTGCATATTATGGTGGAAAATAAGTATTTGGTCACCTACAAGCAAGCAAGATTTCTGGCTCTCACAGACCTGTTTCTTCTTCTTTAAGAGGCTCCTCTGTCCTCCACTCATTACCTGTATTAATGGCACCTGTTTGAACTTGTTATCAGTATAAAAGACACCTGCCCACAACCTCAAACAGTCACACTCCAAACTCCACTATGGTGAAGACCAAAGAGCTGTCGAAGGACACCAGAAACAAAATTGTAGACCTGCACCAGGCTGGGAAGACTGAATCTGCAATAGGCAAGCATCTTGGTGTGAATAAATCAACTGTGGGAGCAATAATTAGAAAATGGAAGACATACAAGACCACTGATAATCTCCCTCGATCTGGGGCTCCACGCAAGATCTCACCCTGTGGGGACAAAATGATCACAAAAACGGTGAACAAACATCCCAGAACCACACGGGGGGACCTAGTGAATGACCTGCAGAGAACTGGGACCAACGTAACAAAGGCTACCATCAGTAACACACTACACCGCCAGGGACTCCTGCAGTGCCAGATGTGTCCCCCTGCTTAAGCCAGTACATGTCTGGGCCCATCTGAAGTATGCTAGACAGCATTTGGATGATCCAGAAGCGGATTGGGAGAATGTCATATGGTCAGATGAAACCAAAGTAGAACTGTTTGGTAGAAACACAACTCGTTGTGTTTGGAGGAGAGAGAATGCTAAGTTGCAACCAAAGAACACCATGAAAATTACAGGCCTCTCTCATCTTCTTAAGTGGGAGAACTTGCACAATTGGTGGCTGACTAAATACTTTTTTGCCCCACTGTATATATATGTATAGTGCATTAAAGCCCATTTGAAGATGAAAACATGAAAAATCATATTTATGCAATATTCATTTTTAATAAAGTGTTATATTGTGTATTTATTTACTGTAAATATTTCACATTCCAATGTTCTGCACATAGCAGAATATGTTTTATGAATTTTTAAATTGATATTCCAATATATATCTGTAAATATCTATACCTATATATAATCATCCATTAGATAAATTGCATTATCTATTTAAGAATAAATAGAATATATACTGCAATGTGCAGAAAAATTTGGGAGATTGTGATTTTACATTCGCCACTTCTCAAAGTCTATGGGGTCAATTTATTAAATGTCAAGTGAAAATGATTCGCTGTAGTGAATCATGTCCGCCTGACATTGCTGTCGACATTAAACATTGCTGTCGGCATTAAACATTGCTGTCGGCATTTAACATTGGCATTTAACACTGTACAAGCATTTCTTGTGAAATACTTGTGCAATTCCGCCCCCTGCACATTTGCGACCAACCGACTGCTAGCTCTCGCAAGATTGCAAACTTTTTACTTCCAACTTGTAATATGAGTGCAAAAAAATTTACTTCTAGCGGTTTTAATGCTCAAACATGATTGCAAACTACCACTCCACTCTTAATCTGCTCGTTTGTCTTCACAGACGTAATGCACTTTACTGCCAGCTAGGTGAGCAGTGGGCACATTGCAAAAATGCTTCGCCTATGCAGATTTCAATTTTGACCTTTCTATCCCATTAAATAAAAAGGTGGAGGAGGAGTGACTGCACTGGCGTAAAATGCCTGGGTATATATTAAGTCCCAGTCCAGCCCTGGAAGCACATCTATATAAAAATAGAGGTGACTGTAAGGTATTATACACTATTAATATATACACTATTTAATTTATAAAGTGAGCTCCCTGCTAACACTCTTCCCAGTGACGTTTCCCTTTCCAGCGAGCTCCATTACGTTCTATAGGAGACATCTTGCAACTTACATGGACAGCTACATTTGATTGAAAACCCACTTTTAACCCAACAAAGTTTTTAGAATGGGATCCCTAGTGAGAAATAAACTCCTTGTGGTTCGCCATCCATCTTCAGAATAGTGTAAATCTCTAATTTCTTTGATTTTTTATTTTTATTTTTTAATATTCTGGTTCTGCTTTTTTTCCCCCTAAAGTAAATTTGCTACAAGTTACACTTTGTTTTCCTATCTTACCAGAAAGGCTGAATGTTTTGTGTGGATGAAAATGCTGAGGATGCAGATTATTCCTGGCAAGTCTGAAGTCGGCTGACATGTGACATGAATTCCTGGCAAGTCAACTTCACATAAATGGACGGGGACAGACCCCTCGAACGTTACAAATTGTAGTGAAGCTTAACTCAGCTGAATCAGGTTAAGCTTGATTGCTTCATGAACACAGGTCAAGAGAGAAGCAATGAATTATTATCAAACGCAGCACTACAATATTATCAGTTCAGCTAGTACATTTTAGCATTCAGCAGCATAATAAAAATATGCAATAGCTTAAGACAATTTTTATGTAGACATTGAGAGAAATCCAATAACTAATTACTGTTTGCTATTCTGCATTTTGATTTATCTAAATCTTATTTAATTGCTTGTGCATAATAATTACAATCTTTGCGTGGCTCAGCAGAGTTAGATGAGGACCATTATTAAGACTGTAAAGGTGTTTCAATCCCTTATTGATTCCTTAAAGATACATATTTTTAGGAAGCGATGTACTGATTAGGGATGGGCGAATGTTTCGCAAAATTCAAAAAACGACACAAATTTTAACACATTCGTTCGTTTGAATCGAATTTCGGATGTATACATAACATTCTAACATTCGATTTTCGAATGTTCGATTTCAAATTTTATGATTACATTCGAAAATATTATTTTCGAAAAATTCGAATTTAGATTGTAATAGTATTTCTAATGCTTTTTCTTTAAATGTAATATTCGAATTATGCAATATTCTATATAGAAACATTAGAAATGATATATTTGTATCTATTATGTATAAATTTACTAGATTCCCTCCCTACCACACGAACTATTGAACTTCTGAATAGTATTTATTAAATAGATTGTTAAATGCGGACATTCAATATAATTATAAACATTAAAATTCGAAAGTGACATTCGAAAACTGTAAATAACATTCGATTATAGAATTTTTAAGAATATTCGTTCTTATCAACATTCGGATTTATAATTTCGAAAATTTACACATTCGCCCCCCATCCCTAGTACTGATACAACTAGAACAAAATAACTAATAAAGGTTACAGGACAGATGTGCCAATGCCAAAACCCTCCCCCCCTAAATCTACATTCCATATTACTCATCTTACTTCCCCATTCGCAACACACAAAGTTCTACTTTTCTCTTTTTATTGTATATATTGCTCTTTAAAAAGGTGTTTTTCTTCAGAAATGTGTTGAGCTATGTATTTTATGAGCTGTGTATTAGCTTTTTAAGATTTTATTACAATTCCTCCTGGATCTAACTTGTGTATCCTGTGGACGTTCATTACATGAATAAAAGCACTTTTGACATTTTAATCCCTTTGATTTAATTCCTTTTTGCTCAGTTTTCGGATTAACTTTATTACATGTTTGTGGTTGTTGATATTACCTACATTTCCGATTACAACTTGCATCTGCCTGGCACCACCTACTCTAGAAGATCAGCGTTGTTTTGGGATATTTTGTAAAAAATACGGAGATAAGGATTGGCGGCATCCTCTAATACAGGAAAGTAATTCCTTTATAGCACTATTTAACTTTTTGATACAAGCCATAGTTTCACACTAAGGGCTAGATTACAAGGGGTGGGATATTGTATAAGCAATATCGCAGTCGTGCTAACGTGCACATTTTACAAGGTGAAAGTAAATAGTTTCACTCTGGTTAGTATGACTGAAAGCATATATATATATCCACGTATAAACACATGTATGTATATATATATGTATATACATACAGAGAGAAGTGCGTATATAAATATATATATATCCACGTATAAACACATGTATGTATATATATATATATATACATACAGAGAGAAGTGCGTATATAAATATATATATATCCACGTATAAACACATGTATGTATATATATATATATGTATATACATACAGAGAGAAGTGCGTATATAAATATATATATATCCACGTATAAACACATGTATGTATATATATATATGTATATACATACAGAGAGAAGTGCGTATATAAATATATATATATCCACGTATAAACACATGTATGTATATATATATATGTATATACATACAGAGAGAAGTGCGTATATAAATATATATATATACATACTTTTGAGCACTTTCTACTCAAATACCTTAAAACATGAAAAATCATTTCTAATCTATTTTAATATTTGTATTGTATTTTACTGCTATTTAATGTAAATATTTCATACTCCAATGTTCTTCACATAAAAAAAAATCCCATAGAGCACCTTTGGGATGTGGTGGAATGGGAGATTTGCATCATGGATGTGTAGCCGACAATTCTGCAGCAACTGGGTGATGCTATCTGTCAATATGAACCAAAATGTCTGAGGAATATTTCAAACACCTTGTTGAATATATGCCCTGAAGAATTAAAGCAGTTCTGTAGGCAAAAGGGGGTCCAACCCGGGACTAACAAAGTGTACCTTATAAAGTGGCTGGTGAGTGTAATGAATATATCATAATGGTTTCCTCCAGTTGTTGCAGTTTATATTTGTTGCAGTTCATATATTCTAAACTAGGGACAAGCATGAGGTATAACAGTGAAATGGATGTGTTATCTTCAGTTAATAAAAAGTTCTTGAAGTTGAACAAAGGTGCATTCATGAGTTCTGTGCATTCTTTAACAGGAGATATTTACATGGTGTCAGAAGTAAACAGATTTATTTAAGTTTGTCATGGCTGGAGGCAGACAGCAAGTGCCTCCTATGGACTTTGATAAAGGCAATGTATGTGACCACTGGACAAGATGGAGAGAGCTTATAGAATTATTATTTGCTGGCCCTGATGCTGACAAGTGGACACAGGAGCAGAAGACTGTGCAGTTTCTCATTTGCATTGGAGAGAAAGGCAGTGGTATATGCAAATCATGGAGTGCAAGTGGAGCTATATCTGCTGAAGGTAAAAAGGATCCCAATGTGTTATTTGAGAAGTTTGAGGCATACTGTAATCCTAAGAAAAACATAACTGTACAGAGAAAGTGTTTTATAAAAGACATCAGGGCAAAACAGAATCTATAGACACACAGCTAAATCTCATAGCTAAAGACTGTGCCTTTCATGTCTGTGATGATAAAAGTTAGAATTGTGATGGGATCAAATTCTAGAGAAGTACAGGAAAAATTACTGCTAGAAGAGGATCTAACCACACACTCTGTAGTAAAAATAGTTAGAGCATATGAAACATCCAGAGCTCACATGCAGTTAATTCATAGAGGCCTATTTATCAAGTCGTCAACCACAAATACGCTGGAATTCTGCAGCATAATTGTGGAGAGCCTGATTCCCCTTATTTATCAAAGCCTACAGACCAGCAAAAGTTGAAATCTGTGACGTAACATACGATCCGCCAGTCTCAGTCCGACACAGATCAATGCTTACGTCACTACAGATGTTCCAAATGCAAATTCTGCACTATCTGACTACTTTTGCTAGTTATCAAATTTCTACCAGGTACGCTCGCCACCATTCCGGCCCAGCATACCTGGTTTTCAATACGCCGCCCTGGAGGCGGCGGATGCCATAGGAATCAATGGGAGTCTGAAAGCAGCGAAAGCTTATGTTCGCTGCTGCCAGATATCCCATTGATTCCTATGTGAGAATAAAATTATGTTTACACCTAACATCCTAACATGTACCCCGAGTCTAAACACCCCTAATCTGCCGCCCCTACACTGCCACCACCTACATTATACTTATTAACCCCTAATCTGCGACCGTATGAAGAGGATGCTCCGTGCCGGATGTCTTCAGGATGGACCCGTTCAGCGCCGGATGGATGAATATAGAAGATGCCGTCTGGATGAATATAGAAGATGCCGTCTGGATGAAGACTTCACCGGCTGGATGAAGATAGAAGATGCCGTCTGGATAAAGACTTCACTGGCTGGATGAAGATAGAAGATGCCGTCTGGAGGAAAACTTCTTCAGGGTAATAAGTAGCTTAGGTTATTTAGATAGTTTTTTTTATTTGGGGGGGTTGATTGGGTGGTGGGTTTTACTGTTGGGGGGTGTTTGCATTTTTTTTTGTACAGGTAAAAGCTGATATCTTTGGGGCAATGCCCCATAAAAGACCCTTTTGATGGCCATTGGTAGTTTATTGTAGGCTAGGGTTTTTTTTTTGGGGGGGGGGGGGGGGGGTTATTTTGATAGGGCTATTAGATTAGGTGTAAAAAAATATTTTTGATCATTTGATCATTTGTTGTTTTTTTTCTCGTAATTTAGTGTTTGTTTGTTTTTGTAACTTAGTGTTTGTTTGTTTTTTGTAATGTAGTACTTTTAATAATGTTTAATAGTATATTTAAATAATTTTAGTAGGGTTAGGTTTTTTAATATGTAATTTAGTTTATTTAATTGGTAGTTTAATTTAATTGTAGTATAATAGTTAGGGTAGGTTAATTAATAGTTTAAAATAGTTTATTTTAATTCTACAGGTAATTTTTAATTTATTTTAAGATAGGGATCTTGTAATTTTAATTTAAAGTTAGGGGGTTGTTAGGTTTAGGGGTTACTAGCTTATATTATTTTTTTGCGATGTGAGGGGCTGATGGTTTGGGGTTAATAGGTTTAGTTAGTGGTGGTGATATGGGAGGACAGAGGTTTAGGGGTTAATACGTTTATTTAGTGGCGGTGGTGTCAGGGAGCGGTGGAATAGGGGTTAATACATTTTATTTAGGTGTCGGCGATGTCGGGGGCAGCAGATTAGGGGTGTTTAGACTCAGGGTTTATGTTAGGGTGTTAGGTGTAAACGTCACTTGTTTTCTACCATAGAAATCAATGAGATATACTTCATTCTCTGGCAGCATCGAACATAAGCTTTCGGTGCTTTCAGACTCCCATTGATTTCTATGGTATCCATGGCCTCAAGGGTGGCGGATTCAAAACCAGGTACGCTGTGTCAAAAAAGACGCAAGCATACCTGTTAACTATTTGATAAATGGCAAAAACTGTCAAATAGAGCCAAATGTGTATTCAGAACATCTGTAATGACGTATGCATTGATCTACGTCGGATTAAGATTGCTGGTTCGTATGTTACATCACAAATTTCAACATTTGCTAATCTTGAGGCTTTGATAACTAGGTCGGATTAATCTCGCAACAATTACGAAGCGGAATTCCAGTGTATTTGTGGTTGACAGCTGGATAAATATCTCCCACAGTGTCCAGCACTATATATGTCAGAAAAACAACCATTTTGCCAGGGTGTGCAGAAACAACACTATAAAGTATAGGAAGTCAGTGAATCAAGTGGAGCAAGATGAAAATGAAACTGATAGTGACATTGATCAAAGTACAATATATCTAGCTATGGTGAATAAAACCAATATAGAACAAGATGAAGCATATGCTGAGATTCTGGTGAGCTCGCAAAACATACCAAATAAATTCAAGATTGATACAGGTGCACAAGTAAATTGCATTCCTGCTAGCATATAATTATGACAAGTTGGCAAACATATGTGAGCTTGAAAAGTCTGGTCTGTCAAAACTTGTTGGTTATGGAGGACAGCGGCTACATGTACTGGGAAAGTGCTTATATCAATGCATGTTACAAAACAATAAACTTAATTTGGAATTTTATGTTATAGACACCCCAGCAAAGCCTGTTCTAGGGTTAAGTGCCTGTAAACAGCTAAATCTTATAAAAATAGTCATGACTGTTGATCAGTATAACAAAGGTTTATCTAAGCAACAAGTTGAGGAACTATTTTCAGATGTGTTTCAAGGGCTAAGTTGTTTGCCTGGTGAATGCAGCATTAAACTAAAACCAGATGCACATCCAGTAATTCATTCACCAAGAAGGATTCCAATTGCCATAAAAGACAAACTCAAAGAGGAACTGGATCGCATGATGAATTTAGGAGTGCTGGAAAAAGTAGATGAGCCCACTGAGTGGGTGAGTTCAATGGTTGCAGTAGAAAAGAAAAACTCAGGTGCTTTAAGAATATGCATTGATCCAAGGGATTTAAACAGAGAAATCATGCAAGAACATTACAGTTTACCAACTCTAGATGACATAACACACAAGTTAGCACATGCAAAATTCTTCAGTGTATTAGATGCTCAGTCAGGATATTGGCAGCTCAAATTAGATGAACAGAGCAGCAAGCTTTCTACTTTTAATTAATCATTTGGAAGATTGCATTTGTTCCTGGACTAGCAGTACAGCTGGAATGACTCAGTACATAATGTTTTTGAAGATGTTAAAGGTCTTATTGTGCATTCATCAAAAACTGGATTACAATATTTTGACCCCAAGAAGGAGGTAACAATACAGGTTGATGCCTCTCAGTTCGGTTTAGGAGCAGTGCTAATGCAGGAAGGCAGGCCTGTTGCATATGCTTCCAGATCAATGACTCCTACACAACGCAACTATGCCCAAATACAAAAAGAAATGTTGGCCATTGTAATTGGTTGTGAAAAGTTTCATAAATACATCTATGGGCAGAAAATCACAGTTTAGACTGATCATAAACCACTTATGAGCATAATGGAAAAACCACTTGTGTCTGCTCCACCAAGACTGCAAAGAATAATCCTAAGAATACAAAACTATGATAAGCATGTAGTATATGTACCTGGCAAAAGAATTCCAGTAGCTGATATGCTTTCAAGGACATTTAAGCCTGGACAAGACGAAAGAGAGGAAAGGGACATGGAAGAGCATGTGCACTCTGTACTTTCCCAATTACCTGCTACTGATGAGAAACTTAAAGAAATACAGCTAGCAACAGAAAGGGATGCAACTATGGCCAACTTGAGAACAATAATAAGGCAAGGATGGCTAAATTCAAAAGCCAAAGTGAATGTTGACTTAAAAACTTTTTAGAATGTAAGAAAAGAACTGTCAATAATTGATGGGATTGTTTTAAAGGGGAGATAATTGTGGCCCCCCCTGGAGCTCAGGAAAAAAATAATAAAAAAAAGGCATATAGGGCACTTTGAAATAGCCTTGTGTAAAAGACGTGCTAGGGATCTCTTATATTGAAAAAGGAAAACAATATACAGAGGTGCAAGATGGAAAAAAAACACACAATATTCTGTACAAATGAATTAAGAACTAATACTCTCCTTTAGGTCAGACCGCAGCCTTCTTGCAGTCTCTCCCTTGTGACTGTGTATAGATAGATAGTAGAAGTAGATGGCGTTGGTCTATTGAGTGATTTTCTCTAGTAAGTAAAGAGAAAAAAGGCTTGATGCATATATTGAAGCCAATTAATATGGGTGCAGTATACTCACTCCATAAGATGAATCTTTACAGCTGAAAGGGAACGTAGCGTCAGATGACAAGAGTCCACAGGTTCCTGGAGTCAAATACTGAATTTTCAGGTTTATCCAAAAGTGGACTATAAATGAATAGTCCACTTTTGGATAAACTTGAAAATTCAGTATTTGACTCCAGGAACCTGTGGACTCTTGCCATCTGACGCTACGTTCCCTTTCAGCTGTAAAGATTCATCTTATGGAGTGAGTATACTGCACCCATATTAATTGGCTTCAATACTGTATATGCATCAAGCCTTTTTTCTCTTTACTTACTAGAGAAAATCACTCAATAGACCAACGCCATCTACTACCACTA
Source organism: Bombina bombina (assembly GCF_027579735.1). Lineage (NCBI taxonomy): Eukaryota > Metazoa > Chordata > Amphibia > Anura > Bombinatoridae > Bombina > Bombina bombina. The sequence goes on from NC_069509.1 coordinate 187,260,310, forward strand.
TCTATCTCTTATATTGGCCTGGAATGAATTCACAGATTGAAGACATGTTCAATAATTGTGCAACATGTCAAGAAAATCAAAGAGCAAACCAAAAGGAGCCAATGGTAACAAGAGTACAGCCAGAGAGAGCGTGGCAAAGAATTGCATCAGACCTATTTACATGGAACCATAACAACTATCTTATTATGGTAGATTACTACAGTTGTTACTTTGAAATAATTCAACTAAGAGACACTAAGGGTCATATCTATCAAGCTCCGTATGGAGCTTGAAGTCCCGTATTTCTGGCGAACCTTTAGGCTCGCCAGAAACACCAGTTGCTCTATAACCTGTCCATCTGCTCTGAGGAGACGGACAGACATTGCTGCAATTCAACCAGATCAAAAACGATCGGGTTGATTGACACCCCTGCTAGCGGCCAATTGGCCGCGAATCTGCAGGGAGCGGCGTTGCACCAGCAGTTCACAAGAGTGGCTGGTGCAATGCTGAATGCGGAGAGCGTATTGCTCTCCGCATTCAGTGAGGTCTGTCGGACATGATCCGCAATGTCAGATCATGTCCGAGTCTTTCATAAATAGGCCCCTAAGTCTAGTGCAGTGATAAATGTCATTAAATCTATCTTGGCAAGACATGGCATATGCAATGAGTTACTATCAGATAATGGTCTTCAGTACTCCTTTGCAAAAGAATGGGGTTTCAAACACACATTGTCCAGCCCATATTACCCACAGTCAAATGGCTTAGCTGAAAAATACGTACAAATTGCAAAGAACATTTTGGAAAAAGCAGCCCAAACTACTCAAGATCCATACCTGTGTATTCTAAACTACCATAACACCCCAATAGATGGAATTGCATCACCTTCACAATTACTAATGAGTAGACGTTTGAAATCAATTTAGCTTTCAACACCTATACAACTTGCCTCCAAAGTACAGAATCCTGCAAAGATTAAACAGCAAGTGGAATCATTAAAAAACAGGCGGAACCAGTACTATGATCGTGGGTCTAAATTTCTAAAACCTTGTGAGCTTGGCAATAGGGTAAAGGTGCAAAATTTAGAAGAAAGGTGGAAACCTGCAGTGGTAACCAAAGTAACAAGTGCACCACACTCTTAGTGTCCGCACCGAAAATCGCAAAGATTACCGGCGCAAAAGAATACATCTGCATCATAACAGAAGTACAAATACAGGAGTTACAAATATTCCAGATGCAGAGCTTTATGTACAACCAAGGATGTCACATAGTGATATAAATGAGACTCTAAGCTCAACTGATGCTTCACATGTGGACATACAGGAGGGACAATTACTGAGTACAACACCAACTGCACAACTCTCTGATCACAGCTTCAATGTGATTCTTCCTAGCACAACAGAAACAACACAAGTTGAGCCACCCAGTAGATTCTCCAGATATGGAAGGAGAATCAAGCCAAAGTATTGGGAAGATTATGACACTTTATAACTGTGTGATTTGTTGTTTTTTTGTTGTTGTCTTTTTATGTATATTTCTTTATATCTAATATATATTATTTTATTTTTTATTTTTTTAAGAAGGGAGATGTAATGAATATAGCATAATGGTTTCTTCCAGTTGTTGCTGTTTATATTTGTTGCAGTTCATATATTCTAGGGACAAGCATTAGGTATTACAGTGAAATGGGTGTGTTATCTTCAGTTAATAAAAAGTTCTTGAAGTTGAACAATGGCGCATTTATGAGTTCTGTGCATTCTATAACAGGAGATCTTTACAGTGAGTGTATTTCCACATATACATATATACACATGCAGTATATATACCTGTGTATATATATTTTTTTTAACAATAGTTTTTTTATTGGTTTTGCAATAGGAAAAAATACAGTAAATTATTACATAGGTGAAATTTCATGATCAGTACGTAAATTAACAAAGAGATAAGGGGTCTTCCCAATCAACATATAAACTAGGATAGGACCAACAATTTGTGTGACTGAGTGGGTGGACCTCCGTAGGCGGATCTGGTTATGGGTCAGTTCAAGAATTCTCACCTTCCGGAGGTCACTGAGCCCCTTGACAGAGAACTATACCTCCGCTGGAGTGTCTCCAAGGAAGGAAAAAAAAAAAAAATATGTCCATTTTCACAATATCTGGTGTACAGTCTCTGCGCACTGCAATTTCACAAATAAAAACCTTCTAACATTGCGGAACCAAAATGTAATATAACAGAAAGTAATAAACAGAGAAGAAGGAGAGGAGAAGAGAGACAAAAGAATGGAAAAGGGGAAAAGTAGAGGGAAGGGGATAGGGAAGGGGATTGATGCAGAGACAACCCTGGAGTTGGTGTATGGTATTGGCTAGTTGACCTCTACTTCTACGTCTGCATCTATTAAGCTTTGGGCAGCTGTAGATCTACTGGGTAGCTTTGCCCTCCAGTATAACAATTGGGTCTTGCAATATAGGTGGGGGGGGGACTCTATTTAGGGGTGATGGAGTCCCAGTAAAACCTGAGATCTGCATAGAATGCAGACTTGTTTCTTTTGTAGTAGCCATATTCCTCGCATGAGAGCATCTCGTCTGTTTTTTTAATCCACTGTTCTGGTGTTGGAATTGAGGGTGACTTCCAGTGTAGGGCAATGAGGGATTTCGCACAGTTAAGGCCTATGCGTATCAGTGTCTGTCTAATTGTGCATTTGATTGGCGGGGTTTCATTTAAGAGGACTAGCCTAGGGCTTAGGGAAAAGTCTGTCTCAACTAATTTTTTCAAGGTATACTCTACACCATGCCAAAGGGGGCCCAATCTTGGACAAGACCACCACATGTGCAACATGGTGCCCTGTCCACCACATCCCCTCCAACAGAATGACGTAGCGGTAGGATAAAAGTACCATCGTAGTAATACTTTATAGTTAAGCTCTATGATTTTGGGGGATGTGGAGGAGGTGCGCGTATTCTGGAAGATTTGTAACCATTGTGTGGTATCTAGGGTCGTGCCCAGTTCCTGCTGCCATCGGGCTGTATATGGAGGTAGTGGAGGGGTCTGTGCTTTTTGTAGTAGTACTTTGGCTAGTGACAGTGAGCCCTTAGCAATTTTCTCAGTTAGGCAGATTTGTTCAAATGGGGTTGGGGTTCTGAGGAGGTCTTGCTTATTGTGAGTTGTCTGTATAAAATGTTGTAATTGTGCAAATTTAAGCCATGGAGCAAAGAATCCCCGGAATATTTGTGTAAGCTCTTCTCTAGTCTTAAGTTTACCTTGAGTAAGTAGTCGGGTGATGGGGATGGAATCTAACAGTTCGTGGACTATAGTGTCTTTTTTCCTAGGTTCGTACCCTCCCATTAGTTCTATGTTGGGAAAGATCGGGGTAAGTGGAGATGTTGGGGTGGACAGAGCTGGGGTTGTCTTAAGTAATTGGTCCCATGTGTTAAAGATGTGCCTGTAGAGTGGGGACGTCGCGCATAGGGGGGTGCGTCTGGACCTAGGGAGCCAGCACAAGGGGCCGGGGTTAGGTGATTTAAGCAGCTGTGAGTCAACTGCCACCCAGGCCTTAGAGTCTCTTCTACAATGCCAGTCAAGAATTATTTGTAGGGTAACCGCTTGGTAGTATAGACGTAGGTCTGGAAGACCCAGCCCCCCACTCTGTAGGGATCTATACATAGTTCCTCTCGGTATTCTCGGGCAGAGTCTTCCCCACACAAAGCTGTTAATGGCTTTTTGCAATTGTTGTATAAAAGCTTTCGGGATTGTGATGGGCATAGCTTGTAGTATATATAGGATTTTGGGGAGTATAGTCATTTTAATTGATTGTATTCTACCCCACCACGATAGTGATTTGTCTTTCCAGGTAGATAATGAGTGCTGGATAGAGTGTAGGAGCGGTTGGTAGTTGAGGGCAAACCATCTGGATGGGTTAGAGGCTAATACTATGCCTAAGTACTTCAAGTGTGAGTTTTGAATTTTAAATGGGCAAGTTTTAATGAAATTTGCAAAGTTCTTGGGGGTCATGGTAATGTTTAAAAGCTCTGATTTAGTGTAGTTGATGAGGAAATGTGAGTAACTACTGAATTTGTCAAATTCTGCGGTTAGACTGGGTAGGGAGAGTGCTGGGGAAGTGAGGGTGAGTAGGACATCATCGGCAAACATGGCCAATTTGTGAGTATCTGGACCAATGGTAATCCCATGAATGTTTGGGTTTTGCCTGACATGGCAAGCCAGGACCTCCATTGTGAGGACGAATAAGATGGGGGAGAGAGGGCAGCCCTGCCTTGTCCCGTTGTGTATGTTAAAGCTTTGTGAGAGGACTCCATTAGTGCGGACTTTAGCAGAGGGGCCATTATATAATTGGAAAATGCGCTTGATCATTAGTTCCCTGAAGCCAAAATGTTTTAGTGTGCTGCATAAGAAGGGCCAATTTAACCTGTCGAAGGCTTTCTCCGCATCAGTGGAGACCAGGACAGCCGGGGTTTGCTGCGTTTTGGCGAATTCCAACAAGTGGAGAACCCGGATCGCATTTTCCCTGGCCTCCCTGAGCGGAACGAAGCCAGCTTGGTCTACGTGTATAAGCGTTGAAAGTACCTTACTAATGCGGCTTGCAAGGATCTTAGCATAAATTTTGATGTCCCCATTTAATAGGGAGATAGGGCGGTAATTACCTGGTTCTGTGGGGGCTTTATTAGGCTTAGGGATGACTGAGATATGTGCTTCTAAGAGGTTGGGGGAGAGCATTCCATCTTTGTCTAGGGAGGTGAAAAGATTGGTTAAGTGTGGAGCTAGTAGTGCTTGGAATTGCTTGTAGTATGACGCTGTGAACCCATCTGGGCCAGGGCTTTTACGAAGGGGTGAACTGTTTATGGCTGTAATAACTTCCTGCAAAGTTATGGGGTCCTCCATCTGCTTGGCTATTTGGTCGGGTAATGTTGGGATATTTGAGTCTTGGATGTAGGAGTCTATTGCCTCATGATCTGAGGAGTGGGGTGTTATTGGGATGTTATATAGGTTTTTGTAGTAATCGCTGAAGATGTTTGCTATCGACTTACTGTCATGGGTGTAGTCTCCTGGTGTGTTAGGAAGCGCTAGTTTACGGATGAAATTATTATTCGATCGAGCCTTGAGGGCTCTTGCCAGTAGGGGGCCTGCCTTATTGCCTTCTGTGAAGTAGAGTTTTTTTAAATAGATCGCCTTCCTTTGTGCCTCTTTGTTAAGCAGGGCATTCAACTCCTGTCTTGTTTTATATAGTTGTGCTATATGCTGTAAATTGTTTGGTGCTTGCATGTGTAATGTTTCTATCTGTCGAAGTTGTTGGAGCAGTTGCTTGTATTTTGCATTATAATTTTTTAAGAGTATCGCTTTCTGCTTCATAAATTCGCCTCGTATTACCACTTTATGTGCTTCCCATATCAGGGTGGGGGATGTGTTGGGGGTTGCGTTGTGAAGGAAATAGTCTTTAAGTGTACATGTGATTTCGTCCCTTATTAGGGGCTGTAAAAGGAGGGTTTCATCAAGACGCCAATGTGGGTCAGTTAAGGGTTTGTCTGGTAAAGCCAGGGATAGTGTCATCATCGAGTGGTCTGACCATGGGGTCGGAAGAATATCCGAGGATCTCATCATGGGCATACTCCTCTGGTCAATAAATATGTGGTCTATTCTCGAGTAGGACCTTTGGGGGTTGAAGTAAAACGTGTATGTTTTTTGTGACGGGTGTTGGATTCTCCAAGTATCGAGCAGTGTAGCCTCACGTAATACTCTTATAATTGCTCCCAGAGAGCTTCTGGGTATCGAGCTCTTTTTGGTAGAACAGTCTAAGACTGGTTCCAAAGCTACATTACTATCGCCTGCGAGTATCACTGAACCCTGTACTACCCCCAAAAGGACTCCAATTACTTTTTTGAAGAATCGGGCCTGGCCAGTGTTTGGGGCATAGATGTTTACTAGAGTGACCTGGTGATTATACAGGGTGCCTATTAGTATTAGATATCGTCCCTCATTATCTGTATATTTGCTGGTGAGTTGGAAAGGGATGTTATTTCTGAACAGTATGCCTACGCCATTTCGTTTATTGGGGGCTGAATTAAAGAATCCCACTGGGAAGTGTTTGGAGGAGCACTTTGGTTCCGCCTGTGCGCAAAAATGGGTCTCTTGCAAGAAAATGATTTCTCCTTTGTGTTTATGGAACCAATTTAGTGCAATTGACCTTTTTGTTGGGGAATTAAGGCCCTTAACATTCTGGGAAATGAGTAATAGTTCAGGTACTGCCATGTGTAGTGTGGGATAAGGTATTTAGGCCAACCTGAATGCGATATATGTGGTCTGCCGTTAGGGGCTTTAGCGCAGTGTCAACTATTTCTATCGATGTACGCTTTGATATTAGGGTGTAGGCCTTAGAGAACTTTGTTTGTGTATGACCATACCTGAGATCCAGGGCACATCCGTGAGGAATTCCAGCTTTGCCTCTAGCATCAATATGAGAGGGGGGGGGGGGGTAGAGGAGAGGTAGTAGGAGGAGTAGAGTCTCCTGGAGATAGGCTCTGTAGTATCAAAAAGGAAGAGTAAAGGTAAATAACAAATAAACAACAGCCATAACAGAACAACAAGTAAAACAAGATCAAACAGGAATACAACAAGTTATTCAATCTATTGGGGGGAGTCATAGTAACTAGAGAAGGTTACTATGGTGGAGCAAATTCCCACTGTGGGTGGGTTTATATATTAATATGAGTTTAGGACTAGGGGAGTAGTGCGGATTTTGCTAGATACCGCTAGGGGACTATATAGTACTAGGGGCATAATACATTTTTCCTGACTTTACGGGTACTTAAATATAATTAAGGTGGTGCACTGCACCAAGTAACAAATACTTAGAAACCCAAACATCAGAGGTGAAGAAGTCAGGTTAGTTCATCTCTTGGAGAGGCTGCTTTTTGGTGTTGTGTGCTTGGTTTCCTAGACACTTTCATCCAGGGAGGTCTTTGCTGTCTTGGAGTCTGTGCTGTTATATTGGCACTGGATGGCGAAGAAGGCCTTGTTAGGAGTGCAGATGGAGCTGGAATATTTAAGCTTTTGCAGAATTGTTCAAGGTCATCTGTCGTGCTGTATGTGATTACTTGAGAGTTGTGTAGTACCTTAAGACAGAATGGGAAACCCCATCTGTAGGGTATCTTCAGATCTTTATAGAACTATACGGGAGTCACCGTGATATTACTATCACTGGGCTCCTATAGGAGGCGCATAAATATAGAGTGGATACTAATACTTAAAATGTAGACAAAATGAAATATATAATAAAAAATATAAAACATAAAAAGTATACAAATCAATGGTGTATGTAACCCAATCTGGAAAGTCCAGCGAGTCTCTTCAAATGTCCATCAAAACTTGAACAGGCTGCTCTCTGTCTTCACCCAACTGGATGATGTATTCTATGATGCAAAACAAAAACAAAAACAGAGGCGCCACATGTGTGGATCAATAAAACCAGAAATCCAGTAAAGGAGTAGAATAAGGGTACTCACAAACGGAGCGGCACTCTCTTGTGCCAGTAGAGGCGGGCTGGTTTTCAACAGCAAACCAGCTGGCTGTATGTCTCCCAGATAGATAGAGTATGCTTGTCTCCTGGATGTCAAACACCGGCCAAAAACTGCAGTGGAAGGAGGAGGAAGAGCTACAGTGCCCTTAGGTTACTGCTATGAGGATAGTAACACCAACACCAGACTTATGTAAAAGTATAAAATCAGTATTTTATTATACACAATAAAAATACCAAATGGTATAACAAATTACAGCTGGGTGATGACAACCTATCTCCCCATAGACCATACAATATAGCGACGCGTTTCTCAGGGAACACCCCGTTTCCTCAGGCTTGACTTGGATCCATAATGTGTTAATCGTTCTACTAGCGTAACACATTCACTAATCTGCAGTTTTTATTGTCAGTATGACACTAGCGATATATTAATAACCAATAGTACGATATTAATTACAATGGCGCATTATTACTGGCTCTGCAGTTAGATATAGGCGTGGTCATGTCGCCCCCAGCAACCACAATACGATAAAGCTATAAATGGGCTCGGGCCGTGGTGATCATGTGATCATGCGTCAATCTGTATGGATGTCGGAAGCACGGCAATAGCAATTCGGCACACCCCCGATCACATGACATTACGTCATGACAATATATAGCAGCCATTGGCCACACTACCGATCACATGACATTAAGCCATAACAACACGTAGCTAAGAGCGTAAACAATGGGATTGCCATGCCATACAGCTGAGAGTTTAACCAATGGGATCGCCTCATTAGAACAAGCCCCCAATATGGCCGGAATCCTATTGGTTAGGTATGGAATACATGTCAGTTTATTCACTATAACTACATTAGATATAGCGGACGATCGAGATCGGCAATTATCGATCCAATTGTTGATTTATATATTACTGTTAGGGACACATAAGTAAATGAATGTGTATTAATTCAAATCTTATCACGATATATAATTAGAACTAATTAACTAGTACATCTCCACAACAATGGGAGTGTTTGGAAAGGAAGGACATGATAGGTCAATCTGGATAAAGGAAGGGGAGGGTTCGTTTGAACATTAGGTTACTGAGCCCTATATAAAGGGCTTTTATGCATATAACTAACATACAAGCCTGAGGAAACGGGGTGTTCCCCGAGAAACGCGTCGCTATATTGTATGGTCTATGGGGAGATAGGTTGTCATCACCCAGCTGTAATTTGTTATACCATTTGGTATTTTTATTGTGTATAATAAAATACTGATTTTATACTTTTACATAAGTCTGGTGTTGGTGTTACTATCCTCATAGCAGTAACCTAAGGGCACTGTAGCTCTTCCTCCTCCTTCCACTGCAGTTTTTGGCCGGTGTTTGACATCCAGGAGACAAGCATACTCTATCTATCTGGGAGACATACAGCCAGCTGGTTTGCTGTTGAAAACCAGCCCGCCTCTACTGGCACAAGAGAGTGCCGCTCCGTTTGTGAGTACCCTTATTCTACTCCTTTACTGGATTTCTGGTTTTATTGATCCACACATGTGGCGCCTCTGTTTTTGTTTTTGTTTTGTATCTTCAGATCTTGTAGGTGAGTGGTAAGGTACCTTGCCTCTCGCCGTTTGGACAACGTGATGGTGCTTAGGTCAGCAAAAATCTGAACTGTATCTCCCTCAAACAGGATTTGGCGTGTTTTCCGTGAGGCCAGCATAATTCTCTCCTTATCTCTGAAACTTTGGAATCGGATAATTATGTCTCTGGGTGGCTTGTCTTCCGTTGGTTTTGGGCGTAGGGCTCGGTGAGCGGGATGGCTGGCGTTTCTTCTTGCAAGAGGTGTTTAAATAAAAGTTGGAGGTGTTGCTGGAGTTGAGCAGGCACTACTTTTTCGGAGATACCTCTGACCCTGAGGTTCTGCCGCCTCCCTCTGTTATCTAAGTCCTCAACTTGGTTCTGTAGTTGATGTAGCATATCATCGTGTACCTGCAGGGTACGGTTTTGAATATCTGTATCATTGCTGCATTGCTCCATATCTTCTTCTATCTGTAATACCCTATCGCCCAAGTCAGAGAGATCTCTTTTAACTTCAGTCAGTCCCTCTTTAATAAGTTTGCCCACTTGAGTAAAGAAAGAGGCGAAATCTGCTTTGGTAGGCAAATTTTGGATATCAGCTTTTGTGAGGAGGGCAGGTGTATCTGTGAGGCTGGCAGATGTATCTGTGCTAGGTGTATCTTTTTCAGTTTCCGCTATCTCATTTGTGCTTGACATAGAAGTTTCCAACACTTTAAAAAAATTGTCCATTTTTGAGGTGGTAGGTACTAGGCTTTTGTTGGCTTTATCAGGCCTAGGAGTGCGTCTCAACGCCATTTTGGCGCCTCTGTGTAGTAGATTGGCGAGGGTTTCTCAGTTAGCCGTATAGATCTTTTAATGGACTGGTGCACTCACAAGTGTTATAAAGATAGTAAAAGGCTTTAAGCGTTATATTGCTGGTGGTGCTTCAATTCAACACTATCTTGCTAGTTATTTTGTGCTGTAAAGGTTTTCCTTAAATGTCCATTTATCATTTATCAGTAGGCAAGTTTAACATTGTTGTGAGCTTGAAGTGATCGTATCTTTTAAGCTATGTGGGCTGCAGTCTCTTTCACAACCGCGTGGTCTTCTTTTAGCTTAAAGAGTGCCTGCTGTGTAATTACATGAGACCCCTATACCGTTGCTTTAAAGTGTGCAGCCTGTGTCTTTATTAATGTGAGCGACCATTATAAGCTGATTGCTGCTCAGGATCTATGGCTGCTAGGTCCACAGGGGCCAGATTACGTTCCGGTCTAGGGGTCTATCTGAGCAATAACAGGGGTAATGTTCGTGCTAGGTCTTTTACATGCCTACCCGGTCTGAGTGTTATCTCAGTATGTCACGCTCCCAGCTTCATATCTGTGTCGCTTGTGCTGCGTTGTCAGTATTTCATGCGATGCGTGCTGAGGCTTGCGGCCTGTTGATCCGCTGGTGTAGTATGGAGAATATTCTTCCCGTGACTTGCATTGGCATTCAAACTATGCTCCCAGTTGGTTAGAGACGATCCGCCATATGTTCTGTCTAACTGCGGCTTAATCGTCCTTAGATAACTGCCATGGAAAGTGCTCCTTCACCCGGAGCAAAAAATTATGCGGCCATCATAGACGCTGGCCGGCTCCGCCCCCCCTGTGTATATATATTTATATATGTAGAGAAAATAACTCATTGTGTAAGCAATTTACAAATCTAGACAAGTCAGAAGACTTGCTTTTCCCACAGAAACTCTCTGAATACATTGTTTCCAAAGCAGCAAAGGATTCTGGGTAAGATATGCAAATGAGGTTCACGACTCACGTTTTTAATTTTAGCCTGCTTTTTAAGGCAGATTTCCCTTTACACCATAGCATCAATGTATTACACAGCTTTTAAGCTTAGCTAGGGTTAGTACAGTGATTCAATCAATCCCAGGATAGCTGCTTTGTTGTTGTTGCCACTCATCAGCTGGGAGTAGGTTGAATCACTGCTGGGTAAAGTTGATTTCTGGGCGAAATACAACAACAATTAAAATTATGGGGAGGCGAAAAGTGAGTTTAAAATCCTCCACTAAATTCAAAATTTTCTGTGGGAAAAGCAAGTCTTCTGACTTGTCTAGATTTGTAAATGAGTTACACAATGAGTTATTTTCTCTACATTTTGAATTTAGTGTAGGATTTTAAACTCACTTTCCGCCTCCCCATAATTTGAATTGTTGTTGTATATATATATATATTCATTAAAATTATGGTGGAGAAAAAAGTCTGAGATTAAAATCCTCCATGTCTCAAAAGTAAATCAATATAAATTGTTGCATAGGAAATTAGCACACATATGCAAGTAAAAGCAAGCAGGCATACTTGCCTAGATGTGCTAATTTCTTATGCAACAATTTATATTGATTTATATATACTGTATGTATATATATATATATATATATATATATATATATTTATAAATATAGATAGATATAGATATACTGTATATTTAGGGGTATATTTATCATGGTGTGGATAGACATGATCCGCTATAGTGAATCATGTCCGCCGCACATCGATAAATGTGGACAGCGTACGTTGTCAGCATTTATCAGTGCACCAGCAGTTCTGGTGTACTGATGGTGCAATACCGCCCCCTGCGCATATTACGCCTCTAGATCTTATGGTTTGTATAAGAATTATATACACATATTATGGGGCCTATTTATGATGGTGCGAGCAGACTTGACCCAATATAGCGGACATGACCCATTATAGCATACGCTGTCGGCATTTATCATTGCACCAGCAGTTCTTGTGAAATGTTTGTGCAATACTGCCCACTGCAGATTCGCGGCCAATCGTCCGCTAGCAGGGGGTGTTAATCAACCCGATCGTATTCGATCGGGCTGATTGCTGTCCGCCACCTCAGAGGTGGCGTATGAGTTAAGGAGCATCGGTCTTAGGGCTGCTGCGTATTAACTTCCGCTTCAGGCGGAACTAAAGTAGATTTGGTCAGAAGCAGCATCCACTGCTTCATAAATCGACCCCTTAAAATAAAAACAACTCTTCTAAGTGAAATAAAAATAACTCCAATCTGGTTGAGCACATTTGGTCTAAATCAGTGGGATGTTAGCGCGCAAGCTCTGTTATTTTTTTTTTAATAATGTACTGCATTGAAGTCTATGATGAGAAGAAGTTAGAGTTGTCCTTAAGTTAGTGTGCAATTGGTTTCACTGGTGCCCAAACATTTTTCTTTCCACTTGTAATACACACGTTAAAAGTTTACTTCCAGCGTGTTTGTGCGAGAGCAAAAGCGCTAAATAGTGCTCCACTGGTGATCTAGCCATAAATTTGTATTCTACAGCTACTAATTCATGTTCTCTCTATGGTCCTGATAATCTCTGATTATCTAAAGCTCTCTGGGTTTGTAAGATTTTCTCCAGTACTATAAGCCCCCTGTGTTTATTCTCTAAAGTTTTTATCTTGAGAAAAGGTTGTTCCCAGCTTTAAGAATATGAGGGACATGCATACATTACAAATTCATAATTTAAAACTTGTAGAAAACAAATAAATGAAATATTGAACTTAAAATGCTCATAATTTTTTATTGTTAAATCACATTACAAATCACAACAAAATTGTTCTGCAAAAATCATATTTTTTGGAAAAATTAAAACTCAAAATTATGCAGGAGAAAAACTATTTAGTTGCACAAAAGACATTCTAATACATTTACAGTGAAAAAAAAACACTGTGAAATTTATACATTTATATAACAAAATTCAAATTATTTCCATTTTTATAAAATGAGTTTCCCTGTCCCTGCTAGTGAGCTGAAAGGGCGTTTCATGGGCATAGCAGAAATTTATCTCTGTGGTCTGGTGTATCCTGTAAATGTTTCCATCCTGCAGAACTTGCAGTATTATCTCAAAAACTGAAACATAGAGAGATTGAGGCCTATTTATCAAGCCGTCAACCGCAAATACGCTGGAATTCCACAGCGTAATTGTGGAGAGCTTGATTTGCCTTAGTTATCAAAGCTTACAGACCGGCAAAAGTAGAAATTTGTGACGTAACATACGATCCGCCGGTCTAAGTCCGACACAGATGCTTACCTCACTACAGATGTTCCAAATGCAAATTCGGCACTATCTGACTACTTTTGCAAGTTAACAAAAATCTGCCAGGTACGCTTGCCACTATTCAAGGCCAGCGTACCTGGTTTTCAATCCGCCACCCTGGAGGCGGTGGATGCCATAGGAATCAATGGGAGTCTGAAAGCAGTGAAAGCTTATGTTCGCTGCTGGCCGATATCCCATTAATTCCTATAGGAGAATAAAATTTGTGTTTACACCTAACACCCTAACATGTACCCCGAGTCTAAACATCCCTAATCTGCCACCCCCTACACCGCCGCCACCTACATTATACTTATTAACCCCTATTCTGCCATCCAACACCGCCGACACCTACATAATGTTATTAACCCCTATCCCGCTGCTCCTGGAGCCCACCGCAACTAAATAAATGTATTAACCCCTAAACCCCTGGCCTCCCACATCACTAGCACTTACTAAACATATTAACCCCTTAACCGCCAGCCCCCCACATCGCCATAAACTAGATTAAACTATTAACCCCTAAACCTAACAACCCGCTAACTTGATATGAAATATTAACCCATCCCTATCTTATAATAAATGTAAACTTACCTTTAAAATTAAATTAAACTATATTAAAATAATAATTAACCTACCCTAACTATTATACTAAATTACATTAACTATATTAAACTATTAATTAACCTACCCTAACTGTTATACTAAAATTACATTAAACTATATTAAACTATTAATTAACCTACCCTAACTGTCATACTAAATTACATTAAACTATATTAAAATAATAATTACTCTACCCTAACTTTTATACTAAAATTACATTAAACTACAAATTAAATTAACTATATTATATATTTAAACACCTAACCCTACTCAAATAATTTAAATCTACACTAAAAAATTACTAAGTTACAGAAAATAACAAACACTAAGTTACACAAAAAAAGAAACAATAAGTTACAAAAAATAAAAAATAAATTATCAAAGATTTAAACTAATTACACCTAATCTAAGGGCCCTATGAAAATAAAAAAGCCCCCCCAAAATAAAAAAAAACACCTAACCTACAATAAACTACAAATAGCCCTTAAAAGGCCCTTTTGCGGGGCATTGCCCCAAATAAATAAGCTATTTTACCTGTAAATGAAAAATACAACCCCCCCCCCAACAGCAAAACCCACCACCCACACAACCAACCCTCCAAATAAAAACAGAATCTAAAAAAACCTAAGCTCCCCATTGCCCTGAAAAGGGCATTTGGATGGGCATTGCCCTTAAAAGGGCATTTAGCTCTATTGCAGCCCAAACCCTAATCTAAAACTATAACCCACCCAAGAAACCCTTAAAAAATCCTAAAACTAACCCCTGAAGATTCACTTACAGTTTTGAAGATCCGACATCCATCCTCCATGAAGCCGGCAGAAGTCTTCATCCAAGCGACCAAAGTCTTCCTCCAAGCCCGCAGAAGTCTTCACCCAGACGGCATCTTCTATCTTCTTTCATCCGGCGTGGAGCGGCTCCATCTTCAAGATATCCGACGCGGAGCATCATCTTCAATCAACGTCTTCTTCCCGAATGAAGGTTCCTTTAAATGACGTCATCCAAGATGGCGTCCCTTAGATTCCGATTGGCTGATAGAATTCTATCAGCCAATCGGAATTAAGGTTAAAAAAATCCTATTGGCTGTTGCAATCAGCCAATAGGATTGAGCTTTCATCCTATTGGCTGATCCAATCAACCAATAGGATTGAGTTCGCATTCTATTTTTTTAGGGTTTTTTGGGTGGGTTTTAGTTTTAGATTAGGGTTTGTGCTGCAATAGAGCTAAATGCCCTTTTAAGGGCAATGCCCATACAAATGTCCTTTTCAGGGCAATGAGGAGCTTAGTTTTTTTTAGATTAGGTTTTTATTTGGGGGGTTGGTTGTGTGGGTGGTGGGTTTTACTGTTGGGGGGGGGTTTGTATTTTTTATTTTACAGGTAAAAGAGCTGATTTCTTTGGGGCAATGCCACGCAAAAGACCCTTTTAAGGGCTATTTGTAGTTTATTGTAGGTTAGGTGTTTTTTTATTTTGGAAGGGCTTTTTTATTTTCATAGGGCCCTTAGATTGGGTGTAATTAGTCTAAATCTTTGATAACTTATTTTTTATTTTTTGTAATTTATTTTTTTATTTTTTTGTGTAACTTAGTGTTTGTTATTTTTTGTAACTTAGTTGTTAGTTGTTGTAGATTTAAATTATTTGAGTAGGGTTAGGTGTTTAAATATATAATTTAGTTAATTTAATTTGTAGTTTAATGTAATTTTAGTATAAAAGTTAGGGTAGATTAATTATTAGTTTAATATAGTTTAATGTCATTTTATTACAATAGTTAGGGTAGATTAATTATTAGTTTAATGTAGTTTAATGTAATTTTAGTATAACAGTTACGGTAGATTAATTATTAGTTTATTATAGTTTAATTTGATTCTACAGGTAAGTTTAAATTTATTATAAGATAGGGATGAGTTAATATTTAATATAAAGTTAGCGGGTTGTTAGGTTTAGGGGGTTAATAGGTTCATTTAGTTTATGGCGATGTGGGGGTTGTTGTGGTTTAGGGGTTAATAACTTTATTTAGTTGTGGTGGGCTCTGTGAGTGGCGGGATAGGGGTTAATAACATAATGTAGGTGGTGGTGGTGTAGGGGACAGCAGATTAGGGGTTAAGAACATAATGTAGGTGGCGGTGGGCTCCGGGAGCGGTGGGATAGGGGTTAATAACTTTAATAGAGTGGCGGTGGGGTCCGGGAGCAGCAGGATAGGGGTTAATAAGTTTATTAGAGTTGTGGCTGTGTCGGGGAGCAGCGGGATAGGGGGTTAATAACTTTATTTAGTTACGACGGGTCGGGGGCGGCGGGATAGGGGTTAAACATTTTAGTATAGTGGCGGTGATTAGTGACAGTATACAAATAAAGCTGTGAAAAAGCCAAATAGCAGCGAGATCGATGACTGTTAGTTAACAACAGTCCGCTGCTCATCACACCGTTCTTGGTGCGTGGCTTTTTGACAGATTTTTTGTTAAATATGGAGAGCGTATTCAGGTCCGCGGCAGCGATGTTAGGCGATGTCAGGTGAGCATATTGGTGCCGTCGAATGCAGCAAAGTTGACAGCTTGATAAGTAGGCCCCAAAGTGTCAAAATACACTAAACACACTACTCTATAACAAAAAAACATTTATATTAAAATAAATTCAATTTAATATACTATATGCTGAAAGCACAGTAATCTTATTACTATTGGCCGAAGTATTTAATTTTTAAAGTGCGTTCCTTGCTCCCTGCTAACTTTGCTCACCCCAGCAAAGTTTCCCTTTTCAATGAGCTCTATTACTTTCTATTAGAAATTTTGCAACTGGCAAGGACAGATACTTTTTTAGATAATTCCCTGATAGCTGCTCCTGTGTCAGTGCATTTCTTCCTGTCAAATCCGGCCCTATGAGCCCAAAAAGTTTAAGCACCCTGTTCAGGTGAGATGACCTCAAATGATGCATCTGTGCAATAAAGTCCTCGATGAGATGATCTTAAGGCATATTTTATACTGTTAGCTGTGTATCTTGCTAAGGTTAGGAGACTACATTTCTGTACACAATGGCGAGATATATACTGTGAGGACCAGGGTTAACCAACCCTGCAACAGTCACTTGTTTGGCACAGAAAGGGTTAACAGACCATTTCCACTTTATCTAATCTGTCCCAGTCTAGCCCCTCCAGGCAAGTCTGTGACTTAGTTCAGTGGGTGCAAAGGTTAACAACAAACTCTAGTTTGTCCTAAGCTTATAAAAATGCCCAAACTCCGCTTTAATGCCACCCTCACTAAACTATCTCTAAGCTGCCACCACTTAAGATTGATTATAAGGGAATACTTAAGGAATGCAGGCTAAAAAATTAAATCCCAAAATACAATTTTGCAAAAAAAAAATCTAAAATTACAGTAGAAGTCAGGGGCGTGTCCAACTAGCGATTCTCAGAGGTCGCACTTCCTGGGGCTCTGGCTGATTTGCCTTAAAGCCTCCGAAATTAGGCTACATTTCACAGCTACTATACAGACACCAAATAATATAACATTCTTAAGTTATGCACGGAGCCTATTGTCACTTTAGCGACTGTATTATTGATACCTGAACATTAGAACGGACATCTAGGGCCTGGAGCGGCGACTCACTACAAGTGGCACTACCCCCCTCAGTATATCTGAGGTATATTTGCCTTAAGTGGACATAAAACTCCATTACTAAATTTATCATTCAAGGACAGACCTACATTGATAAGACAACACCTATCGATAACCGTGGAGGAATCGAGACAGCTAATGGAAGCCCAGATTTATGATTATGCCACTGTAATAATTCCAGAAATGGCGGCCATGGCGGGGACGCCTCTACAAACCTTAGAACACTGCTTCAGCAAACTTGATCGGCTCATGCAGTCCTTGATCGACAGAGCTCCAGCAGACTACCAATTAAATGTTTTCAATAACAGCAGCATGGATCTTTTTCCTTATAATAATTTAAAGAGGTTAAACTTTCTACCAAAGACACCACTTCTCCCTGTAAGAAAGCCAACAAGAAAAAACAGGTAGGACTTCTGTGCCGAATAAACCTATCGGAGATGACGCAAAAGAAAGAACAGATAAACATGACATCACCCCCTCCATCAACAGGCTTACAGGCCAAAACTATAGACCTGATGGGCATCCAAACACTTCAGTGGCAAAGTAATGCTGACTGCATATTACAGCCAAACAAAAACATACAAAATATTATTGGACCCTATCGGAATATAGACCGGAACCTCCAAACACCACCTACACAGTCCGCACTTAGAGGAGTCAGTCCAGTCAAAGAGGTCAATTTATTAAAGTCTGGCGGAAATGATACACTGTAGCATATCATGACCGCCAGACATAGCTGAATGCAGACAGCATATGCTGTCCATATTCAGCATTGCACAAGCAGTTCTAGTGAACTGCTTGTGCAATACCACCTCCTGCAGATTCACGGCCAATCGGCCGCTAGCAGGGGGTATCAATCAGCCCGATCGTATAGGATCGGGTGGATTGCTGTACGCAGCCTCAAGGCTCATGCAGAAACAGGGTGAATTGGCCCATTTCGGCAAATAATAAATTGACCCCAAAGAATTGCTTATCAAGATCATATCCAAGGAACCCAAACAAAGTTATCCTATATCTTACCACTTTCAGAACACACCCTTCGTTATCAAAGATGCAATACAAGACCCTCTGGTCTCATAGTGTATAACCCTGGATGGAAGTAAACAGAGCACTCTCCCCTAGTCTGCCTATCGATATGGGACTTCTTCTATGCAGAACTTTGGCTGGTACGTGCATAGACAAAACAGGGAGCTCCTTCCTGTTGATAAACCTCCTTCAGCCTTAACTTGAAAAGTGATCATACATGGATAAATGGTTCAAGTTTATTAACCTGTTCGACAAAGTTTAATATGTTTCCTACTATGTTATATTCCTTGCTGTAAAACTGAAGCACCAGTTTGCATGTTAAGTATCTTTCACACTGTACGCACTGAGAAGTTATTATCGCTGTATTTCCTACACTGATTTTGATCTGTGTTTGCTATCTGCCACCTGATCATCATTGCTATGGTTGTGTCCTGTGCGGGGGTTCAGAGGAAGGTGTATAATGATGTATGCAGAACGGGTGTTATTATTATAAACTTGTTGTCATTAGAACATACAAACTCAGTATAATACATGCGCGTCCCTTGTGGCTAGCAGCCAAAACTGGGAGAGTTGTAAATGTAAGAATAACCATACTTAAGGGCCGATTTATCAAGCTCCGTATGGAGCTTGATGCCCCTGTTCATGCGCGAGCCTTCAGGAAGACCACTGCTCCATAACTAAGAGAAATCAACCCGATGAAATACGATTGGGTTGATTGACACCCCCTGCTAGCGGCCGATTGGCCGTAAATCTGCAGGGGGCGGCATTGCACCAGCAGTTCACAACAACTGTTGGTGCAATGATATATGCCGACAGCGTATGCTGTCGGCATTTATCAATGTGCAGCGGACATGATACGCTCCATCGTATCATGTAAGCTCACACTATGATAAATCTACCCCTTAGTGTATACCATATTTTGCTGCATCGTAAACCTTATATAAAGCATTGATATGTTGCTTTTAATTTGAAGAACATACTTGCAAACAATTTGTCTAAATAAGGATGGTGAAACTACGCTTCTATTGATCAAATACAACTGATATCTTAACAAGGTTTAAATTGTCCATGGAGTAATTCTTTTAACCCTTTAATATGATTTATAACTTCCCCATATAATAATTTTCATAACGTGTATCCTTTCCTGATTGTTGTCAGTTAGCTTGGCTTTGGCCTCTAATTTGTTTAACTAGATGTGTTTATGTTCATATCTATAAAATCCATATATCTTCTCCACAAAAAATCAAGAGGGATCTGTATTATCCCTATAAAAAAACAAAATGAGGATAGTTAACCATATACTCAAGAATGTACTTTGTTTAATATCTATTTTTTTCTGAATGTATAAGTTTGATGAATGTAATATGCAATTCCTCATAATAATAATAATAAAAATACTACCAGTCTCTTTCATTAACATGGTTCAAATATTAGACAAATTATTTACTATGCAAATAATTATGTACAGTGCATTATTAATAAAAAAATATGTTAACAAATAGAATTATACACAAGCAAACAGTTTTAAAAATAAAAAGGAGAAATAACAGAATCCAATACTTGACTAGCTTTAGATATCTGTGCCAGGGAGATAGGCCAGGAAAGATGATTATTCACTCTGTTGGTATACAGCTTTCCATGTAAAATGAACCCCTTGTATTGTTAGACACAAAATTATATACCTGTTTCTCTGATATCAAATTACTTGACCCAACCTCTTTCTAAAGGTTTTAGGAAACCCCTCTCTTTTTAGGACATGTCTTAAAGCTCTGAATCCTTGAAATTATAGAACACCTTATAACTTCTGTTTTACATATTCAGTGCATACACCTATATAAGCATGTTCCCAGTGACATCACAACAATTAGTTTGGTACCAAATATGACATGGTTGTCATATTTTCATTACCTAGTTTCATAGTATGCTTAAAAGCATGTTTCAAGTTGTACTAGTGTCCTCTTATTGACCTTATCTAGCTCTGGGTTGAGGGAAATGCTTTTTGTCTCTTGTGCTGACATTTTTACTTACTTTATGCATCAATAGATATGAAATAACATTTGATCAAGTGGAACTTAGAAACTATTTATTAGGGGTTCTGTCTTACCTAAGAGGAAAAACAGCAACAAGCTAACGAAAATGAATCCATTAGCATCTAAATCATGAGGTGTTCATGACATATACATTTACAGATATATACATAACAATAGTGCTCAATTGAATAAGCATCTCAAAACTGCATTGAAGCTATGATGTAAAAATCAGAATCTTATTACAAATAAAATCTTGTACAAACAGTGCACATACATAGCTTATGCTATACAAATTATCCTTAAATTATGGAGAGAAAAATCATATTCAATGTAAGCAATAAAACCCGCCTTTAAGATACACAGCTAAAACTGTAGCCAAGAAAACAAAATTCAAAGGGTTCCTTTTACTTCTATTGAGAAATGAGTGGGTGGGCTATAAACAGGGCGTTACTTGGGTGTGTATTTAGTTTCTACACAAAACAGAATTATCTAAACATATTATGCCTCTAGGTCTCACGGTTTGTATCAGAATTATCTACACATATAATGCCTCCAGGTCTTTTACGTTTTGTATCAGAATTATCTACACATTTTATGTCTCTAGGTCTTACAGTTTGTATCAGAATTATCTACACATATTATGCCTCTAGGTCTTACGATTTGTATCAGAATTATCTACACATATTATGCCTCTACGTCTTATGGTTTGTATCAGAATTATTTACACATATTATGTCTCTAGGTATTACGGTTTGTATAAGAATTATCTACTCATATTATGCCTCTTGGTCTTGTGGTTTGGATCAGAATTATTTACATACATTATGCCTCCTGGTCTTGTGGTTTGTATCAGAATTATCCACACATATTATGCCTCTAGGTCTTACGGTTTGTTTATGAATTATCTACACATATTACGCCTCTAGATTTTATGGTTTGTATAAGAATTATCTACACATATTATCTGACCTATTTATGATTGTGCGAGCGGACATGACCCAATATAGCGGATCATGTCCGCTGCACATCGATAGTTCTTGTGAACTGCTGGTGCAATACCGCCCCCTGCAGATTTGTGGCCAATCGTCTGCTAGCAGGGGGTGTCAATCAACCTGATCGTATTTGATCGGGTTGATTTCTGTCGATTTCTGTCCGCCGCCTCAGAGCAGGCGGACAGATTATAGAGCAGCGGTCTGAATTATCTACACATATTATGTCTCTAGGTCTTATGGTTTGTATAAGAATTATCTACACATATTATGCCTCTAGGTCTTATGGTTTGTATCAGAATTATCTACACATATTATGCCTCTATGTCTTATGGTTTGTATCAGAATTATCTACACATATTATGCCTCTAGGTCTTACGGTTTGTATAAGAATTATCTACACATATTGTGGCTCTAGGTCTTATGGTTTGTGTAAGAATTATATACACATATTACGCCTCTAGGTCTTATAGTTTGTATAAGAATTATCTACACATATTATGTCTCTAGGTCTTATGGTTTGTGTAAGAATTATATACACATATTATGCCTCTAGGTCTTACGGTTTGTATTAGAATTATCTACACATATTACGCCTCTAGGTCTTATGGTTTGTATAAGAATTATTTACAGATATTATGCCTCTAGGTCTTGCGGTTTTATGTCACTGAATGTAGGCTGGCAAATTTGTTTCAACATAAAAGTTGTCTCTATGAATGTCAGGGTTCAGCCTGGAATTGAACCTGGGACCTGTCTCTCTTTCTGCAGCTGTTATTTCCCAGCTGTTGTTTTACCTCTATGTGAAATACAGATTTGTTGGATTTCCTGGTTCCTGATTTCTGCTTCAATTACTGACTACTCTTCTGGATAATCCCTTGGCACTGTTTCATTTTTGGACTGATTTCCTGGCAATTGATCTTGCCTAAAACCTTCTTTCCTAAGGACTGACTCAGGTACTTGTGCTTGCTTGTTTCCTGATACTACAACGTTCCAATTGCAGTCTATGCAAATATCCTGTTTGTTACTACAAAGTTCCAATTGCAGTTTATGCAAATATCCTGTTTGTTTCTACAAAGTTCCAAATTACAGCATATGCAAATATCCTGTTTGTTATTACAGAGGTCTGCATTCCTGTTTGTTATTACAAAGCCCTGCATTCCTGCTTGTTATTACAAAGAACTGTATTCCTGCCTAATACTACAACCTATAGACTTTGTCTTATCTAATTGCATATCTCTACCATGCTTTATCCTATAAATAAAACCATCTCCTTTATTTCCTAAAACGTTGTACCTGTTTAATTATACCTAAAGGGAAAGACTCACGCAGACAAAACACAACATTAACCCCAAAACCTGACTCCTCTGCACAACAGCTTCTTACTCCTGAACCTGCTCCCTTACAGAGTATGACAGAATGTGAAAGCCATAAATTGGAGCTTGCAGAGGGGGTTCACTCTTTGACTGAAGTGTCAGAGAGAATTTTGTCTGTGGACTCTCATCTACTACAACTTAAGCAACTTCTAAAATCTCTTCCAGATGCATTGAAGTCACTAATCCAAGATTTAACTGCTGGATTCCAGACATTACAGGATAGCCTGAAAGACTTTTTCAATAAAAAAATGTTTGGGTTTGGCACTCCTACTCCTGTGCCCACTACCCCAAAGGCTGTATCCTTATCAATCAAAAGGAGGATTTCAACCCGTCTTACCACTGATAAAATGGCCAGAAGGAGAAATAATGGCTTATGCTTCTATTGTGAAGCTACTGGGCATGTAATATCATATTGTCCAGTGAGACCCCCTAAGAAGTCTGTTCCGCGGTCTCCACCTCTAAATCCTGAGTTATCAAATGGACAGGCTACAGAGAGGAAGTCAAACTGTGATCCCACTTCAGATTCCTCTGGAGATGAGCTCTGCATGTGTTCTATTTTACATCCCCAATTTGATCAGCCTAGGACTGCACCTTTCAAAGACTCTGATTCCTGTGAAGTACTAACATGTCATCCACAGAATCCTAGTACTATGAATCCAGAGATTTTCCTACCAGATCCAGCTACATTCTTATCTTTGTGCTTTCCAGAGGAGATGTCTAACTATTCTACCATTGAAGATGATACTGATTCTGACACTGGAGGGACAGTGCTTCAAACTGCTGTGCAATCAAAAGGTCCTTTACCACATCTACCTCATACCCACCTCTCCAGAACCTACAAGCCTAGAACTGCACTGAAACCAAAGATCAGTCCTGTTGGGGCCCTCTATACTAATTCCAGTCCCCAGAATTCTTCCTGAAGAGCCCTTTAAAAAAGAAAAAAAACCCTCTGATTGTGCATATGCCTCTGATGGCACTTTGGTACACATCAAAGATTTGGAGTTATATGAGAATGCCAAGTCTGCCCAGTGGTCGTCCTTGAGGAAGGGGTACTGTCAGGATTCAGCCTGGAATTGAACCTGGGACCTGTCTCTATTTTCTGCAGCTGTTACTTCCCAGCCTGTTGTTTTACCACTATGCCACCAGATGGCTTGATCACAGGAAAGGAATATTGTGTTTTTCTGTTTGCTGCAACTTTGTCTCTCTGGCTCCACCTGCTTGCCAGCTGAAAGAAATCATTTATTCAGCAGCCTGCTTTTTCTGGGAGGTTTGTTTGCAATTCTGTGCTTTCACATTTAGAGTTATACTGTGAAACACTCTCTGCTCCTGTATCCTGTGTGAAATATAGATTTGTTGGATTTCCTGGTTCCTGATTTCTGCTACAATTACTGACTACTCTTCTGGATAATCCCTTGGCACTGTGTTTCATTTTTGGCTGTGTTCCTGGCAATTGCTTTTGCCTAAAACCTTCTTCCCTAAGGACTGACTCAGGTACTTGTGCTTGCTTGTTTCCTGATACTACAAAGTTCCAATTGCAGTCTATGCAAATATCCTGTTTGTTTCTACAAAGTTCAAAATTACAGCATATGCAAATATCCTGTTTGTTATTACAAAGCTCTACTTTCCTGCGTGTTATTACACAGTTCCAGTCTACAGCATATGCAAATATCCTGTTTGTTATTACAAAGCCCTGCATTCCTGCTTGTTATTACAAAGAGCTGTATTCCTGCCTGATACTACAACCTATAGACTTTTTCTTATCTAATTGCATATATATACATTGCTTTATCCTATAAATAAAACCATCTCTTTTATTTTCTAAAATGTTGTACCTGTTTAATTATGCCTAAAGAGAAAGACTCACGCAGACATAACACAGCATTAACCCCAAAACCTGACACCTCTGCACAACAGCTCCTTACTCCTGAACCTGCTCCTTTGCAGAGTATGACAATGAAAGTGAAGGAAAAATATATTTTTGTGAAACTACAGTATAAAAGAAAATGAAAATAGCATCATTTGACCTGAATGTGCTTCACAATAAAATGCTGCTATCGGTGCTGTTTGCTCCCGGTTACATTTGCAGTACCCTGTGAGAATTTGCATTCTAGTGAGCTTCATTACTTTCTTGGTAGGTAAGCTCATGACTCACAGGGCATTCCTCGTTCAGCCACTTTTCTTATAGCATTCCGTGAGGTCTGCCCATGAGAGAGTCAGCAGCATATTTCTAACTATGCTGACAACTTTTAGATCATCTTGCCAGTACTGTGAGGTCACTCAAAGAATTTTAGAAATGCAAATGTTGGCTTTAAAGATGTTTATCTCACTATGTAGGATCTGGATGTTAAAAAAAATGCATCTTTATTACAATATAAGTTATATTAAAATAAAAAGCAAACATATTTTTCATCTTTTCTCTTTATGCCAATTTTTTGATCATATACGAATGCATACTTAATGTATACTTATCTGAGTCTGTATTGGAGATACCAGTGTTATCGAATTTTACTTACGTTTATTTATGGGCAATATAACAGGATTTAGAAGTCATTACTGAACAGCTGTAAGTGCACACTGTAGACTTCCTAAGGACTAAACCTGCCACATATTGGGAATGTTTTCTTGTCTTTAGGAAGCATGTTATTGTGATCGGGAGATGAGAATTTGACGTTCAGTCAACTGAAAAGTAAGATCTCACAGTTAAAGAAATGTCAAATGTCAAAGTCAAATGTCAAAGTCTGTACCATGAGAGTGAGGTTTGTAAATGGCGGTCTGTACCGTGAGAGTGAGGTTTGGAAATGGCTGGTCTGTACAGTGAGAGTGAGGTTTGTAAATCTCAGGTCTGTACAGTGAGAGTGAGGTTTGTAAATCACAGTCTGTATAGTGAGAGTGAGGTCTGTAAAATCCCAGTCTGTACAGTGAGAGTGAGGTTTGTAAATCACGGTCTGTACAGTGAGAGTGAGGTCTGTAAATCACGGTCTGTACAGTGAGAGTGAGGTCTGTAAATCACGGTCTGTACAGTGAGAGTGAGATTTATAATTCACGGTCTGTACAGTGAGAGTGAGGTTTGTAAATCACTGTCTGCACAGTGATAGCGAGGTTTGTAAATCACAGTCTGTAACAGTGAGAGTGAGGTCTGTAAATCACAGTCTGTACAGAGAGAGTGAGGTCTGTAAATCACAGTCTGCACAGTGAGAGTGAGGTTTGTAAATCACAGTCTGTACAGTGAGAGTGAGGTTTGTAAAACAGTCTGTACAGTGAGAGTGAGTTCTGTAAATCACAGTCTGTACAGTGAGAGTGAGTTCTGTAAATAACAGTCTGTATAGTGAGAGTGAGGTTTGTAAATCCCAGTCTGTATAGTGAGGGTGAGGTCAGTAAATCACAGTCTGTAACAGTGAGAGTGAGGTCTGTAAATCACAGTCTGTATAGTGAGAGTGAGGTTTGTAAATCACGGTCTGTACAGTGAGAGTTGAGGTCTGTAAATCACGGTCTGTACAGTGAGAGTGAGGTCTGTAATTCACGGTCTGTACAGTGAGAGTGAGATTTATAATTCACGGTCTGTACAGTGAGAGTGAGGTTTGTAAATCACTGTCTGCACAGTGATAGCCGAGTGTTTGTAAATCACAGTCTGTACAGTGAGAGTGAGGTCTGTAAACTCACAGTCTGTACAGAGAGAGTGAGGTCTGTAAATCACAGTCTGCACAGTGAGAGTGAGGTTTGTAAATCACAGTCTGTACAGTGAGAGTGAGGTTTGTAAAACAGTCTGTACAGTGAGAGTGAGTTCTGTAAATCACAGTCTGTACAGTGAGAGTGGAGTTCTGTAAATAACAGTCTGTATAGTGAGAGTGAGGTTTGTAAATCCCAGTCTGTATAGTGAGGGTGAGGTCAGTAAATCACAGTCTGTACAGTGAGAGTGAGGTCTGTAAATCACAGTCTGTATAGTGAGAGTGAGGTTTGGAAATCAGAGTCTGTACAGTGAGAGTGAGGTCTGTAAATCACAGTCTGTACAGTGACGGGTGAGGTTCTGTAAATCCACAGGTCTGTATAGTGAGAGTTAGGTTTGTAAATCACAGTCTGTACAGTGAGGGTGAGGTCTGTAAATCACAGTCTGTATATTGAGAGTGAGGTCTGTAAATCACAGTCTGTACAGTGAGGGTGAGGTCTGTAAATCACAGTCTGTATAGTGAGAGTGAGGTCTGTAAATCACAGTCTGTACAGTGAGAGTGAGGTTTGTAAATCACAGTCTGTACAGTGAGAGTGCCATACTCTGCAAGGGAGCAGGTTCAGGAGATGGGAGCTGCTGTACAGAGGTGTCAGGTTCTGGGGTTTAAAGTTGTGTTTTGTCTGCGTGAGTCTTTCCTTTTAGGCATAATTAAACAGGTACAAGGTTTTAGGAAATAAAGGTGCTAGTTTTTATTGATAGGATAATTAGCAATACAGAGATATGCAAACTAGATGAGGGAAAGTCTATAGGCTGTAGTACCAGGCAGAAATACAGATCTTTGTATAACAGGCAGGATACTTGCATATGTTGTAAACTGGAACTAAGGCTGTAGACTGGAACTGTGTAATAACAGGCAGAGAATGCAGGACTTTGTAATGACAGGCTGGATACTTGCATATGCTGTAGACTGGGACTCTGTAGTAACAGACAGGAATGCAGTTCTTTGTAATAATAGGCAGGGATACTTGAATATGCTGTAGACTGGAACTCTGTAGTAACAGACAGGAATGCTGATCTTTGTAATAACAGGCAGGATACTTGCATATGCTGAAGACTGGAACTATAGGCTGTAGACTGGAACTCTGTAGTAACAGACAGGAATGCAGTTCTTTGTAATAACAGGCAGACTACTTGCATATGCTGTAGACTGGAACTATAGGCTGTAGACTGGAACTCTGTAGTAACAGATAGGAATGCAGATCTTTGTTATAACAGGCAGGATACTTGCATATGCTGTAGACTGGAACTATATGCTGTAGACTGGAACTATAGGCTGTAGACTGGAACCTCTGTAGTAACAGGACAGGAATGCAGATCCTTGTAAATAACAGGGCAGGATACTTGCATATTGCTGTAGACTGGAACTCTGTAGTATAAGACAATAATGCAGATTTTTGTAATAAGAGGCAGGATACTTGTATATGCTGTAGACTGGAACTCTGTAGTAACAGGCAGGAATGCAGATCTTTGTAATAACAGACAGGAAATGGGCATAGACTGCAAACTGGAACTCTGCTCTGTAGTAACAGGTAACAAGCAAACAAAAGTACCTGAGGCAGTCCTTAGGAAATATCAGGGAATTAACCAAGATCAATTACCAGGAAATCAGTCCAGAAACGGAACATAGTGCCAAGGGAAAATCAAGAAGAGCAGTCAGTAAATGAAGCAGAAATCAGGCACCAGTAAATCCAACAAATCTGTATTTCACTCAGGAAACAGGACCAGAGGGTCTGTCAGAGTATAACACTCAAATGTCAAGGCCCAGAACTGCAAGCAAAACTCCCAAATATAGCAGGCTGCTGATTATATGACTTTGTTTCAGCTGGGTAAGCAGGTGGAGCCAGAGAGCCAAAGTTGCAGCAAACAGAAAAACCCCAATATTCTTAACCTCGTGAACAAGCCATCTGGTGGCAAAGAGGTAAGCCAACAGGCTGGGGAAGAACAGCAGCAGAAATAGAAACAGGTCCCAGGTTCAATTCTAGGCTGGATCATGACAGAGAGTGAGGTCTGTAAATCACAGGTCTGTACAGTGAGAGTGAGGTTTGTAAATTGCAGTCTGTACAGTGAGGAGTGAGGTTTGTAAATCACAGTCTGTACAGTGAGAGTGAGGTTTGTAAATCACAGTCTGTACAGTGAGAGTGAGGTTTGTAAATCACAGTCTGTACAGTGAGAGTGAGGTTTGTAAAATCACAGTGAGAGTGAGGTTTGGAAATTGCAGTCTGTACAGTGAGAGTGAGGTTTGTAAATCACAGTCTGTACAGTGAGAGAGAGGTTTGGAAATCACATTCTGTACAGTGAGAGTGAGGTTGTAAATCACAGTCTGTACAGTGAGAGTGAGGTTTGGAAATCACATTCTGTACAGTGAGAGTGAGGCTTGCTTTACTAAGAATCTTGTCAGTACTGTGAGGTACCTCAAAGAATTTTAGAAATGCAAGTTTTGGCTTTAGAGATGATTATCTCACTATGTAGGTTCTGGATGTTAAAAAAGATGCATCTTTATTACAATTTAATATACTGTATATTAATATAAAAAAGCAAACATATTTTTCATCTTTTCTCTTTATGCAAGTTTTTTGATCATATACACATGCATACTCAATGTATATTTATCTGAATCTGTATTGGAGATACCAGTGTTATCGTATATGACATACGTTTATTTATGAGCAATATAACAGGATTTAGAAGTCATTACTGAACAGCTTGTAAGCGCATACTGTAGACGTCCTAAGGGCTAAACCTGCCACATATTGGGAATGTTTTCTTGTCTTTAGGAATAGGGAATCATGTTATTGGGATTGAGAGTTGAGAATTTCTACGTTCAGTCAACTGGAGGTAAGATCTCACAGTTAAAGAAATGCAAACAAAGAGAAACGTAATTCTTTGCAGTGAGAGTAAGGTTTGTAAGTCTGTACCGTGAGAGTTAGGTTTGGAAATCACAGTCTGAACAGTGAGAGTGAGGTTTGGAAATCGCGGTCTGAACAGTGGAGTGTGAGGTTTGGAAATCGCGGTTGTACAGTGAGAGTGAGGGTTGGAAATCACAGGTCTGTACAGTGAGAGTGAGGGTTGGAAATCGCGGTCTGTACAGTGAGAGTGAGGGTTGGGAAATCGCAGTCCTATACAGTGAGAGTGAGGGTTGGAAATTGCAGGTTCGTACAGTGAGAGTGAGGGTTGGAAATCACAGTTCTGTACAGTGAAAGTGAGCGTTGGAAATCACAGGTCTGTACAGTGAAAGTGAGGGTTGGAAATCACAGGTCTGTACAGTGAGAGTGAGGGTTGGAAATCACAGGTCTGTACAGTGAGAGTGAGGGTTGGAAATCACAGTTCTGTACAGTGAGAGTGAGGGTTGAAATAAACAGGTCTGTACAGTGAAAGTGAGGGTTGGAAATCACAGGTCTGTACAGTGAGAGTGAGGGTTGGAAATCACAGGTCTGTACAGTGAGAGTGAGGGTTGGAAAATCACAGTTCTGTACAGTGAGAGTGAGGGTTGGAAATCGCAGTCTGTACAGTGAGAGTGAGGTTTGGAAATCCCAGTCTGTACAGTGAGAGTGAGGGTTGGAAATCACAGGTCTGTACAGTGAGAGTAAAGGTTGGGAAATCACAGGTTTTGTACAGTGAGAGTGAAGGTTGGAAATCACAGGTCTGTACAGTGAGAGTGAGGGTTGGAAATCGCAGGTTTGTACAGTGAGAGTGAGGGTTGGAAATCACAGGTCTGTACAGTTGAGAGTGAGGGTTGGAAATTGCAGGTTTGTACAGTGAGAGTGAGGGTTGGAAATCACAGGTCTGTACAGTGAGAGTGAGGGTTGGAAATCACAGGTCTGTACAGTGAGAGTGAGGGTTGGAAATCACAGGTCTGTACAGTGAGAGTTAGGGTTTGGAAATCACAGGTTTGTACAGTGAGAGTAAGAAGATGAGATAAATTAAGGATATTTTATTCTTATTGAATACTGTCATTGTAAACCTAAACTGCCACATGTTGGGGATGTTTTCTTGTCTTAGGAATAGGGAATCATGTTATTGGGATTGGGAGTTGAGAATTCTACATTCAGTCAACTGGAGGTAAGATCTCACAGTTAAAGAAATGCAACAAAGAGAAACGTAATTTCTTTGCAGTGAGAGTAAGGTTTTTAAGTCTGTACCGTGAGAGTTAGGTTTGGAAATCACAGTCCTGAACAGTGAGAGTGAGGTTTGGAAATCACAGTCTGTACAGTGAGAGTGAGGTTTGGAAATCGAGTTCTGAACAGTGAGAGTGAGGTTTGGAAATCGCAAGTCTGTACAGTGAGAGTGAGGTTGGAAATCACAGGTCTGTACAGTGAGAGTGAGGGTTGGAAATCGCAGTCTGTACAGTGAGAGTGAGGGTTGGAAATCACGGTCTGTACAGTGAGAGTGAGGGTTGGAAATCGCAGTCTGTACAGTGAGAGTGAGGGTTGGACATTGCAGGTCTGTACAGTGAGAGTGAGGGTTGGAAATCACAGGTCTGTACAGTGAAAGTGAGGGTTGGAAATAACAGGGTCTGTACAGTGAAAGTGAGGTTTGGAAATCACAGGTCTGTACAGTGAGAGTTGGGTTGGAAATCACAGGTCCTGTACAGTGAGAGTGAGGGTTGGAAATCACAGGTCTGTACAGTGAGAGTGAGGGTGGAATCGCAGTCTGTACAGTGAGAGTGCGGTTTGGAAATCGCAGTCTGTACAGTGAGAGTGAGGTTTGTAAATCACCTGTCTGTACAGTGAGGGTTGGAAATCACAGTCTGTACAGTGAGGGTTGGAAATCACAGGTCTGTACAGTGAGAGTGAGGGTTGGAAATCACAGGTTTGTACAGTGAGAGTGAGGGTTGGAAATCACAGGTCTGTACATGTGAGAGTAGGGTTGGAAATCGCAGTCTGTACAGGGAGAGTGAGGTTTTCACTTTATTTATATTAGCTTTCCATTGGCCATACTTTTTGAGATACTACTCTCAGTTAGATATACGTCTGATATTATAGTATATCCTCTTTTTTTTGTACTTTTTTAAGAGATGTTTTATTGTGTATAAATATTTTTTTTATTAAATGCAACATATTATTGCCCTTCTAGCACCATATTTGTCTAAAACACTTTAAGCTGTTTATTCAGCGCCGAGGGCTAAAAGTTTTTGTTGTGAAAGACCTTTTTTATCTCTAGTATAATTTTCAGAGGTTGGGGAAACCCCTGTTTTTCCTCTGGGCATTACAGTACTTAGCGCAGAGATCACTTCTTTTTGTGTTTAAATCACGGTCTGTACAGTGTAAATGAAAATCTGTAAATCACGGTTTGTACATTGGGTTTTTTTTCAGTTGTGGGGTGTAATGTGAGTGAAGCAACTCAGGACTATCTTAAAAATGGTTAAAATCCTTTATAGAAGATGAGATAAATTAAGGATATATTATTTCTTATTGAATACTGTCATTGTAATAGAGATGAGGATTAACACCATTGATTGCAGTATTCACCTGTTGTATTCTCATCAGAAGTGCTACAGCAGAACAACCTTGACTATACTATTAACCCTTTGAGGGATTATGTATATATATATATATACAGTATATATGAAGAAATATATATTTTTTACAAACTTTGAATGTTTGCACAACATTTCCCTTTTGTAACATTCTTTTTAAAGTTTGTTCACCAGCTCTCAGCGTTACATGAAATTCCATTGATGCTCCTTATAGAAAACAGATTGGACTCTCTGGTATAGAGACACATTTGGTTTTCGAGCAAATGCATTTTTTTCTGAAAGTTTAGACGCTGCAGGAAATGAATCTGTTGGATCCAATCAAGATTGAGGGATTAGTATAGCGCTGAAACAGCCAGTCAGGTGTTCAATGATCGTCTCATTGTAAAAGATTGTTCAATTTTAGCTCCTGACCTATCTGCAACCTTAGAGACTACAGACACAGGACAACAAATAACTACAAAGGCTGTATGGGGAATAGTGTGTATGCGTATTATATATGCACAGTATATAGCAATCAAGCACAACTATTGCAAACAGCTTGAGATTTTAATATAAAATGTCTAATAATGTTCTGTAAAACCACTTTGCATTATACATTAATTATTTATTTTTCCCCCTTTTCATGAAATTGTGGCTTTTCTAATTATCTGAGGTTCAAACTGCTTACTTATTCAAGGCTAACCCTGCTACATATACATCCCTATTTGCCTTTAACAGATAACAACTGCAAATCAATACATTGTATACTAACATAATGACAGTTAACTAGCCTTGTTGTTTGCATACATGTTTTTAACGCTCTAAGAAAAGTATTACAAGTAAAAGTGTTATAATGATTTCAAGAAACAAATCTTATCAAAATTAAACGGTCATGATTCAGATAGGGCATGCAATTTTAACTTTTCAATTTACTTTTTTTTTTTTTTAAATTCACTTTTTTATTAAAGGAAACTGAACATATACAACAGTACAATACAATACAGATCTTCTCAGGCATACATTGCATATCCTTTTTTTTTGTTGTACAATCATTTATGCATGACAGTAGAATGCAACATATGATAATAGCATTGGCTTTATGGAGGTAATAGCAATGAGTCTTTGCTGTTGTATAGCATGATTCCAATGTCTGTTCTCGACGAAGTGTTCTGTTCCCTTTAAGTTTTCAAACATTTTTAAACCAATTAACTAGTTATATAGCTAATTACAATTAGGACACAGTTAAACAAAGGTCAATTGACAAATAACCATTGGTGGGTTGGCTCTCTAATGTTGTTACTCTCTTTCTAGACCTCAAGATTGAGGTTGACGGGTAAAGGAAAGATAATAGTGGTGGGAAAGCTGAAGGGTGGAGAGAGAAAAAAAAAAAAAAAAGAAAAAGGGGGGGGGGGGGACCAGGAGAGTCCCCCCTCTCCCACATAGTTCAGAACAGCATCACCTCCAGAGGTTCGTGCATTTGAGTGTTGCATACGATAACTTGTCTATCCTCCCCACTATTCATTTGTAGCATAGTGTCTAAGTGGGCGAATGGTTTCAGTACTTGCGTTCGTATAGATGGGTCTAATGTATCTATAAATATTTTCTATTTTCTAAGAAAAGGGCGTAATCTGCGCGCTGTGTCTAATCTGACATCATATTGCTCTATGAAAAGCTGTTTAAGCAGCATATGTTTTAATTGCGCCATTGTTGGGGGTAGTTTAGAGATCAACCTTTTGAGAATACACTGTCTAGCCAACAATGTATACAGTGAAAGGAATCTGTGCAGCTGTCTATATGAATCGTCCCATCGAAGCAGAAAAATTTCTGCCTCTGTGAATGCTATCTCTGTCTGATATGTGATTTTTAGCCAGTATTGACAGTGACCCCAGAACCTCCTAATCTTTGGGCAAGCGTAAAAATAATGCCGAAGTGACGTTCAATTTACTTTTATTATCAAATGTGCTTTGTTATCTTGCAGTGGCATATTTAATTTTTTTTTTTTTTATAATTTTTTTGGTTAGGGTGTAACTAAGTGCTGAAAGCCAACAAAACTAAAGGCAATAGCTAAATAAATGAAAAGTTCAGAGTTACCTTTAACCTGTATGCTCTATGGGGAGTCTCTTATTATACCCCTAGAATGTAAGCTCCTTGGACAAATCTCCTATTATATATCTCTAAAGTAACTGTAAGTTTCTTACATATATAACCACCAGCAATCATGCATGCAGAGCCAGACAGAGTGCGGGAAGGTATAATACAGAACTATTAGACAGATACCTTAATTACAACTGTGTGATGAGGCTGAGCTGTTCCAGTTTGTTCTGTGCGGGACGATTTGGCGGTACATTGTGTGATGTCAGGTGGTGCAGAGGGATATGTATGGCCAGAGAGCAGCCAAAAAAAGGCCACCAAGCGCCCTTTATCCATGTTTGCAGCGTGCAGCTTATTCCCCCAGAGTCCAGACAAGTGCTCTGCTGCAGCCGGCCCAGTGTAGGAACTGCAGCTTCACAGTGCAGGTTGTTCATTGAGAGAGGGACACAATCACGTCACAGTTATCTATCCCTATTATTATTTTATTATTATTCTTTATTTGTAAAGCGCCAACAGATTCCGCAGCGCTGCCCATGGGTTCAAGGATAAAAGTACAGCAGAGAAACAATACAATAAAAGACAACGTTTTACAGACAAATACAGGGGGAATTAAGGGCCCTGTTCCCGTGGGAACTTACAATCTAGATGAGTGGGAGGATGGGAAACAGGAGGTAGGGACTGCAAAGGTGAGAATGATATTAGTGAGGAGGTAAGTGAAGTTGATTTGTTAATGAGTCGGGTGATAAGCTTTCCTGAACAAAAAAGGTCTTTAGGGAATGTTTAAAGGAGAAAAGGATAGGGGAGAGTCTGACAGCACGAGGAAGTGTGTTCCAGAGAGTTGGTGCCGCACAAGAGAAGTCCTGTAGTCTAGCATGAGAGGAGGTGATGGTAGAGGACGCAAGGAGCAGGTCATTGTCGGATCTTAGGGGGCTGGCTGGAGTATATTTGTTGATGAGTGAAGACAGGTAGGGTGGGGCAGCATTGGTTAGGGCTTTGTAAGTCAGGGTGAGAATTTTAAATTGAATTCTGCTGTGAATGGGGAGCCAGTGAAGGGACTCACAGAGAGGTGCCGCAGAAACAGAGCATCGAGAGAGGTGGATTAGCCTAGCAGATGCATTATGGGTGGATTAAAGGGGAGAGAGGTGGGAGAAAGGGAGGCCAGTTAGTAGGTTATTACAGTAGTCAAGTCGGGAAATTACCAGGAAGTGGATTAGCTGTTTAGTAGTTTCAGCACTCACAAACAGAAAAATTTTGGAGATATTGTGTAGGTGGTTGCGGCAGAATGAAGAGAGCAATTGGATGTGGGGAATGAAGGACAGCTTTGAGTCAAGTGTGACTTCAAGGCAGCGTACTTGGGGTGATGGGAAGATAGTGGTGCCGCCAACAGTGACGGGAAAATTAGAAACTGGAGTAGAGTTAGAGGGGGGGATTAGAAGTAGTTCAGGCTTGGACACGTTTATTTTTAGGTGGTGAGAGGCAATCTAGGAGGTAATGCCAGATAAGCAGTCACTGATGTGAGAATTGACAGAAATAGAGAGTGCAGGGGTGGTTAGGTAGATCTGGGCAGATTGCAGGCTTGTGTTGGGATGTTTCTTCGGAAGTGTTTTATTGAAAAAGTAGTCAGCCAGGTCTTGAGCACTTAATGCAGATGAGGGTGGTGGTGCAGGTGGGTAGAGGAGAGAGTTGAAAATAGAGAAGAGTCTTTTAGGGTTTGAGGAGTGAGTGTATATAAGAGAGGAGAAGTAGGTTTGCTTAGCTAAGTGAAGGGCAGAGGTGTAAGAGTAAGGAATGAACTTATAGTGCATGAAATCAGGTTCAGAGCGGGATTTCTTTCAGGCATGTTAAGCAGTGCGGGAACATTTTTGTAGGTGGCGTGTTTGCTGGAAGTGCCAGGACTGGAGCTGACGACGTGGGGCTTTGTGAAGTTGGGGTGGAGCGAGAGTGTCAAATGCAGAAGAGAGAGTTTTGTTATAATGGGTTATAGCAAGGTCAGTGCAGGATACTATGGGAGTGTGGGGGATGGGGTATTTGAATAAGCTTGGAGAATTGGGGAGGGTCCACATTGTGCAGATTTCTATAGGTGCGTGGGGGCGAGGGGAAGAAGTAGGTTTAGCCTGTATATTAAGATTAAGGTGAGCAGATGGTGGTCTGAGATGGGAAATGGGTGACAGGCAACATCAGAGAGAGCAGAGATAGGAGAATACCAGATCAATAGAGTGTCCATCGCGGTGGGTAGGGAATAGGGTGGATTGTGAGAGGCTAAAGGAGTTAGTGAGTGAGAGAAGTTTAGAGACAGCAGGGGCAGATGGGTTCTCAGTGGGAAGGTTGAAGTCCCCCAGAATAAGAGTAGGTGTATTTGTAGAGAGAAAGTAAGGAAGCCAGACAGAAAAGTTGTCAAGGCATTGGGAGGTTGGTCCAGGGGGGGCGATAGATAACTGACATTCTGAGAGAGAGGGGAAGAACAGGTTAATGCAGTGGACTTCAAAGGAAGAAAAGGAGAGAGATGGAAATGGAGATAGGTACTGATAGGAGCAGGAGGGGGAAAGTAAGATGCCAACACCGCCACCTGTGTGGCTAAAGTAAAGGCCACCATGTGTGAGAGCAGCAATGGAAGCAGTGTCAGAGGAAGATAGCCAAGTTTCAGTAATTGCTAAAAGGTTGAAAGCGTTGGAAACAAACAGGTCGTGAACAGTTTGTTACAGACAGAGCGAGCATTCCAGAGTGCACAAAAAAGAGAGGGGATAAACGCTGTGTGTTAATGGAGATGAGATTGTTGGTATTGCGTGACCTAAAGTTTTTGCAGTGGGAGTCCGAGCGAGAGTGTAAAAGTGTGGCACTTGCTGCTGGGCCAGGGTTAGGAGAGTCATCACTAGCAGCAAGCAGTAGTAGCAGTGAGAGTGACAGAAGTTGAGAGTAAGAATTGTAGGAGCGGGTATGATTAGACACAGGAGAATTAGAGGGGGAAGGGTTTCTAAGGAGACAGCGTAGTTAATGAGAGGACAGCATAGGGGATGAGAGAATGGAGGGTGAAATATGGATAGTGTGAGGGTTGTTGTTATAGGGACATAGAGGGAGTTTTTGGAGAAGGGAGACAGAAAGAGCAGAAAAGACATAGGGGCCCATTTATCAAGCTCGCCAGAAACACCAGTTATGAAGCAGCGGTCTAAAGACCACTGCTCCATAACCTTTCCTCCTGCTCTGATCGAATACAATCGGGTTGATTGACACCCCCCTGCTAGCGGCTGCTGGTGCAATGCTGAATGCGGAGAGCGTATTGCTCTCCGCATTCAGCGATGTCTGTCGGACATGATCCGCTGATACAATCATGTAGGACAGACACATAATAAATAGGCCCCAGAGAGAGCATTGTTCAGCTGTATAGTTAGTAAGTTTACCTGTTATTGGGACTGCAGTTTCCACCTCCAGTTTCTAACTCCAGTGAGTAACTCTGCCACTTGTAACAAGAGCCACTTAGAATCAGAGAGCCACAACTCAATTTTGCCTGTGGGCTGCTGTGGGTCAACACTCCAGAGTGACAGTCTACTCCAAACAAGTGCTCCAGGAACTGCATCTGCATAGGAACTTCATTTGCATAGGAACTGCATCTGCACAGGAACTACATCTGCAGGTCCTACCTCGAGGGAGGGAACACTCAGTGTACTAGTCATACACCTTGTTGAGGTAAGTCAATCCCGGGCTTACCAACCAGCCCACAATGTTTACCTATGGATGCTCAATCCGTGCCAGATGGCTAGCGCTAGTTAAGTTACCTGCAGCTTCCAGACTCAAAAAGTGCTGCCTACATCTGCTTCCCTAGGCAAGTGCCTTGTTTGCCTAAGCCAAAATACGCCCCTGTCCTCTTGGTATTCGTTTTTTAAAACTAAACCTAGGTAGGCTCATATGCTAATTTCTAACCCTTGAGGGTCGCCTCTTATCACAGTGCATTTTTACAGTTTTTTACAACTAGACAGCACTCGTTCATGGATGTCATATAGATAACAGAGAATTCACTCCCGTGAAGTTATTTATGAGTCAGTACTGATTGGCTTAAATTCAAGTCTGTCAAAAGAACTGAGATAAGGGGGCAGTCTGCAGAGGCTTAGATACAATCATAGAGGTAAAAAGTGTATTAATATAACAGTGTTGGTTATGCAAAACTGGATAATTGGTAATAAAAGGATAATCTTTTTAAACAATAAAAATTCTGGCAGACTGTCCCTTTAAAGAGACCTTCTAATGCAATAATACAAATATTTAATTAATTAGTGGCATATTAATATCTGCTGATGAGCCGTTTTAAGTGTCAATCTGATTACAATCAGCAGTTTTCATTGTTTATCAACAGCACATTTATCATTTTTGTTTCTATGCAAAACAATCTTACGTAACATGCACAAATCCATTTTTTATCCCAATTCAAATTCTCAGTACTTTAAGGGACACTGAACCCAATTTTTTTTCTTTGGTGATTCAGATAGAGCATGAAATTTTAAGCAACTTTCTAATTTACTCCTATTATCAAATTCTCTTTATTCTCTTGGTATCTTTATTTGAAATGCAAGAATGTAAGTTTAGATGCCGGCCCATTTTTGGTGAACAACCTGGGTTGTCCTTGCTGATTGGTGGATAAATTCATCCACCAATAAAAAGGTGCTGTCCAGAGTTCTGACCCAAGAAAAAAGCTTAGATGCTTTCTTTTTCAAATAAAGATAGCAAGAGAACAAAGAAAAAATGATAATAGGAATAAATTAGAAAGTTGCTTAAAATTGCATGCACTGAGGCCTGTGTATCAAAGGTCTGTTGGACCTGATCCGACAGTGCAGATGAGGTCTGACAGACCTCGCTGAATGCGGAGAGCAATACGCTCTCCGTATTCAGCATTGCACCAGCAGCTCTTGTGAGCTGCAGATTCGCAGCCAATCGGGGGGTGTCAATCATGTCTGTCCGCCTGCTCAGAACAGGTGGACAGGGTTATGGAGCAGCGGTCTTTAGACCGGTGCTGTTTCTGGTGAGCCTGCAGGCTGGTCAGAAACACAGGCCCTCAAGTTCCATTCGGAGCTTGATAAATGGGCCTCTATCTGAATCACAAAAGAAAAATTTGGGTTCAGAGTCCCTTTAAGGGCACATTTATAAGGCCACTTTTCACTTATCAAATTCAACAGCTAAAGTTTCAAGTTTCACAAGATATTAATAACAAAAGCATTTTGAGATTGTAATGACTGGAAAAGCACACTGACAGCACTGGACAGTGGTCAGAAATCATTGTCTGCAGAAAACAAGTGCACAATTGTTTAACCCTCACAATGCCATGACACTGTTAATCATAAAATGAATAGAAATAATAAGTGACCGGAGGCGCACATATCCTAAAACAAAATTATTGGTTACGTACCTGCACTCTGACATATCTAGCGGTATGGAAATAATTATTTTTATTTTACTTTCTGACTCTCATTACATAGTTACTTTGGAGCTAAAATTTGGTAGCATTGCTTGATTTTAGCCAATGGAAAACATGTGCAGTAAACAAAGTGTTAATCCATTCAGAAAATATTTACACTCACGATTCTGTTAATTTATTGCACAACTCTAGGAACATCTTGCATTCTGAATGTATTTACTGTCCCTTTAACCCCTTCATGCCTGG
Source organism: Bombina bombina (assembly GCF_027579735.1). NCBI lineage: Eukaryota > Metazoa > Chordata > Amphibia > Anura > Bombinatoridae > Bombina > Bombina bombina. The sequence continues at coordinate 187,299,988 of NC_069509.1, forward strand.
GGCAAGTGAAACTAAATTACACGATCGTCAATGTGATCATGTGATTTAAATGTCAGGGTCGGATTATGGGCGACTGCCTACGATGATATGCATGCTCCCAGTCCGATTATCCTTTTACTTAAACCAGGAGGCTGCAGGACGCAAAATAACAAGGACTGGACGTTCCATTACATCCTAAGAGCGTTAATAAAGCCCAGCGCTGTTGGGACAGCATGGAACTTCCTAGGGGCGGTAAGTGCTTAAAGGGACAGTCAATACCAGAATTTTTGTTGTTTTAAAAGATAAATAATCCCTTAATTACCCATTTCCCAGTTTTATAATAATACACATCTTACCTCTGTAATTATCTTGTATCTAAGCTTCTGCTGACTGCCCCCTTATTTCAGTTCTTTTGACAGACTTGCATTTTAGCCAGTCAGTGCTCACTCCACGGTAAATTCATGTGCGTGAGCTCAATGTTATCTATATAAAACACATGAACTAATGCCCTCTAGTGGTGAAAAAACTGTCAAAATGCATTTAGATTAGAGGTGGCCTTCAAGGTCTAAGAAATTAGCATATGAACCATCTAGGTTTAGCTTTCAACTAAGAATACCAAGAGAACAAAGCTAAATTGGTGATAAAAGTAAATTGGAAAGTTGTTTAAAATTACATGCCCTATCTGAATCATGAAAGTTTTTTTTTTTGGACTTGACTGTCCCTTTAAGTTTTGTAATAACTTTCGTTCCTTCATAGAGTTTAATGGGGATTGAGAAAATGCAATGGCGATTTCGCGATTGCAGGTGTTAGGTTTTTTCCCCAACATTTTTTCTCCATTGATCTCTATGGGGGAATACTTGCATGAGTACGCCAAGTTGGAACTTGGTTTGTGTACGGTATGCGGGTTACTGCAGCATAACGCACACAAAAAGAAAGTTTTATTGTAACTTGTAATGGCGGCGCAATGGAAATTGCGGTACAGCCACATTTCGAGCTGTATTTGTACGCGATGGACTTACCACACAACTTGTAATCCAGTCCTGTGTGCTTCCCATACCCGTGACAAAAAATCTCATGATTATACCAAGAGCGCAATTTTCAACATCAAACAAACACGTTTTTTTTCTTTTTTATTGTGTTGAATATATAATGGTAGGGATGAGAAAGGGACATTATCATTAGCCAAAAGATTAGACAAAATCTAAAATTCTTTTGTGTGCTAAATAACAAAAGTCAAGAGAGGTGATACATTTAATAGGTAACTATACAAAATAAAATGCTATTTTTGTTCACAAAGCAATTCATATTTTTATCTAGTTTATACCTTTAGTTAGATGTTAAAGTTCGTTCACCTCTGTATCGTCAATTTTATTTCAGTTTACAAAAGAATTTATACTTTGATGTAATAGAAGAGTAAAAAAGGTTTTATTATATTTTAATATTCTGAGATATAAAGTATATACCTGTGAATGCAGATGAACAAACATGAGTGTATTTGTGGTTCTTAAACAGATATGGAACCATTTTGTTTATTAATTCAAAATCCTTATAGAAAAAAAAATATTCTCAAATTGAATCCTTTTTGGTTCTTAACTTAAGTGCCTGTTCCTTTAAAGTGCAGGTGCATATAACTAACATATAGGGGCATATTTATCAATCTCCATATGGAGATTGATGACCCGTGTTTCTGGCAAACCTTTAGGCTCGCCGGAAACACAAGTTAGGAAGCAGCGGTCTAAAGCCACTTTGAGGCGGCGGACAGAAATCGTCAGAAATCAACCCGATCCAATACTATCGGGTTGATTGACACCCCCAGCTAGCAGCCGATTGGCTGTGAATCTGCAGGGGGGTGGTATTGCACCAGCAGTTCCCCAAGAACTGCTGGTGCAATAATAAATGCAGAGAGAGTATGCTGACGGCATTTATCAATGTGCAGCGGACATGATCCGCAATATCGGATAATGTCCGCTCACACAATGATAATTTGGCCCCATTGTGAGGCTTTTATACAGAACCAGTCATGAAGAACATGGCTTATGTTGATCAGTAGTGCACACAGAGCTTGGCACATGCACTGTAGACTTCTGATATAACCACTGACATATCTGTTCACTAGAGCAGTGGTTCTCAACCAAAGTGACCTCAAGGCCCAGTAAGTTTTAGCTAGACATGTCCAGGGCCCGGTAGTTTTTATATATATATATATATATATATATATATGTTTATTTATATATATATATATATATATATATATATATATATATAGTGAGCAGCAGGGGCAGGCTGATCAGCCAGGCAAATAGGACCTGGGCCGAGGGACCAGCAAGTAGGGGGGCCCACAAATGGCATCTCCACGGATCCTGGTACATTCCTTAAGCTGGAGTTCTCAGTTGCACTATCAGTAACTAAGCAAAAAAAGTGTGGGTTTATTGGGGGCCCTGGCGGGGGTCTGTCGCTTTGAGGACCATGGAGTGTGGGGTCTGGCTCTGGAGGTTGGGTGCCCCTTCTCTGGACCTTAATGTTGGGGGTCCCGGCTCTGGAGGTTGAGGGGCCTGTTGGGGGCAGGGCAGAGAGGCTACCATGTTCATTTTGCATAAAATTGAATACATTTTGGTCAGTGTGAGACAGTTTTCCTGGGGCCTTGATTGGTATCAGTCTGCCCCTGGTGAGCAGTGGGGTAAGAGTGTGCAGTGGGGGCATGACAGGTCGTGGCCCACCAGCAGGGCTATCACAGCCCGGTACTGGGCCACGGCCCGGCTGTTGAGAAACCAGGCACTAGAGAATAAGCTGTGGCAGGTAACCAGAAACATAAATATTTATTGAAACTTGGATTTCTCTATTTATGCTGATTGTTTTCTCTATCTCTGTAACATTTGTAATTTGTAGTGGAGAGAGAAGAACAGAAGCGCAACTTGGCCCAATATCGTAGGGTAATAGGTGTCAGAGAAAAAAGTGATGGTTTCACTCACATGTCACAATACACCCCTAATGGTGTGGAAAGAGCAGTCTGGGATCAAATACATGATTAAGGGGCTGACCCCCCTGAAACGTTGCAATTTTGTCTCTTGTCTCTGCAATAAAATAAATGTTATGCAGCAAGGTGCTGCTATTTCTTGGATTGACATTATTATCTAGGAGCTGGCCAGTGGCTCCTATTAGCTTGCACCTTTTGATTACTATTGGATGCCGGACCTATCGAGTTTTATCAAATGACACTCACCCAGAAGACTGCCTCCGAACAAGGGGTAATGACCTGTAGAGGATAGTATAAAGCACTAGAGGTGCCTATATGGCCTAGCACTGTTAGAACAAAGTATATGATATAAGTGCATTGTATTCACTCACATTTGGTGGATGTCAGGCTTTTGGGTGTACTGTTTCCTTAATTAGAATTCAACCAATCATATCTTACTTACTCTCATAAAACACCTGTTCACTGAACACACCTTGCTTAGTATTTTGTTATTTTCCTCAGAGTAACACTGAGCCTCTGATACCTCTGGAAGGTTAATATTGTATCTAAACTTTTCAGCAACTCAAGTTACCTCATTCAAGATCTACCTACTACGGATTTAATATTTATTTCCAGCCTGTTGCAACATCTTACTTTGGCAAGTACTTTTCATTTATTCAAGACTGTCTTTATTTTGGGAAGTTACGTTACCTGTTTCAACTTATCAGCTCATATTATTTATCAACCAAGTCTGTGGCTGCCATAAAGAATAACCGGTTATTGAAGCTCTTATCTGTTAATCTTATTTGTTCTGTTATATTATCCTTATGTTGATTTCTGCTGCACCGGAGAATCGTGACGTCACACGCTGACTGTTAGCTGGCTTCAGCGTGTCTCTGCTGCTGCTGCAGCCGCAGCCCACAGAACCCGGAAGTGTTTGTCCTTACTTACCGCATTCACAGTTTTCAAGGTACATTACTACGTTTGCAACTATAATCATATCTGCAGAAGTTCTCCATTATAACAATCTATCAATACTACATTGGTTAAGACTTACTTGCTGTGTGTTCAATATCTCATGTTACGCAATATATTATAATTATTCCTTACTTATTCTTAAGAAAGTTTCACCTATTCCTATATCCTTTTGTATTATTACAAGCCTGCTTATTTCTAAGATTGCATTTGATTTTGATTCCTATAATACAGATAATACTTTAGTGTGTACTTTTTGTAGGGAAACATTAATCTATATTAACTGCACATATATCCATATGGGTTTACCAAGTAATAGTACTCTCAATTGATATTGTGCTACATACCTATACTAGTAATCAAACTAAGCAGGATTGATTATTACATAATACTAAGCCATAAAAGAAAATGGAACCTGCTGAATTCCCCAAGTAGTCTATAACCTGAGTCAAAAGGTAGACAAAATGGGACAGGCTATCTTGGACTTACAACTAGAAAATCAGGTTCTCAGAGAGCTTATAAAGGAGGTAAAAGAACAACAAACCCCCAGTTCTGAACCACAGATAAGCTTGCCAGAATTATATAATGGTAATAGGAAAACCTATAGGCAGTTTAAAAATGCCTGCTACCTGCTCTTCAATTTAAAACCAAAAACTTACCCCACTGACAGGGTAAGGGTTTTGTCTACAATATCTTTTCTAAGATCTGAACCCAGAATTTGGGCAGATCATTTGTGTGAAACAAGTCGAGGAGCATTAAGATTAGATGCGGGTTCCCAAGAGTCATCTTCCTCCGAGTACCCCTTCCACCTAATTAAATATTCCAGAATACCCTTGGAAAACCTTGAGTCAAGTACTTCTTTAACTTCATAGATTTCTGAGTCTTGGATGGAAGTGGTTGGTCATTTGTATCAATTGAGTCACCCTGAGTTATTACATCTTAAACAATACTTACAAGATAATCTTAGAAAGGGTTTCATCAGACCCTCTTCTTCACCCACAGCAGCTGGAATGTTCTTTGTAACCAACAAAGACACTTCCCTCAGGCCGATAATAGATTACCGAGAGCTTAATAAACGGACGGTAAAAAACCGATATCCGTTACCTCTCATACCAGAATTAATTGAAAGATTAAGTAATGCTACCATCTTTACTAAGTTGGACTTGCGTGGGGCATACAATCTCATACGTATAAGAGAAGGAGACGAATGGCTCACAGCATTCAGAACTCGCTATGGACTCTATGAGTACCTAGTGATGCCATTCGGTCTCTGTAATGCCCCCGCAACGTTCCAACACTTTATTAATGATATCTTCGGGATTTATTAGACATATGTCTAGTAGTATACTTAGACGACATCCTAATTTACTCCAACAATTTGCCAGAACATATAAAACATGTACGTTGGGTATTAGCTCGGTTACAAACACATAAACTATATGCCAAATTAGAAAAGTGTTCATTCCACAATACCACTATCTCATTCTTAGGTTACACTATATCTCCTGCTGGTATCCAAATGCAAACCGAGAAGGTTGATTCAGTAAAAAATTGGCCAACTCCTAAAGATAAGAAGTCTCTCCAAAGGTTTTTGGGGTTTGCCAATTATTACAGAAAATTTATAAAGAATTTTTCATCAATAGTGAGACCACTCACACAACTTACTGGTTCAACCCAACAATTCCATTGGAATCAAAGTCATTCCAAAGTATTTGACTTCTTGAAACAAACTTTCACAGAAGCACCCATACTCAAATTTCCTAATGTTGATTTACAATACGTATTGGAAGTTGATTCCTCAGACTTTGCGATTGGGGCAGTACTTTCACAACAGAAAACACCTAAAGATCCTCTACATCCAATCTCCTACTTTTCAAAAAGTATGACATCAGCAGAGAGGAATTACGCAATAGGAGACAAAGAATTACTCGCCATCCGTAAATCTTTAGAATTTTGGAGACACCTACTAGAAGGTGCAAAAATGCCCTTCATAATTTACACTGACCACAAAAACCTCCAATACCTGCAAAATAACAAGACTCTATCAGCTAGACAGGTACGGTGGAGTCTCTACTTTGCAAGATTCGACTTTCAAATCCAATACCGCCCAGCAAACAAAAATGGAAAAGCGGATGCACTCTCTCGACAACTATCCGAACCTATTCCTAACGAAAATCCTACTGCTATAATTCCTCCTGAACGCTTCATCGATTAACTTCAGACTTTCTAACTGATATAAAGAACTCTTCAAAAAATTCACCTACTGACACTAAGGTTCCTTTGGAATTGAAGGACGGATTATACTACTACAAAGAATATGATTTATATTCCTAAAGAATTGAGACAACAAATTTTACAACATCACCATGATTCACCCTTAGCGGGACATCCAGGGGAATCACGCACCATCGAACTTATAACAAGGACATATTGGTGGCCTCATTTGAAGGAAACTGTTTCAGATTATATTAAGACTTGTGTTACTTGTCAAGTATGCAAAACTGAGCGGAAATTACCTTATGGACTTTTAATATCAATTCCAACATCTGACAGACCTTGGAAACAAGTAGGAGTTGACTTCATTGTGGATTTACCTCCATCAAAGAATTATACCACCATCATGGTAGTTGTTGATAGTTTCACCAAAATGTCGCATTTTATTCCATTTCATAAGCTTCCCACTTCAGCAGAAACAGCTAACTTATTTATACAACATGTGATTCGGCTTCATGGGGTACCAACAGTTTTGATATCTGACAGGGGTTCCCAGTTCACATCTAAATTCTGGAAAAGTCTCTGTCAATCTCTTAACATAACCCATCAATACACCACTGCATTTCATCCACAAGCAAACGGACAGGTTGAGAGAATCAATCAATGGTTAGATGAGTACCTACGATGTTTTTGTTCCTACCAGCAAGACAATTGGATAACATACTTACCCTTCGCTGAATTTTCCTACAATAATCTAACCAATTCATCCACAAATTATCTCCATTCTTCGCAAATTATGGGTACCATCCAACCATCACTTCAGTTAGTACTTCTCCTTCTAATTCTCCTCTTGTAGATGAATGGAATAATGCACTTCTAGACAATTTTCGGGTTATCAAGGAAAACATTTCAAAAGCTCAGACTTCCCAAAAGCACTATTATGATTTGAGACACAGACAACCACCTTCATATCAAATTGGAGACCAGGTATGGTTGTCAACTAAAAACCTAAAGCTACATCTTCCTAGTAGGAAAATGACACAAAAATTCTGTGGACCATTCCCTATCACTAGGGTAATAAATCAGAATGCAGTCACTCTGGATTTACCTTCATCTATGAGAATACATCCGACTTTCCATGTTTCCCTCCTCAAACCATACGTTCCTACTAGAAATAACACACCCCAATTACTACCAACCACTTCCATCCAAGACTCAGAAATCTATGAAGTTAAAGAAGTACTTGACTCAAGGTTTTCCAAGGGTATTCTGGAATATTTAATTAGGTGGAAGGGGTACTCGGAGGAAGATGACTCTTGGGAACCCGCATCTAATCTTAATGCTCCTCGACTTGTTTCCCAATTCCACAGGAGATATCCAGATCGCCCCAGACTTCAAGCTGAGGATCAGCTTGTTTGAGGGGGGAGTCATGTCAGGCTTTTGGGTGTACTGTTTCCTTAATTAGAATTCAACCAATCATATCTTACTTACTCTCATAAAACACCTGTTCACTGAACACACCTTGCTTAGTATTTTGTTATTTTCCTCAGAGTAACACTGAGCCTCTGATACCTCTGGAAGGTTAATATTGTATCTAAACTTTTCAGCAACTCAAGTTACCTCATTCAAGATCTACCTACTACGGATTTAATATTTATTTCCAGCCTGTTGCAACATCTTACTTTGGCAAGTACTTTTCATTTATTCAAGACTGTCTTTATTTTGGGAAGTTACGTTACCTGTTTCAACTTATCAGCTCATATTATTTATCAACCAAGTCTGTGGCTGCCATAAAGAATAACCGGTTATTGAAGCTCTTATCTGTTAATCTTATTTGTTCTGTTATATTATCCTTATGTTGATTTCTGCTGCACCGGAGAATCGTGACGTCACACGCTGACTGTTAGCTGGCTTCAGCGTGGTCTCTGCTGCTGCTGCAGCCGCAGCCCACAGAACCCGGAAGTGTTTGTCCTTACTTACCGCATTCACAGTTTTCAAGGTACATTACTACGTTTGCAACTATAATCATATCTGCAGAAGTTCTCCATTATAACAATCTATCAATACTACATTGGTTAAGACTTACTTGCTGTGTGTTCAATATCTCATGTTACGCAATATATTATAATTATTCCTTACTTATTCTTAAGAAAGTTTCACCTATTCCTATATCCTTTTGTATTATTACAAGCCTGCTTATTTCTAAGATTGCATTTGATTTTGATTCCTATAATACAGATAATACTTTAGTGTGTACTTTTTGTAGGGAAACATTAATCTATTTAACTGCACATATATCCATATGGGTTTTACCAAGTAATAGTACTCTCAATTGATATTGTGCTACATACCTATACTAGTAATCAAACTAAGCAGGATTGATTATTACAGTGGAGCACCTCCCTTGGTGTGGCAGAGGCAAGCTGCGATCAATCTGGTCACCCCAATAGACTTAAAACTCCAGCAAATCAGGAACTCTCAGTGGTCCAGAAAATCAGATTTGCAGGGTAAAAAAGAATTAAAAGACAGGCCAGCAAGTGGTAAGTAATAACTTACTTTAATAAAAAGGTAAAAAGTTAGCAACGCGTTTCTCAGCCAAAACAGTGTCTGTTTCCATCAGGCTTAATAAAACATTAATAAAACACTTGCTATGTATGCCTAACAAACAAAATCTAATTAATTTAGACTACCTAGCTAATTACCTAGCGCATCCTTTAATATACCATTGCATATTATTGAAAACATCTATACCATTATTGGTTGTCTATTTTATCATTTTTACTATTTTTGATACATTGTATTTCTTTCATCATTTGATTTTAATCTATAATTTTTGTATCACAATTACAATTACATTTGTATTCCTTATTCTATTCTCTCAAGGGTGCCCCCTTATCTGTTCTTAACATTTGAAATTTAGTGACTGTAACTCTCAAATATATCACATCCTTAAAGGGGACAGTCTACTCTATAATTTGTATTGTTTAAAAAGATAGATAATCCCTTTATTACCCATTCCCCAGTTTTGCATAACCAACAAGTTTCTATTAATATACTTTTTAACCTCTGTGATTATTTTGTATCTAAGCCTCTGCAGACTGCACCCTTATTTCAATTCTTTTGACAGACTTGCATTTAGCCAATCAGTGCCTTCTCATAAGTAACTTCATGGGCGTGAGCACAATGTTATCTATATGGCACACTTAAACTAATGCCCTCTAGGTGTGAAAAACTTTCAAATGCATTCAGATAAGAGGCGGCCTTCAAGGACTTAGAAATTAGCATATGAGCCTATCTAGGTTTAGCTTTCAACTAAGAATACCAAGAGAACAAAGCAAATCTGATGATAAAATTAAATTGGAAAGTTGTTATAAAATGACATGACATGCCCTGTCTGAATCATGAAACTTTAATTTTGACTATACTATCCCTTTAATTTATTTATTATGGTTTTTTTTTTCTCTTAAACTAATTTTATATTTACCTTTTTTTCCACTTTTAATGTGGTTAAACTTTTGTGTTGCTTTACAGAAATGATAATAACCAAAGTATAAATGTTTCCACATAAAAATATACGTAATTAAAACTACAGTTTTATAAAATGTATTAAAAGAAATGACTATTGTATTGTGTAGCACTGCTAAACAAAATAATTTAATTTGGGCAGCTCACCCAACCATTTCAGTGGTATCTTTATTTGACAGCTTTGGGCAGAGTTTAGTGACCAGTTCGTTGTCTCATTAAAGTTCTGCTTATATGGATTCTGGGGAAAAAGCTTTAGCTTAGCACGTCTCAGTCAGAAGACTTATGGCTGTTTACAGTAAAAATCAGACAGTATCATTAACAAGAATGATTGGAAACTGCATTACTGTATATTCTTTGCAAGGCTTGACAATATGTTTTGGTAAATAAACCGCCAAGCGCAGAGAACACATATAACTTTTTACTGCAGTGGTTGAATGTTTGCATGTTTAATGCGTTATACATTATTAAAAGACCCCATTTTCCAGGATTCATCAATACTGTGGTCTGAAACCAGCCAAGACCTTGTAAACAACTGACAAGCATAATGCTTAACCCTAGAACATTGTGTCAGGAAAACTAACAGGACAAATTATTGTCTTCACTATATTACTTCTAGAATGCAGCAGTAAATGAATACCATATGTTACGCTTATCACTTACAGTGCAAGTAAGAGCAAGTGGGTTGATGATACTTAAGTAAACCTGACAGTATATATATCACAACCCAGCCTTTGTCTTGTCTACATTTAGCTGATGTTTAGATAAATTAACCCTTTAGTTGATGGGAGAATGCTGCATTGCTACCCTCTCTGTTAACTAAAGGGGATAACATTTTAGTATATACATTATCTATAGGAACCTATCATGATTTAATACTCTTAATTTCTTATTTTTATGGTTATTTTGGTTATAAATGGGCACAGAGTTCAAGTGCTTTTGGTGTTCCATAACGTTTTTTTTACTTTTAATTGACCATTAAACCTAGACAGCTTCTCAGCCGGAATATGTATATTCAATTTGATGGTAACATTAAAAACAAAATGATGCTATCAAAGACATTTTATAAGCATCTTTGCTCAGCTTCAGGACAGGTACGTTAATTTTATGGGCAGATACAAAATCCAACGAAGTCTATAAGTGTGAAACCTGTCTTGATCTGGAAAACATTTTGCAGTAAAGGAAAACCTGTATGCCAAGAAATAAAAGAAGGGGATATTTAATTCCACTTGTAAGGAAATAGAGGGGTCATTGAGAGAGCAAGGGGTTCGGTGCAGGAATGGGATATAAATCCCTGTTAAATTACTGGAGAAACCTGCTGGGAAGGAGCTCCCAACTACCTTCATGTTTTTTGTAGCCCTTGGATGTTGTTTGTCACAGCTGTGATGAGCTGCTTGCGGAGGCTTTTAGTGGATTACACCATTTATAATAGTAGTGGGTACCTCTTGTTAAAGTTAGCAGGAGAGAGGTCGTTGTGGAGGTTCTAAGAGAAGCACATTTATAGTAGAGTAGGGCAAGCACTGTTGGTGGACACTTTAAATTTGGAATGATGTTAAAGTTCATTTTTGTAATGTTTTGATACTTTAATTCAAATAAATGAACTCTTTTGAAGTCGGTGTATTATTATATGGGGTTTATATATATGTGTGTATATGTACACTCAACTGCCACTTTATTAGGTACACCTGTGCAATTGCTTTGGAACACAAATTGCTAATCTGCCAATCACATGGCAGCAACTTAATGCATTTAGGCATCGAGGCGTGGTGAAGACAACTTGCTGAAGTTCAAACCGAGCATCAGAATGGGGAAGTAAGGGATTTAAGTGACTTTGAACGTTGCATGGTTATTGGTGCCAGACTGGCTGGTCTGAGTATTTAAAAAAATGCTGATCTACTGGGATTTTAATGCACAACCATCTCTAGGGTTTACAGAAAATGGTCTGAAAAAGAGAAAATATCCAGTGAGTGGCCGTTGTGTGGACAAAAATGCCTTGTTGATGTCAGAGGTCGAGGAGGAGAATGGGCAGACTGGTTTCAGAAGATAGAAAGACAACAGTAACTCAAATAACCACTCATTACAACCAAGGTAAGCAGAATACCATATCAGAACACACAACATGTTGAACCTTGAAGCAGATGGGCTACAGCAGCAAGATGACTCTGGGTGCCTCTCCTGTCAGATAAGAACAGGAAACTGAGACTACAATTCGCACAAGCAGGCTCACCAAAATTGTACAATAGAACATTGGAAAAACGTTGCTTGGTCTGATGAATCTCGATTTCAGCTGCAACATTCAGATGGTAGTGTCAGAATTTGGTGTAAACAACATGAAAGCATGGATCCACCCTGCCTGTATTACCGGTTCAGACTGGTGGTGGTGTAATGGCGTGGGGGATATTTTCTTGGCACACTTTGGGCCCCTTAGTACCAATTGAGCATTGTTTAAATATTACCTACCTGTGGATTGTTGCTGACCATGTCCATCCCTTTATGACTACAGTGTACCTATCTTTGGATGGCTACTTTGAGCAAAATAATGCACCATGTCACAAAGCTCAAATCATCTCAAACTGTGTTTTTTTTAACATGACAATAAGTTCACTGTACTCCAATGGCCTCCACAGTCACCAGCTCTCAATCCAATAGAGCACTTTTGGGACAGGAGATTCACATCATGGATGTGCAGCCGACAAATCTGCAGCAATTGCGTGATGCTATCATGTCAATATGGACTAACATGCCTAAGGAATGTTTCCAACACCTTATTGAATATATGCCACAAAGAATTAAGGCAGTTCCGAAGGCAAAAGGGGTCCAACCCAGTACTAGCAAGGTGTACCCAAAAAGTGGCTGGTGAGTGTATATACTGTATATATATATTTATATTATATATATATTATATATATATATATATATATATATATAGCACCATAGGCTTCACCAGATTGTTAGAGGTTGTGCCAGTGCTGCAGAAAAGTTAAGAACCCTTTTCTAATTCGTCTGTCTCAGCCTATTATAAATGTCCCGTTTATGAAGATAATAATTTGTACAGTTTGAGGGGTAATATAGAACCTGTTTTTTTCTGAGCACCACTGTGGTCTCTGTTCTTGGGTGCAGTTGGTATTGTGCTGTGTTATCGAGCTGCTGATCTGCAAGTTGATACATATTAAGCACCAGTCTCCATTATAAAGATACTAACCTACTGTAAGAGTAAATGTTTAATAAACTGGCATAGCTGTGAATCACAGATATTATATGTTCCAGTCCTTTATCCCAAATGTCCAAATACATTTGTTTTGTTTGATCAACAACAGTGAGACTTAGATTCCAAGACAACCTGCTTTGTTTTATAGCCTTTTACAAGTGATTACTTTTGTATTTTTGCTGTTCTGTAAATTTCCCAGCAGTGTAACTCACAGAAAGTTTGAGGTAGTTACCACCTGCCAAAACCATTCCCATGCATCACACAAATGGCTATGGGAATGCAGCAATATCTTTGTTTTATGTGGCATCAGAACATGATATATTGCAAGTTCTAAAAGTAAAAATAAAAAAATAAGTAAAAATAATATGCACATCCGACCAACAGGAAATTAAAATGTTGTTTAATACCACGTTAATAGGTTAAATGATCACACAAGCACATTTATTTCATTAGCAATATATTTTTTTCTTTTTCAGATTTTGTTAAAACTAATTTGAAGGCATTTTTGCAAAGTATTTTAATTTAACTCAAACCCAGAGAATAATTGGGTTCAGAACTTGTTGCTAACGAAGGTCATGCAAGTTGGTGTAAGTTCTTTGCAATAGACACCCTCCCTTACCTCTATCAATGATCTACAAACAATGTACGCTAACCATTTGCATATTAATGTGCATAAACATAGTGACCATGAACAGACCTTGCAGCAAGCAAACACATAAATCTTGTAAAACAATTCCCTTCCTGTTTTTTGTATATATAAAGAATATAATTAAAGTTCCAAGTTCTGCACCTGCAATTACCCTTTGTCTGCCAAAGAGAAATAAAACCCCAAGTGGTTAATACAATGATTTTTATTTTAAAATATGAACAGTCCCTTTCTGATACACATTATGCAAAGTACATATTAGTATATATATATATAAATAAATTCATATATTGAGGCCTATTTATCATATGTCTGTCGGTGCGGATCAGGTCCGACATACATCGTTGAATGCGGAGAGCAATACGCTCTCTGTATTCAGCATTGCACCAGCAGCTCTTGTGAGCTGCTGGTGCAACGCCGCCCCCTGCAGACTCGCGGCCAATCGGCCGCCAGCAGGGGTGTCAATCAATCCGATCGTACTCGATCGGGTTGAATTCCACTGATTCCTGTCCGCCTCGTCAGAGCTTGATACGGAGCTTGATAGATAGGCCCCATAGAGACCTACTTAACAAATGTCTGTCGGACCTGATCCGACAGGTCTGACAGACATTGCTGAATGCGGAGAGCAATACGCTCTCCGTATTCACCATTGCACCAGCAGCTCACAAGAGCTGCTGGTGCAACGCCGCCCCCTGCAGACTCGCGGCCAATGGGCCGCCAGCAGGGGGGTGTCAATCAACCCGATCGTAGTCAATCGGGTTGAATTGCAGCGATTCCTGTCCGCCTGCTCAGAGCTGAAGACTCGCTAGAAACACGGGCCCACAAACTCCATACAGAGCTTGATAGATAGACCCCATAACGTTTGTTTGTTTTTAAGACAGAATGTAAAATCGTATGTTTGTGTGTGATGTCATTAATCACAAATAGAGCAATGGGAATTTTCTGTTTCAGCCAATTAGCTATGCGTGCATTTTCTGTCTGTTTATAATTACAATTTCATTAACTTCACCTCCGTCTTTTCATACAAAACGATATTTTATCATTAGCTATTAGTGCTCTTTAGACTTTTGCAACTTTAAACAATTTGGTTTGTCCGAATATTCGTTGGCTTGCGTATTCGGTATTCATTTCATTTTAAACTACACAAATGCTGAATATTTATACAAATTTACATTCACTTTTATTAAATGAACATAAATGTTCCAAATCTACAAGTGAGAAAGTTCCCCTGTAACTTAATAATTACGTTTTTAGCTCACTGTAGAGACGCACTAACTCGTGTCCCTTCTTCACAGAGTCAAGACCGCACTAATAGGAAGCTTAGGATGTCAGCTCCCAGGGCCTGAACTTAAGGACCTTATTCTTTAAAGGGACATTATACACTCATTTTTTCTTTGCATAAATGTTTTGTAGATGATCTATTTATAAAGCCCATACATTTTTTTTTTTAAATAAATGTATAGTTTTGCTTATTTTTAAATAACATTGCTCTGATTTTCAGACTCCTAACCAAGCCCCAAAGTTTTATGTGAATACCGTCAGCTACCTTCTCCAGCTTGTGTAAAGGGTCTTTTCATATGCAAAAGAAGGGGAGGGGGGAGTGTCTTATTTCCCACTTGCAGTGGGCTTTCCAGCTACCTTTTCAACAAAGCTAAACTGAGAGATTCTAAGTAAGTTTTTAAACAGTTTTATACTGGATTTTTATATCAGTATCTGTGCATCTTATTCTTTATAGTAGTGTCTATTACATGCAGTTATATGAAAATGAGTGTATACTGTCCCTTTAATGCCGGCACCCGGAGATGCTGCGCTAAACTTTCTGATAGTGCGGTCGGTGCTCTGTGAAGCAGAGGAGCGAGTTAGTGCGGTTCTCCAGCACACTTAAGGTAAGTATTTTCTTTAAAAGCAGCAGTACAGACAATATAAGGACACTTGTATAACTGCCCTTGATTCACCCCAACAGAGAATGAAAAACCTAGATTACAACTTGTTCTCTCATTGCTTTATGGAGACGTAAAATGTACAAATATTTGTGTCAATAATAAAACAATTAATAATAATAAAAAAAAAACTAGATCTGCTCAAAACTCTATACCTAATCTTTGCATTGAATATATCGCCTCATACATAATTTACACCTAGATTCCGAGTTGTTCATTCGTATTTTAACGCTGGAAAAATTGTCATTTCTGCAATAAAACAGCACCACAGCCATTACAAGTTTTGCAGTATAGCCTGTACCACAACGTCAGTCCCGCACACGTAAAAATTACGTTTTTTCATAAGACTTCTATAGCGCTGCCCTTACGAGTTTTGCGGTGAGGCTAAAAAACCTGCATTCCAGCCTATACTGATAAGATCCATTCCGCAATCTGAAAGCAGTAGTTATGAGCTTTACGCTACAAAACTGTTGCATAAAACTCATTAATAAAATGCTACAAAGTACACTAAACACCCATAAACTACCTATTAACCCCTAAACTGAGGCCCTCCCGCATCGCAAATACTGTATTAAAGTTATTAACCCCTAATCTGCCGCTCCGGACATCGCCGCCACAAAAAATTAACCCATATTCCGCCGCTCCCCAACATCATCACCACTTTAATAAAATTATTAACCCTTAAACTGTCGCCCTCCTGCATCGCAAAAACTATTTAAATATTATGAATCCCTAATCTGCCGTCCGCCCACACTATACGTAAGTTATTAAGCCCTACACCGCCGCCACTATAATAAACCTATTAACCCCTAAACCAAAAGCCCCCACATCGCAATAAACTAAATTAAACTAGTATTCCCTAAACCAAACGCCCCCCTAACTCTATATTAAAACTACAATTTCCCTAACTTAAATTCAATTAAAACTCATCTGTCAAATTAAAAGAACTAAGTTTAAACTAACAATTAAACTTTTATAATTATTAAACTATAATTAAACTAACTAGCAATTAAATAAAACTAAACTACACATTAAAAAAAATCCTAACACTACTGTAATACTAAATTACAAAAAAAATAACAAACACTAAATTACGAAAAATAACAAACAAAATGATCCAAAATAAAAAAGAAATACACCAAATCTAATAGCCCTATTAAAATAAAAAAGTACATCCAAAATAAAAAAAATAGCCTACGGGGGCGTGACTAGCAGCCATAGAAGCTAGACGTGTTTCTGGAGAGCTCCTGTGCAAGTAAAAGATTATATACCAATTATAGTCTGAATTTGAGTGACTTTGGCTGATAATTGAATCTAAAGATACCGGAGAGATCACAGCCTGCTTTACTGGACCCGGCAAGATTTTTCCTTGGCAAATACCCAGGGGGACACACAGCCCGGTGGAATACTGCCCACTGATTCAGGCGCCGGAGGGTCGGGGCTCCGCTCCGGCGACTGAACAGAGCCGCAAGCAGTACAAAAGAGATCTTGAAGGCGGCGGGCTTTCAGCGCCATCCACAGCCGAAATACCCGGGGAGAGGCGAACGGACTTGCATCAAAGAGAAAGCAGCCGCCATTGCTGTCGGGTGAGAAGCCACGCAAACGGCCGACAGAAACTGGCACTGAAGGGAGGTAAAAGTCTAACACACTGAGACATTTTGATAAGTGTATCAGGCAGGGGACCTTATCCAACACAAACACGCTTGGGGATATTAAGAACTAAGAGGGTTTGGGTGACGCCGCAAATAAAATATTCAGAAAGCACTTGGCGGGAAAGGACGCCATACTGGAATTTAGAGACTCCCGTCCCCACTATAACCTTTCAGCTGCTAAGTGAGAAGTCACAGAGCAAAAACGCTCGGCTCTAAAAAGAAACTGTTAACATAATAAATATATTTTACAGACCCACAGTTCCCTAAAAAGTACTCCTGCAAATAGAATAGGCCTCATAATAAAGGTGAACAACAAAACTTTGACAGACATAGCAACTCCTCTGTTATTGGGAACTGCACTACCTTATCAGTGCATGATACCGGCGCCTGGAGGATAACACTGCTGGCCTACATTAACTTTGCTTTCACAGATTATAATATTGCAGGACAGGATAAGGGATCAGTACTAGCAGTGCCCTAATAAGTTACAGCCTTGTTTTCTGGCCCTGCAGGCCCAAAGAGCTACCTCACCCACTTCTGTGACCACAGTATATATTAATAGACCTGCTTGGTTTTAAGGTTCCTCTCTAAGCATAATCTTTAAGTGTCAAAGTGTAGCCTCTCTATAGGGGCGCTGAGACTTAATCTGCACTCTCAGAGACTGTCCTTTATTAAGAACTGGGATAAAAATAATACTACAAGGAGATTTCCTAGCTGCTGCGTCAGCCTATGTGCCTCTGCAGCCTAGGCTCAGAGTGGAGTGTTTTAACCCATATTTTGTTTTTTCTTGCAGGAAGAGAGTCTATTTAGCTGTATTAGACATTGTGGGGCATAACACCTATATATATTGTCCACTATCTAACATTTACATCTTTTCCTCCAATGCTAGCAAGCTTTAAAATACTATACACAAGTGTGGCCTGACAGGATTACGCATATAAAGATTTAAGCATTTAATATTCAGCACCCTGTCAGGTGACTTCTCAGGCTAAAAAAAAAAAAAAAAAAAAGCCCTACCATCAACTAATGCTAAGATCCTACCTAAGGGTCCCTCCATGCTCACCACTGTGGGGCAGACAAAAGTGTTAGACTGCATATCTAGTTTGAAATGTTCACTGTCTAAACTAATCTTGATTTTTCCCTTACAGACTCACTAATATAAGGGTTTACCTATATACAAAGTGATAATATAACGGAACACCCCACCTTATAGAACATATTATTATTGCACAGGCCCAAAGGTATTACTCTCCATTAGGTGCTAAAGACCAGAAGCTTCCTAATATTGTGATATATTGACACTCTCTCCACCCCTTTCCTGCTGTGCGCAACACAGCAGGTCATACCCCCATTCCTTTTTCCGGCCTGGCCCAGTGAGGGCAATCTCCCCCGGAGAGGGTGTACACTGAAAATCTCGCTCAGCCAACTTCAGCAGAAGATTGCCCAGGAGCTGCTCCTTCCCAAGGATATGTCTCCAGATTTCACTTTGGCAACAAGTAATTCGCTGGAAATGACCACCTAAAACCAAGATTGACGTCAGGGGGACTTTAGTACAGTACTTCTTACCACTGTCCTATTCAATATACTCTCTAATACGGAGCAAAAGTTAAATCACTGTGGTCTAACAGGGGAAACAGGCCCGAGGTCATGTCTCAAACCTCTAAGAGAAAAACAAAACCGCCACACCCTCCTAGGAAAACAGTTGCAGATCATTTCAAAAATCATCATCCTGGGAAGTCCCAAATGTACAGAGAATCCACCTCTGCACTGGAAGGCAGTGAATCTGAAGGTAGCATGGATTCCCAATCTCCTATACCAGATACTCTCTCTGCCAACATTGTGGATGTCCTAACCAGGCGTATGAACCTTCTCCAAGACACACTAACTAAAGAAATTAAAGGTTCTACAGCGGAGCTTCGTAGAGAAATTGGAGCATTAGGTGAACGTACTGAAACTTTGGAACGTAAACAAGAAGATCTGACTGTGGATCATGCCCACCTACAAGCCTACTCTCAAAACCTTGCAATACAGATATCTGATCTGGAACTGAAACTAGCAGACATGGAAGACCGCTCCAGACGGAATAATTTAAGATTTCGTGGAATATCAGAAGAAATTGGCCCTCAGGAGCTAGAATCTTATGTTCTGGAGTTCTGCAATATCTTACTACCTTCTTCAGATCCGCCTGGTCTCCTGTTGGACAGAGTTCACAGAGTGGCGCGACCTAGATCTGTTTCTCAAGACAAGCCCAGAGATGTCCTAGCTAGGATCCATTTCTTCACCCACAAAGAGAAGATACTGAGAGAACTGGTTAACAAACCTCAACTACCGGATAAATTCCTCCATATCACTGTATTCCCGGACATTTCCAGTTACACCTTACAAAAACGAAGATCCTTCAGAAATATCACTCAAATTTTAAGAACGGAGAATATCAGATACAGATGGGGATACCCTACAAGGCTCATAGTTTCTAGACAGGGTGACACTCATACCATTTTTACCCCCAAAGAAGGGTTCGATCTATTACAGGACTGGGGCCTAATTACAGCTAAACCACGCTCAGAAACGGATGCCCGGGCCCCTAGAGACCGCTCCGAAACCACAAACATAACTCAATCACTACAGAAAACCAGTGATACTAACACCCCTCATGTTACAAAAATCCGAGCCAGTGCCCTGGATTTTACTCCTAGGCTTCAAAAGCCAGCCAAGTGAAAATTAAATAGTTCTGGTCTTTACACCAAATTGCTCCTGTTACTTTACTGTTTCTACTTCTGTAATTATTGATTATGTGTATGTTGTTGTTAAGTATACTTCCCATATGTTACTTGTTCAATGTCTAACAGGAGTGGGAGGACCCGGGACTCCTCGTGAAGGAACGGATCTTTACCCAAAGATACCTATTCTGTTTCTACATAAGTACCTCCTCTCGGCTGAGACTCACGGGAATTCCCCACTTCTTTAGCACATCCAAGCCACTTAAACTCCATAAGTTATTTACTTGCTATTGTTTGATTGGCCTCTAGACATAACAGATACTATAATATATTTTTCAGCAATAGCAATATATGTAACTATGCTTGTAGAAGTGGTATATGTTATTCAGTTTGTTGTAAGGACATTGGTTTGTTCCTTTTGTTCATATTCCCCCAATGACAGTCAATCCATATTTACAAGTTAAATACTTGCACTACCCCCCCCATATACGCAAATTTATTTGTGATATCCCCTCTTACGGGGACTGGAGAAGTCAGTTCTTTATTTAGACACACTTCTCCTTTTGGTGATCCAGTGGTTCACCATATTGGTTAAAACCCCTAGACCTCACCTACTTTATACAAATAAGACCTGTTCACACCCATAATCATACATTGTACTGTCTGTATTGAATTGGTGTTTTTTCTGTTCAGTTGCTCAACTTTTCCTGGTTTTATCTAATTTTTTCACTATATTTCAGGTGTAACGTAGATCTGAACACTGAGCTTTACGCTCATCAAGGGCCACATACAGGTGCGCAGACCCAGGCGGGGTGAGTTATATACCTGGTTCCCTCCCCCCTTTTCTTCCCTCCTACCGCCTCCCCTTCCCCACTCCTCTTCCCAGACTTAAGATGGCGACAGCCTCTAACCACATCTCTTTTGCTACACTAAATGTCAAAGGACTAAACTCCCAAGAGAAAAGAAGTATGCTTACCAATACCATGAGGTCTTTGCGGATGCAAGTTGTGTTTCTTCAGGAGACTCATTGGTTAGCGTCAACTCAGAATCCATATAGAACCCCTGACTATCCCATAGTAGTCCTAGCCTCTAACACGGAGAAAACGAAAGGAGTAGCAATTGCCATACACAAATCCTTACATTTTGAACACATCCATGCTGAAAAAGATAACCAAGGACGGTTCCTACTACTTAACTGTAAGCTAAACGGTACCCTATTCACTCTCGTTAACATATACGCCCCAAACCAATTACAATCTAATTTCCTAAAAGGGATACTGTCTAAAATTGAGAAACACAAGACGGGTACGACAATCCTAGGGGGCGACTTCAATATGGTATGGGATCCCCTGCTAGATAAGAAAGTTCAGAAGGGGAAACAAATTGACCAATACTCTATAACTACTGCCAATAAATTTAGACATTACATCTCCCAACATAATCTGTACGATATATGGAGGGCACTCCACCACAAGGACAGAGACTATACATACTTTTCCAGACCCCATAACACATACTCGAGGCTTGACCACTTCTTTACTGACTCATGGACTCTGAACAGAGTATTAATGTCACATATCAAGGTCTGCCCATGGTCGGACCATGACATCCTCACGTTCACTCTCTCTACTGATTTAACCATAGAATCTAGGCCTAGCTGGAAATTCCCGAAGCAAATGCTTCAAGACAAAGCTTTCAGAACTTCCCTCCAAACCTCTATTATAGAGTTCTTGAGGATAAATGAAACCCCGGATGTGTCCTCCCAAACAGTATGGGCCGCTTTGAAGGCATATATAAGGGGAATATGCATTAGAAGAAAGGCAATATTAAAACGCCAAGCAGGTTTGCCCCTAGGTCTTCTCATGGCTAAGCTGCGCTCCATAGAACAGGAGAATAAAGATTCTCCAACCGCACGTCTTGCAGACCAAATTGCGGAGATAAGAGCACAATTGGCAGACAGAGAACTACAGAGAGTAAAAGACTCCTATGTTCGATTTAGGAAGCTGATGTACAGTCAGAGTAACAAGGCCTCGTCCCTACTTGCTCGCAAGTTAAAAGGTAGAACAGCGGCAGCTAGAATTCTGTCCCTTCAAAAAGGCTCTACCTCGGTCTTCTCACCCAAAGACATTGGGGAGACGTTCGCGTCCTACTATTCTGGCTTGTATCATCTTAAACCCTCGATGGCTGGCACAGAATCCTCTGCACGGGAGGTACTGGATTTTTTGCAGAACCTAAATTTACCAACTCTCCCAGAGGAAGATAGAGAGACACTTAAAACCCCGTTCTCTTTAGCTGAGCTCAAATTAGCCATTAAGCAGACTCATAATAACAAAGCCCCAGGCCCTGATGGTTACCCGGGAGCCTTCTACAAAATGTTCAAAGCAGAATTACAGAAGATTCTCCTCAAGGTTTTCTGCGAAGCCCGTGAGGCAGGCTCATTCCATAAAGAATTCTTACAAGCAGTGATCTTGCCCATCCCTAAACCAGACAAAGAACCCTCGTTATGTACGAGTTACAGACCAATCTCACTAATAAATGGCGATGTAAAGCTATATTCGAAACTTTGGGCTAACCGCCTTAA
This sequence comes from Bombina bombina, assembly GCF_027579735.1. Lineage (NCBI taxonomy): Eukaryota > Metazoa > Chordata > Amphibia > Anura > Bombinatoridae > Bombina > Bombina bombina. The sequence goes on from NC_069509.1 coordinate 187,322,378, forward strand.
TAGCCTACTCCCAAAGGTGATTCACACGGACCAGGTTGGATTCACGTTTGGTAGGGAGGGCCCAGACAACTCTCGGAAAACGCTAAACATACTTATGGAGGCGTCCCGGCTGAAGTTGCCCATGCTGGCCCTGTCACTAGACGCAGAGAAAGCGTTTGACAGGGTCAGATGGGAATACCTGTGGCTCACACTTGCCCAATTTGGCATCCCAGAGGTAGTGATTACGGCGATAGGAGCCCTATACTCTTGCCCCTCTGCAGTAGTTAAGGGTCTAGGATTCGCTTCTTCGGCCATACATATCACTAACGGCACAAGACAAGGGTGCCCCTTGTCGCCTTTGATTTTCTCTATGGCCATTGAACCTCTAGCTCAGGCTATTAGACAAACACGCTCTATACAAGGTGTCCGGCTTGGAAGAGAGGCCGTGAAGTTAGCATTGTATGCGGACGATGTGACACTATTCCTAACGAACCCTATAGGCTCACTGCCAGCTCTTTTTGATCTTATTACCAAGTTTGGGGCTCACAGTTATTATAAGGTTAATGTCTCCAAAACTGAGGCCTTACCAATATGCATTCCAGCATTTGAATTGGATGTATTACATACATCGTACTCATTTCGATGGACACAAACCGCTATTCGGCATTTGGGGGTACAACTTGGTCCAGACCCGAAATTAGTAATCACTGCTAATTACACAAATCTCATCAGAGAAGTCACTGAACTCACCTCCTCTTGGAGCCTTAAAGAGCTCTCATGGCTGGGCCGCATTGCGTCTTTCAAAATGTCGATTTTGCCTAAGATCCTATACTACTTCCGTTGTATCCCACTCAACGTCCCCAAAGCCTTAATTGATAAGCTCCAATCCTTGGGACAACACTATATCTGGGGCAAATCTAAGCCCCGGATTGCGGCGAAGATACTCCAAAAAAAATATGAGCAAGGAGGGGTTGCAATGCCTAGCGTACGTTGCTATTATGAAGCAGCTAGACTTTCCCACATTACGGCATGGGCAAACAAAGGAGAACCGCAGGGATGGAAAAGCATTGAAGCACTAACCCTTCCTCAGGGCCTAGAGCTGGCAGACCTACCCTGGATTCCTTACCACTGCCTTGACAATCTGGGACTAAAGAATGCCATCGTCAGAGATAATCTGAAAATTTGGCATAGCCTTAGAAATCTACAAGATATCGCCCCACATCCATCCCCCATTCATTCCCTACCAGCCCTATTGGTAGCCCTACCTGACACACATGCTCTACAATGGAGTGAGTGGGACCTGAAATCAGTTTCCCACCTTTACTCCTCAGGCACTTTACTCACTCCCCAAAATATCGGAGCAACTGTTCCAGAAGCCCCTCCTTGGGTCACCTTTGAGTACTCGAGGCTCTATGCTTTTATGATATCCTGGGGATTTACCAAAACCCTAAATAGACCCTTGACTAACTGGGAAAAACTGTGGCAGCTTCCTATCAAAACTCCTAGACTCATATCGTTTCACTACGACCTCCTACAGAAGTCTACTAACAAAGAAACACCCTGGCAGCTAAGAGCATGGGAGGGAGACCTCTCCAGACCACTTACAGATAGGGACCTACGTACTGCTATGACGTTGACTAAAAAGACGGTTCACTGTGCAAACACTTTAGAGGCCTACATGAAACTATTTCTGAAATGGTACTACACCCCCTCGAGACTGTCGCAGATGTTTCCCACAACGTCTCCTCTATGCTGGAGAAACTGTATGCAGAGAGGTTCAGATATTCATATATGGTGGGACTGCCCAAAACTTGCACCCATCTGGAGTCAGATAGCAGGCCTCTGTGCCAGCCTCGGGCTCTCCATTCCACTCACCCCTACAATTGCTCTCCTACACATCTTCCCAAGAGACGTCCCAACTCAGGTCTCTAAACTGATCATTTTTGTCCTAGCAGCCACGAAACTGGCAATTGCAAGGGCCTGGAAACAGGTCCTGCCACCAGATATTGCAGCGGTTACATCTATAATGCAGATGTACGCCAAAATGGAACAAAGCTTCTATTTTAACATGGAAAAAGAAGATCTATACTGGCAGATTTGGGAGCCTTGGTTTAACTACCAGGGAACTCGTAGTTAAACATGAAATCATGCTCAAGCCCCCCGCTACCCCCAGTAACGCTACTAACTTCACATATATTGCCTTAACACGCTTAAATAATTTACTGCCAAACAAGGTTCATTCTCTCCACTTCTCTAATCCTGTCCCCCCCTCTTTTTCACCCCTCCCCCTATAATATGTCCCCCACTCTCCGCCCTAGCCCATATCTCTCCCTCTTCTCTAACCCTTCACAGGTCACCTCCCCCGCCTGAGAACGCACACTATGACTACTAGTTGAAGTGTGTTAACAGATATTCCTAAACTGACTTACAGTAGTTTCTAGAAAGTTGAGTCCATATTTGGGACTAGAGTACTACTCTAGCCCCTAGGTCTAGGTATGTTTACAATCATAATAGTAACTCTTGATTCTATTAGGTTTTCATGCATTATATGTTTATACATTGATCCTGAGTTACTATATTTAACATAACATTTCTGATAAAATTGGCCCAAAAGTGACCAATGCAGTAGTTACTCCATATTCATGTATAAAAAAGTTAAATGAGGTTTCATCTATGTTTGTCCAGTTCTCTTTTTTCTTTTTATGTGGGATTTGGATTTTATTCTTCCTTATTTTATTTCCCATATTTCTGACATCTAAAGTTGTAAAGAATGTTAATTTGGATATTTACTTAGCCCGGGTTTTCCGGTTACCTATTCTCTTGATCATTATACTGTCATGAACAAAATGCGCTCCCATCTATGAGTGTTAATATACCCGCATGAAAAGTAAATGTATATTTATGTATTGTATCTGTGACAAACGTTATATCTCCATTTTTGTTGTACCATTCGAAAAACCTCAATAAAAAAAAAAAAAAAAATATTTATTTACAAAAAAAAAATAGCCTACAATAAACTACCAATATCACTTAAAAGGGCCTTTTGTGGGGCATTGCCCCAAAGATATCAGCTCTTTTCCTGAAAAAAATACAAAGACCCCCCAACAGTAAAACCCACCACTCAACCAACCACCCAAAATAAAAAATCTAATTAAAAAAAACAAACAAATCTACCCATTGCCCTTAAAAGGGCATTTTGCTCTTTTGCTGCCCAAACCCTAATCTAAAAAAAATAACAACCAAAAAATCCTTTTAAAAAAACCTAACACTAACCCCCGACGATCCACTTACATTTTTTGAAGTCCCGCTTGAACGATCTTCATCCAGGTGGCGAGAAGTCTTCATCCAGACGGCCTCTTCTATCTTCATCCAGGAGGCGAAGTCCTCATCCAAGCGGCGAGAAGTCTTCATCCAGGTGCCCTCTTCTATCTTCATCTAGGCAGCATCTTCTATCTTAATCCAGGCGGCGCGGAGCGGGTCCACCCTGAAGACATCCGGCGTGGAGTATCCTCTTCATACGGTCGCCGCCGTACACTAAATCTTCAATGCAAGGTACCCAATTCAAGATGGCGTCCCTTGCATTCCTATTGGTTGAAAAATTTGAATCAGCCAATAGGAATTAGAGCTGCTAAAATCCTATTGGCTGTTCCAATCAGCCAATATAATTTAAGCAGCTCTAATTCTATTGGATGATTCATAATCCAATAGAATGAGATTAGAATTAGAATAGGAATCATTTTTAATATTTTTTGATAATTTGTTATTTTGTGTAATGTATTTTTTTCGTTTTGGGTGGGATTTTATTTTTAGATTAGGGCTTGGGCAGCAAAAGAGCTAAATGCCCTTTTAAGGGCAATGCCCATACAAATGCCCTTTTCAGGGCAATGGGTAGATTAGGTTTTACTTTATTTTTATTTTGTAGGTTTGGGGGGTGGGACTTTGTATACTGTTAGGGGGTGTTTGTTTTGTAGCAAAAGAGCTGTTAACTTTTGGGCAATGCCCTACAAAAGGCCCTTTTAAGGACCCCCAAAAGACCATTTTAAAGGCCCTTGGTAGTTTATTATAGATTAGGGTTATATTTTTATTTTGGGATGTTTTTTTTTTTTAAAAGGGTATTAGTATATGAATGTCATAATACCAAATGCCTGTCTCTTTAAAAGATATATCCCTAACCGAGTCCTGGCTATAAAGGAGCCTGCAACATTCAATACCTTGCTTGGTATTGAAGTTGCATGCTTCCCTGCACAGCCGCTCTCACTGAGGACTCTGACTTCCCTCTGTGCTACTGAACACACGCTGTTTGCGTGTCATCTATCCACTTCCGGTTTCACGGACCTTCACTTCCGGTTTACACAGAACAGGAAGCTGCAGCTCTGTAAGCTGCTCTCCCCTCAAACTACTTCAGCGGTTTGCCTTAAAAAACAATCACTGAACCACCATTGCTACTTTTTCTCCCTCCGGAGGTGAGTCATTGCTGGACATATCATCTTATATATTTTTGTCATAAAACCATTTTGTCACTTTTACATTTTTTCACAAAAACGTTACTTTTTCTTTTGTTTTCTGGACATTATCTCTTTTGTAATTTTTGCCTCATATTTATTGTTTGCTACAAACCCATATTTTTCCTTTTATCATATTTTTGCTATGCAGTCCTAAACCTTTAGAGTTAAAACTGTTATATCATTCAATTACAACTTTTTATTGAGAACCACAATCTAACTCACTTATTGGCCACAACAGTTTTAACTCTCATATTAAACTCTACTCACTCAGTTTATATGTGTGTATTTCCAGATAAAATACCCACTATAGATTATGTGAGACACAACCTTTATTTATATGGTCTGCTATAACAACTGTTTTGCATATATTTGTTCTACAAAATCTAACTTAAAGTTAGTGTGTGTTACAATGAATAATTTGTATTGTTTTCTATAATTTTGTTTGTTATTTTTTGTAATGGTAGGTTTTTTATTTTTTGTAATGTTAAGTTTTAGTGTAAGGCATAAGATAAGGTTTTATTTCACAGGTAAGTATTTAGTTTTAAATAGGTATTATTTAGTTAATAATTGTAACTTTAGTTTAACTCTACTTTAATTATGTTAAAGTTAAGGGGTGTTGGGTTTACGGTTACGGTTACATTAGGGTTAGGTTTAGGGGGTTAATATAGTTTAATTTAGGTTGTTGCGATGTGGGGGCTGGCGGTTTAGGGGTTAATAGGTTTATTTAGTGAAAGTGATGTGGGAGGCCAGAGGTTTAGGGTTTTATACCTTTATTTAGTGGTGGCAATGTCAGGGAGCGGCGGAATAGGGGTTAATAACTTTAATATAGTTTGGGCGATGTTGAGGGTGAGGCGGAATAGGGGTTAATAACTTTTGTATAGTGGAGGTGACATTGGGAGCGGAAGATTAGGAGTTAATAGATTTATTTTGGTGGCGGCAATGTCGGGCGGCAGATTAGGAGTTAGAACTTTTTTACAGTATGGATTATGCTGGTTTAGCTATATAGATCATGTTTTTGGCATATGGGGTGGGGGGGCGACATTGACTCCCTGCTGGAGTTTGTGGCTGAACTCAATATTTCTACGAGACATATCAAATTTAAATTGACACACAGTGAGGAGTCAGTGGCCTTTTTGGATACTAATGTCACCAAGAGTGGGAGGGAATTGAAAATAGACCTCTATAGAAAGGACAGTGATAGGAATATTTTATTGAGGTATGAAAGTGCCAATCCTCTCCCTTTGATTAAGAGTTTACCAAGGAGCCAACTCCTTAGGGTTAAAAAGATTGTCTCAGACGAGGATACTGCAAAGACTAGATTAAAAGAGATGAAAAATATTTTTCTGGAGAGGGGTTTTCCAGAGCAGTTTGTTCAACAGCAGATTAGAGAAGTCAGTGAAATTCCCAGACATTCTATCCTTAGAGGGATGAAACCGAGGGATAAACAAGATAATAAATGGATGGTGTTTGTTTCCCGATAAAATCCCTTGAGTAGAGATGTAAATAGTATCATTAGAAAGCACTGGTCTATAAAGATCTTAACCCCCAGATTAGAGAATTTGAAGAACCACCTATGCCCGCATATAAGAGGTGTAGAAATCTGAAAGATGAATTAGTGAGAGCAGACCTAGGCCCGGACAGAAAACTGATTCAGACACATATATCTACCCCTAAACTGAGATGTTTCCTATGTTTGGGGTGTTGTTATTGTAATAATATCATTAAAGGTGACTCCTTTATTCATTCATTAAATGGAAGGAAGTATAACATCTCTGTTCTTTTACAAGCAATTTAGAATATGCAATCTATTTAGTTATACCACAACAGTCCACAGCACCAAGTTAGTAAAACACTTTTATAAACTTTATTCTGGTACAAATAAGATAAAATGCAACGTTTCGGGATCAACTCCCTTAATCATGCATAAGATTAACAGGTGTGTACACAACCCTTATAAAGGGAAAACTTAATCCTTCACATACAACTTCACAACACTTACAATATGGCACCACATTGTGGAACCTACATAATACTATCTTATGTTTTAATAAATGACCTACTTTTTTACTTTCATGTTTAATGTAGCATTTTTATTTATGGGTGTACTAACCTATTAATAAATCTAAAAACAATATTTAAACTGGATCGTATGCCGGGACCTTGCTTCTTGCCAGATCTATTCTTTGGTGGTATATTTACACATTTTGAGAATAACATCTCTAGGAGGAGCTGGGGGCTTGGCTGGAGGTCTCAGGGCTCTCTGAATTCTCTCGAAGTCATCATTCTGGATAGGGTGAGCTTGTGGGAGTAGAAAGAGGAAGAACTCCCTGACATATCCTCGGAGTTGTTCTTGAGTGATCTCTTCGGGAATTCCCCTTATCCGTAGATTAATTCTCCTTACCCGATTATCGAGGTCCTCTATTTTATCCTGCATACTCTGAATCATGGAGTCTTGGATAGACAAGTGTTGGGTGTTAGAACTGACAACATTATTTAAGTGTTCTTGGCCCTCTTCCAGATAATCCATTCTGGATCCCATGTCGTTAAGATCCTTCTTTAAGTCTCTAATTTCGTCTTTGATGAATGTCTTTAGGGATTCTATATCTGTCTTGGATGGCAGACTGGCTAGTTGAGTCTTGGGGGTTTACTGTAGAGGTCGGGTCAGATTGGGGTTGCAATGTCCCTTGAGTGTGATCTGCATCAGATGAATTAGATTCCTGAGAGAGAAAAAAAGGTGGATACAGATGGGGCCAGAAGTGATGTTTTCAGTTGTTTGTCTGGCTTATTCCCCTTTTTAGCCGCCATTATGGTGGAGATGTTGGTGGGTGAGCTCACTTATTGAGAGTCAGCAAGGTCAGATAGATAAGGTTAAATAATGTAGTTAGTTGGCCCTGCTCTTGATAAGGTCAGTCCATGTGGCCTAGGTGTGTAGCCAAAGCCACCCTCAGATTATTTCAGATGTTATAAACAGCCCCAAATCTGACCAGTCTGCTCAGAGTACATATGTTTAGACAGGCCCACAAACTACAATAAAGTTGAAGATAGTATAGTAATGTCCCTCCAAGCCTCTTGAGGCCTATGCATGTTAAACAGCAACTGGATAGTGGCTCCGCTGGCACGCCTGAAAGTTATTAAAAGTTGCCAAGGGCAAAATCTGTGGGTTATTTTTCCCACGGTGATACTTATAAAAGTGCGGTTTTGGGAGTCTAGGAGATAAGGCTGCAGCTGCTCACATAAATACCAGGCCGCACAAAATATATATGGGATGCTTCCTCCGCTAACTGTCACATGGATGATCCGGCCTGCAATAGCCCCTAGCATGCAGCGCTTTACAAACTAGTCATGCTGACATTTCAGGGTAATCTGGTTTATGGACTATTTAGTAATTTCCATTACCTCTACCGTTACTCACATTGACTGTTGTTATGGGCCTCAAGACGGTCCCTGTATGCTTTTGGATGTATCCGCCACTCACGTGGTCCTCCGTAGTAAGACCCGCATACATTACGGGGCGATCTTGACAACCGGACTTCACTCTGCAAAGTGCTACTGTAAGTGCCGAGGGGACGTAAGTAGAAAGTCCTATTTCCAATGCGGCACCGGAGTCTGCGCCCGTGATCTCAGGCCTGAGCTGCGTATCCACTTATCGGGCTCACCGTGGATGCGGTATTAAAGTATTAGACGGTGCTTAGGCATGTTAACATGGTTGGGGACATTGCTGTACATAGGGATTGCCCAGTATGAAGCCGGTATTTTAGCCTAGAGGGATTGGCATCCACGGAGCTGTCTCACAGAGCATCCATGTCCCAGCACGGCGAAGCTCCGCCCCCCAAAAACTCCTAGTTTTTTTATGTATAAACACTCTTACAATGGATCATTCATTAGTTATCAAACATGCTCTGAAGTTCCCCATAAGTTGTGCATGTAGAATGCTTTATGCAGAGGTTTTGCCGCAGCAGTCACTTAGCAATCCAACATCTTTTGCAATTCCTGGGAGAACCATCAGCCTCTGTCAACATTATCAGTGATTGAGCTAATGACAACTTCAGTGGCTAAATGAAAACCTGAGAAACTGATTGTAAATGTAAAATTGAACCTGGTGGAGAATTTGCCATAAGATAAAGTAGGAAGCTGTCTCTTTAAGTAACTGTTCCCTTTGTTCTGTCATCTTTCTGCTGACACTTCTGGTTTGCACATTTATCCTATATTTTGTCATTATGTCAGAACGCTTCTCTCCTTGATCTTGTAGTGGTACTGTAGGGTCATCTCACCCCTTAGTGGTTGTGAGATATAGCTGCAGAATGGCTAACGATGTTGTTGTACCAAGTCTCAAGCGCACCCTGTCCTCACTACAGACAGGGTCACTGCTTGCAGAATTAAACCAGCAGCAGATACAGGTTGTTCTGGACTATAACATTTAAAGGTTCAAACAGTTTCCATCAAAAGCGTAATATTACAGGTATATCTATCTATCTATCTATCTATCTATCTATCTATCTATCATCTATCTATATAATCTATCTTTCTCTCTATCTATTTATCTCTCTATCTATTCATCTATCTATCTATCTATCTATCTATTCATCTATCTATCTATCATCTATCTATTCATCTATCTAGCTCTCTATCCATCATCTCTCTAGCTATTCATCAATCTATCTATCTATCTATCTATCTGTCCATCTATCTATCTATCTATCTATCTATTCATCTATCTATCTCTATATCCATCATCTGTCTAGCTATTCATCTATTTATCTATCATCTATCTTTCTATATATCTATCTATATATATAATCTATCTATCTCTCTATCTATTTATCTCTCTATCTATTCATCTATCTATCTATCTATCTATCTATCATCTATCTATCTATCTATCTATCTATCATCTATCTATCTATCTATCTATCTATCTATTTAATGTATCTATCTCTCTATCTATCTCTCTATCTCTCTATCCATCATCTGTCTAGCTATTCATCTATCTATCTATCTATCTATCTATCTATCTATCTATCTATCTATCTATCTATCTATTCATCTATCTATTCACTATCTGTCTCTCTATCCATCATCTGTCTAGCTATTCATCTATCTATCTATCTATCTATCTATCTATCTATCTATTCATCTACCTATCTATCTATCTATCTATCTATCCATCATCAGTCTAGCTATTCATCTATCTATCTATCATCTATCTATCATCTATCTATCTATCTATCTATCTTTCTATCTAATATCTCTATCTATCTATCTATCTATCTATCTATCATCTATCTATCGATCAACTATCTATCTATCGCTCTATCATCTATTTATCTATCTATTTATCTATCTATCATCTATCTAGCTATATTTCTGTCTATCTGTCTGTCTGTTGATCTTTAAATCTATCATGTATCTATATATTTATCTCACTATCAAATGTTTCATGTATCAAGTACTATCTATCTATCCATCTATCTATCATATATCTATATCTATATCTATCTATCTATCTATCTATCTATCTATCTATATATATATATATATATCATCTATATCTCTATCTCTCTATCGATCTATCTATCTATCTATCTATCTATCTATCTATTTATCTACCTATCTGCCTTTCTGTCTGTCCGTCAATCTTTAAATCTATCATGTATCTATATATTTATCTATCTATCAATCTATCATGTATCTATCTATCTATCTATCTATCTATCTATCTATCAATCTATCATGTATCTATCTATCTATCTATCTATCATCAATCTCTCTTTCTATCTATTTATCTATCTATCTTTCCACATATCTATATATCTATCTAGCATCTATCTCTCTGTCTGTCAATCTTTAAATCTATAATATATATATATATATATATATATATATATTTATATAAATACCTATTAATCTATCATGTATCTATCTATCTATCTATCTATCAAATTTATCTATATATCTATTATCTACCTATCTATCTATCTATCATCTATTTCTCTGTCTGTCAATCTATCATCTCTCTCTCTCTCTCTCTCTCTCTCTCTCTCTCTCTCTCTCTCTCTCTCTCTATATATATATATATATATATATATATATATATTTATATATAAACCGGAAATCTGTACTACAAAATTAACACAGATCACCTATAGGAGGCGCTATACAACAGTAGTAAGGATAACCCAGGTGTTGTATGTGCATAAATAGCACCAAATACAGATTAAAAGATATAAAATGTGAAAATACAGAAATAAATAAATTACATGTATAAAATGTTTTCCAAAAGGGTATATATACACACGTGGCACTAAGTGGTGACCTATGTGCGAGGTATATAGAGATAGTCCCAAAAAAGTCTGTGTGAGGAATAAGGCAGCTCTCGGTCTTCACTCCAAAAAATGATGAGTCTTCTAAGATGGATAACTGTAATCAAAACATAAACAGAGGCGCCACATGTGTAGGTCAATATAAACCACTTGAAGGGGTATGTTTGCAGAGTATTAGTCAGTCCCTTAGTTGAGGGCTTTGGATACATGGGGGATGGCAGGCCACTATGCATACATTGGCTCCTTGTAGATTTGCCTGCTCCTCCATAACACCTGGAAGGCTTCTGCCCCACAGTCTTTGGTGATATGACTGGTCACCCTTTCAGACTACACATTCTAATACACACTAACTAGTGGGACTGCTTATTGTGCTTGCACCCCCAGCTGGACCCTTGCAGTGGTAAAATATTCTGGGACAGACATGTTTGTATTTTACCGGACTGTTTTACAGTTGAGCCTGCTCTGGGGCATGACACACAATAGTCACATATGAGTTATATATAGCATTAGGCGGTTTTCTGGCAACTGTAAATTTTGTGACATCACAGTTCATTGGGTTAAAGATAAGCCTACCTTTTCACAGTTTGGCAGTTTATGTTTGTGAGATATGTCTTAGGCACTACAGTGTTTGTTGATTTTCTTAGTCTACTCATGCCCTAAAAATGTTATACGCATGTTCTACACCTTACTAGTATCCATTTGCCAATGAGATTATGCTATGCTCCTGTGTTGCATGCTTGCAAATCTTGTTTGTTACAGCTCTTATGTGTTATCTATCTGTCTTTATGATCTTTGTGGTTCTGTACACATGATGCCTTAAATATGTTATATAGCCCATAATAGTTTACATATGTAGTATAAGTACTATGTTGCGTGCAAACAGATACTATCATGTTGGGGTGCTATATTGATATTAATAATTTGTCTCCTATACCTTACACAAACTTCTGCCTCTTCATGCTCATTACACTTCATATATAAGCCCCTTATTGTTTATTTGCACCTGCCATGTTATTAATATATTTTAAACACTTTATCACACAACAATTATATGTTTGCAGTCCATGTGTGTGACGTTCCACGGCCTGCGGCCGGGGCAGCGGGACGTCTATATCTTTACATTTATAGCTCCATAGCATAGTTTTGGTCCTATTTTTCAACCAGAATGCAAATTACTACACTTGAGTAATGTTTACACTGCGCTTTATCATAGAGCTCTAGCCATGTTCCCAATATTAAAATTAGAACTAGGCTCTCACACCCCAGAAATGCTACTGCCCTACTACAAGGTTATCATTTGAGTGATTAGTGAGCAGCAACCTCTTGACAGAAGATTTATCTTACAGTTACAGTTAATTGTTTATAATAGCCCTTCTATTAAGGGGAATGGTAACCTCTCTCTTTATTATTCCTATGACAGATATCCAGAAAGTAAGACAACAACCTTAGTGAGGGCTGGATCCCCGCTAGTGCTACCATATATAGTCGCCTTCTCCACATTATAGTAAATGAGCCGCTTAACCAGTGGTAGGCTTGGTGCCTTTAACATCTAGGCTCTTACATGCAGTGTGTGGCATTGTCCCATCTTCCTACTAGCTCATACTTATATGTCCTCTAACTTCCAGATACCCTGGCTTCTCCTAGATTAGATTAGTTATAGCGCTTTGCTTATTGCATTACCACCTCCCCTTCCCCCACAATTTACCTACCAGCATTCAATGCACTCATGGAATACTTTCATATAGCTTAGGGCACGTGCAACTCCTAGACTTGATACGGCACTTTACTTAAATATTTGGTCTACCATACTTAATTTACCACCTCCCCCCCCCCCCACCTTAATATATCTCCTATTTCAGGAGAGTGAATTCTGTGGTTTCTCTAGCCTATACCACACCTTATTTCTCCTTTTTATAATTATGTCTTGCACTATAAACTCATATTGGCACTACTTTTCCTCCAAAGTTGAGCAAGATTGTTTTTAGTATTATTTTCCTTTCTCACAAATAATGTTTTCCTAAGCAATTCTTATATAAAAATTGAGCTTACACTGAAGTTTACCTTGTTGTTATATATCTCTAAGCAGCTCTTATACCATTATTCAATTTATATTTGATATTTACCTGGTTATTTACAATATTTCCCAATTATAGCTTTAAAAACATAAAATAGAGGTTCTTCATTAGGGGTCCATGAGAGGCCCTATCACATCGTTGCTTACCTGCCCCATATTGTACTACTATATCTTGGCGGTCTCTATATGGCTGCTTATATCTTGCTGCAGGTTTAATGTTTGAACAGAGTTTATTGTTTATATCTAATAGGTAATCTGTCATTTAACTATACTATGTACCTATGTGACTTTGTTTTGGCAGCTTACTCTGTAACAACTTATTTTCCTTTTTACTATGTATGGAAAAGCAATACTTGTTTGTTTGGTAAAGAACCTCAATAAAAATTTGTTTAAAAAAAAAAAAAAAAAAAAAAAAATATAAACCACTTGATCCAAAATAAACAAGATACAGGGTACTCACAAACGTGAAGGCGCTCTCTTGTGCCTGTTAGGAGCAGGCTGGTATTCTATCAGCAAACCAGCTGGCTGTGCAAAGGAATCGTGGTGTCCTGGAACAGTGGATCTCCAGAGCGGCACACCTTGCCTGGATGACTTCCTATGAGTTTGAAGAAGGGGAGAAAGGCTGAACAGCCCTTGGGTTACTTGGGAGAAGATTGATACACACACCAGTGTTTGTAAATAGTAAAAACTGATATTTATTATTGTACAAAATAAAAATACCAGCAATGTAACAATTACAGCTGGGTGTGTTAAAATCAAATCTCCTATACCAAACAGAGATAGAAAGCGACGCGTTTCTCGGGTGTAACCCCGTTTCCTCAAGCTTGTATACTCTGACTGTGTCTTAGTTCCCCTTAAATAGGGCTCAGTAACCACATGTTTTCAATAAACACTCCCCTTCCTTCACATAAACCAATAGAACCCTTCCTTTCCCCACACTCCCACTTGTTGCGATAATTAAACTAGTGTTATTAATTAAGGGCCCCATTGTGGTCTTTCTCCTATTTCCCTAAGAATTATGTTCTATAAGTGGGTGATGGTGCAATTTTCTAAGTTTTATCTTAAGCCGATCATGTGCAAATTTTCGGATGCACCTATATAAATAGGTGCATCCGAAAATTTGCACATGATCGGCTTAAGATAAAACTTAGAAAATTGCACCATCACCCACTTATAGAACATAATTCTTATGGAAATAGGAGAAAGACCACAATGGGGCCCTTAATTAATAACACTAGTTTAATTATCGCAACAAGTGGGAGTGTGGGGAAAGGAAGGGTTCTATTGGTTTATGTGAAGGAAGGGGAGTGTTTATTGAAAACATGTGGTTACTGAGCCCTATTTAAGGGGAACTAAGACACAGTCAGAGTATACAAGCCTGAGGAAACGGGGTTACACCCGAGAAACGCGTCGCTTTCTATCTCTGTTTGGTATAGGAGATTTGATTTTAACACACCCAGCTGTAATTGTTACATTGCTGGTATTTTTATTTTGTACAATAATAAATATCAGTTTTTACTATTTACAAAGACTGGTGTGTGTGTATCAATCTTCTCCCAAGTAACCCAAGGGCTGTTCAGCCTTTCTCCCCTTCTTCAAACTCATAGGAAGTCATCCAGGCAAGGTGTGCCGCTCTGGAGATCCACTGTTCCAGGACACCACGATTCCTTTGCACAGCCAGCTGGTTTGCTGATAGAATACCAGCCTGCTCCTAACAGGCACAAGAGAGTGCCTTCACGTTTGTGAGTACCCTGTATCTTGTTTATTTTGGATCAAGTGGTTTATAGTGACCTACACATGTGGCGCCTCTGTTTATGTTTTGATTACAGTTATCTATATATATATATATATATATATATATATATATATATATATATATATATATATATATAGAGAGAGAGAGAGAGAGAGAGAGAGAGAGAGAGAGAGAGAGAGAAGATAAAGCCCAGCACCAATTCCTCTTATATGTTATGGGTGCAGGCTGCCTCGGTTTCACCTTTAACAGATATGAATAGCAAAATGTAGAAATGGCTGCAGCACTCCCATTTATATTTTATATTTTCTTGACAGAGGATATCCAAGAAAACTTTTGGAGCATACTATGGAGACTTTGGGTGACATTAGGGATAAACCCCCAAGGATAATAGACTAGTGTTTGTTAGTCAGTACAGTCCTCTAAGTAATAAGATATCCGCAATACTCAAAGAGTGTAATACTAATATTGTACAACTACAGGAACCACCTATAATGCCACATGAAAGGGTCAAAGGCTTAAGGGATCAACTGGTACATACAGATGTAGGGACTAGTATACAAAGTAGACAACTTCTTTTGAGCAAAAAGAACATGGGGACTTTCCCTTGCTTAAGTTGCATGAGTTGTTATGCAGTAATAAAAGGTGCATTTTCCCATCATCCACATAGTGGGAAAAAGTTTGCAATCAAGGGATATTATACCTGTGAAACCACCCATGTTGTGTATCTTATAAAGTGTCCATGTTCCTTTATCTACATAGGGGAGACCACCCGTAAGGTGAGAGACCGCATAAGCCAACACAGGTCCAACATCAGTTGCAAAAATAAAGAGGCTCCATTGTCCAATCATTTTTTAGAAATAGGACATAACATCAGCCAACTTAGGTGGCAGCTCATAGACCATATCCCCCCTAATAGAAGAGGTATTGATAGGGAACGTTTATTAAAACAAAAAGAGATGTGGTGGGTACATAAATTAGACAGCATGACACCAAAAGGTCTCAATAGGGACTTTGACCTAAGTTGTTTCTTCTAAGGTCTCTTGTAGTGTGCTCCTTGAGAGTCAATTACATATCTCCCTTTCCTTGGTATTTATATATCCTGCAATTTATTCTAGCTCTGATATATGTTTTTAAGGATTTCTATGAATTTTTTTAAGAATATCTTTTTCTATGAACTTGTGCAACTATATGTTTTGTAACATGTTTATTTTAGTTACAATGTATTTAGAAATATTGGTGAATGTATAACATTGGCCATTAGAGGGAGCACTTCTCCCAGCCAGAGTGGAGAAGGTGCCAAACTTAAGGTATTTAAGGAATCAGGATTCAATAGGCCTATGTCTAATTACCAAGCATGAATAAGGGGCTGTGACCCCAAAACGTCGCTGACTGTGCAAAATAAAGTTTTATAAGTGCTGGAGACCCTGCTTTTCCTTTTGCATGTGTGTGTTTGTGTGCTTGCTTTTATATGTGTGTATGCGTGCTTGCTTGTATGTGTGTGTTTGTGTGCTTGCTTGTATATGTGTGTATGTGTGCTTGCTTGTATGTGTGTGTTTGTGTGCTTGCTTGTATATGTGTGTGTATATGTGTGTATGTGTGCTTGCTTTAATATGTGTGTATATGTGTGTATGTGTGCTTGCTTTTATATGTGTGTATATGTGTGTATGTGTGCTTGCTTTTATATGTGTGTATATGTGTGTATGTGTGCTTGCTTTTATATGTGTGTATATGTGTGTATGTGTGCTTGCTTTTATATGTGTGTATATGTGTGTATGCGTGCTTGCTTTTATATGTGTGTATGCGTGCTTGCTTGTATGTGTGTGTTTGTGTGCTTGCTTGTATATGTGTGTATGCGTGCTTGCTTGTATGTGTGTGTTTGTGTGCTTGCTTGTATATGTGTGTGTATATGTGTGTATGCGTGCTTGCTTGTATGTGTGTGTTTGTGTGCTTGCTTTTATATGTGTGTATGCGTGCTTGCTTGTATGTGTGTGTTTGTGTGCTTGCTTGTATATGTGTGTGTATATGTGTGTATGCGTGCTTGCTTTTATATGTGTGTATATGTGTGTATGCGTGCTTGCTTTTATATGTGTGTATATGTGTGTATGTGTGCTTGCTTTTATATGTGTGTATATGTGTGTATGCGTGCTTGCTTTTATATGTGTGTATATGTGTGTATGTGTGCTTGCTTGTATATGTGTGTATGCGTGCTTGCTTGTATGTGTGTGTTTGTGTGCTTGCTTTTATATGTGTGCTTGCTTGTATGTGTGTGTTTGTGTGCTTGCTTGTATATGTGTGTATGTGTGCTTGCTTGTATGTGTGTGTTTGTGTGCTTGCTTGTATATGTGTGTATATGTGTGTATGTGTGCTTGCTTTTATATGTGTGTATATGTGTGTATGTGTGCTTGCTTTTATATGTGTGTATATGTGTGTATGTGTGCTTGCTTTTATATGTGTGTATATGTGTGTATGTGTGCTTGCTTTTATATGTGTGTATATGTGTGTATGTGTGCTTGCTTGTATATGTGTGTATGCGTGCTTGCTTGTATGTGTGTGTTTGTGTGCTTGCTTGTATATGTGTGTATATGTGTGTATGCGTGCTTGCTTGTATGTGTGTGTTTGTGTGCTTGCTTGTATATGTGTGTATATGTGTGTATGCGTGCTTGCTTGTATGTGTGTGTTTGTGTGCTTGCTTGTATATGTGTGTATATGTGTGTATGCGTGCTTGCTTGTATGTGTGTGTTTGTGTGCTTGCTTGTATATGTGTGTATATGTGTGTATGCGTGCTTGCTTGTATGTGTGTATATGTGTGTATGCGTGCTTGCTTGTATGTGTGTGTTTGTGTGCTTGCTTTTATATGTGTGTATATGTGTGTATTTGTGCTTGCTTGTATGTGTGTATATGTGTGTATGCGTACTTGCTTGTATGTGTGTGTTTGTGTGCTTGCTTTTAGATGTGTGTATATGTGTCTATGCGTGCTTGCTTGTATGTGTGTGTTTGTGTGCTTGCTTGTATATGTGTGCATGTGTGCTTGCTTGTATGTGTGTGTTTGTGTGCTTGCTTGTATATGTGTGTATGCGTGCTTGCTTGTATGTGTGTGTTTGTGTGCTTGCTTGTATGTGTGTGTTTGTGTGCTTGCTTGTATATGTGTGTATGTGTGCTTGCTTCATGTGTGTGTATGTGTGCTTGCTTGTATATGTGTGTATGTGTGCTTGCTTCATGTGTGTGTATGTGTGCTTGCTTGTATATGTGTGTATGTGTGCTTGCTTGTATATGTGTGTATGTGTGCTTGCTTCATGTGTGTGTATGTGTGCTTGCTTCATGTGTGTGTATGTGTGCTTGCTTGTATATGTGTGTATGTGTGCTTGCTTGTATATGTGTGTATGTGTGCTTGCTTGTATATGTGTGTATGTGTGCTTGCTTCATGTGTGTATGTGTGCTTGCTTGTATATGTGTGTATGTGTGCTTGCTTCATGTGTGTGTATGTGTGCTTGCTTGTATATGTGTGTATGTGTGCTTGCTTGTATATGTGTGTATGTGTGCTTGCTTCATGTGTGTGTATGTGTGCTTGCTTCATGTGTGTGTATGTGTGCTTGCTTGTATATGTGTGTATGTGTGCTTGCTTCATGTGTGTGTATGTGTGCTTGCTTCATGTGTGTGTATGTGTGCTTGCTTGTATATGTGTGTATGTGTGCTTGCTTGTATATGTGTGTATGTGTGCTTGCTTGTATATGTGTGTATGTGTGCTTGCTTCATGTGTGTATGTGTGCTTGCTTGTATATGTGTGTATGTGTGCTTGCTTCATGTGTGTGTATGTGTGCTTGCTTGTATATGTGTGTATGTGTGCTTGCTTGTATGTGTGTGTATGTGTGCTTGCTTGTATATGTGTGTATGCGTGCTTGCTTGTATGTGTGTGTATGTGTGCTTGCTTGTATATGTGTGTATGCGTGCTTGCTTGTATGTGTGTGTATGTGTGCTTGCTTGTATATGTGTGTATGCGTGCTTGCTTGTATGTGTGTGTATGTGTGCTTGCTTGTATATGTGTGTATGTGTGCTTGGTTCATGTGTGTGTATGTGTGCTTGCTTGTATACGTATGCATTTTGTGCCATTTTGTTTATCTCTGTTTACCTGGGTATGTGCATTATGATTTTTATGTATAAATTTATCTTCCATAGCTTCAAGCCCTCTCTTTTGCGCTCTCTCACACTCACATAAACTTGATCACTTCCTTCCCTCCCCAAGAGATTTACAGAATACTGCATGTCCAGTCCTTTTGCAGCACATATATCTCTGCATTTTTTGCATATAAGAGGAATCTAATTTTTATAGAATTATCCTGAACATAACAACCCATTGTGTATTTCATTGTTTTTCAACCGCGGTCCTCAAGTACTCCCAACAGGTCAGGTTTTTATTATAGCTGACTCGGCTAATGGGTGAGAGCAGGTAAGTAACCATGCTGATTATTTCACCTGTGCTCTAGCTCTGTTATAATAAAAACCTGGACCGTTGGGGGTACTTGAGGACCGCGGTTGAGAAACACTAAAATTTGACATATAAGAGGCCAGCATTTTCTAAAAATTATTTTATGTCAAAGAAAATGTCATAGGTCTTATATGCCTACCCAATTTCTGCCTGTTTCTAAGTCACTACAGACAGCCTCTTATCACATGCTTTTTTATTTGCTTTTCACAACAGGAGACTGCTAGTTCGTGTGGGCCATATCAATAACATTGTGTTGACGTCCGTGGAGTTATTTAAGAGTCAGCACAACACAGCACTAAAATGCAAGTCAATAGATTAAAAAATAAAAGGTCATGTGATCAGGGGAGAAGATGCTTAGATACAAGGTAATCACAGAGGTAAAAAGTATATTAATATAACTGAGATAAGGAGCAGTCTGCAGAGGCTTAGATACAGGGTAATCACAGAGGTAAGAAGTATATTAATATAACTGAGATAAGGAGCAGTCTGCAGAGGCTTAGATACAGGGTAATCACAGAGGTAAAAAGTATATTAATATAACTGAGATAAGGAGCAGTCTGCAGAGGCTTAGTTACAAGGTAATCACAGAGGTAAAAAGTATATTAATATAACTGAGATAAGGAGCAGTCTGCAGAGGCTTAGATACAAGGTAATCACAGAGGTAAAAAGTGTATTAATATAACTGAGATAAGGGGCAGTCTGCAGAGGCTTAGATACAAGGTAATCACAGAGGTAAAAAGTATATTAATATAACTGAGATAAGGGGCAGTCTGCAGAGGCTTAGATACAGGGTAATCACAGAGGTAAAAAGTATATTAATATAACTGAGATAAGGGGTCAGTTTGCAGAGGCTTAGATACAAGGTAATCACAGAGGTAAAAAGTATATTAATATAACTGAGATAAGGGGTCAGTTTGCAGAGTCTTAGATACAAGGTAATCACAGAGGTAAAAAGTATATTAATATAACTGTGCTGGTTATGCAAAACCGTTGAATGGGTAATATAGGGATTATCTATCTTTTAAAACAATAAAAAGGATATTGTAGACTGTCCCTTTAAAATCATGTACTGCTTTTTTCAAAAATGTATTACGCCAGGATTTGGTAAAAGATTATTTTTAAACCATACAAACACATTTTTAATCCCTATGTAAATATGTCCAGAAAACTGATTCTAGTTATCAAGCACAAGAATCAGTTTATCAAATCTGAAGGAGGATCCCATAAGACTTAAAAGTTTATTACAAAAAAGTAAATCTAAATATAATAGCGCCATGTAACAAGGGACGGAATTTAACATTATTGTTTGTTAAGCAGATTTCAATCACATATATATATTTTTAGCTAAAATGAAACTTTAAATTGAGTTTTATGGTTGTATATATCTGGGTATGTAACAAAATATCATTAAGTATCAAATTTTCGAAAGTTATTACGATGTGGAATTTAAACTTATGTTTTATTTTTTTCTCCAAGGATACCACAAACCACTCAACAAATATATTATACGGTGGATTACTGAATTCAGAAAAAAAAAGTTTTGTTACTTGTGACCATAGGAAATGTATAACAGCAATAAAAGGGACGTGTTTAACGTATTCACTCCCGGGAGAGAAAAACTTGCCCAAAATAACGGAAAATTTCTAGCATTTTTGCTATCACTCCATTTAAACAGAAATAGAGCTTAGTTTGTTTTTTATTTACCTGTCAAAACTATATTTATATATTTCTAAGTAGAGAACCCAAGGTATTGATCTAAGCCCATTTTGGTATTTTTCATGCCACCATTTCACCGCCAAATGCGATCAAATAAAAAAAAAATGTAAATTTTTTCACAAACTTTGGGTTTCTCACTGAAATTATTTACATACTGGTTGTGCAATCATGGCGCAAATGGTTTTAAATGTTTATCTGAGATCCCCTTTGTTCAGAAAAAGCAGACATATATGGCTTTGCCATTGCTTTTTGGTATTTAGAAGGCCGCTAATTGCAGCTGCGCACACAAATTCTATTATTCCCAGCAGTGAAGGGGTTAATTAGGTATCTTAAAAGGTTAATTTTAGATTTAGTGTAGAGATTACCCTCCCATCTGACACATACCAACCCCTGATCCCTACATTATCCCTCCCAAACAGCTCTCTGCACTCCCTCACCCCCCCACCCCACTGATCACCTCTATCTTACGTATTGGCACAGTCTGCCAGTATGAAAATGTAAGGCTTTTTTTTAAAAATAAAAATAAAATACATATACATATTTTTATATTTTCAGTGTGGTATCCCCCCTTACCCCCAACCTTCCTGATCCCCCTCAAACAGCTCTCCAAACCTCCCCCCTCTACCTATTAGCCACCGTCTTAGGTACTGGAAGCTGTCTGCCAGTACCTGTAAAAAGTTTTTTTTTTAATTTATTGAAATTTATATTAAAAAAAATTCTGTAGCATAGTGTGCCCCCCACTTCCCCCCTCCTGCGATATTTTGTTGGGGTCCACCACACCCTTACATCCCATTTTCTGTAGTGTAGCTGCCACATCCCTCCCTGTCCCTTTAATTTATTTTCTGTAGTGTAGGCCCTCCCACTCCCTCCCCTTCCCTCCCCCCTCCACTGCTGAGCCACCCACCCGCCACCTACATAATGTTATTAACCCCTAAACTGCTGCCCTTAACATCGTCGCCACCTACATTACAGTTATTAACCCCTAATCTGCCGCCCCCAACATCGTTGCCCCTACCTACACTTATTAACCCCTAATCTGCCGCCCCCAATGTCGCCGTCACTATACTAAAGTTATTAACCCCTAAACCTAACCCTAACGTAACCCTAAGCCTAAGGGTTAGGGTTAGGGTTTACGTTAGGGTTAGGATTAGGGTTTAATATATTTATGTAGAGTTAGTGATGTGGGAGGTCAGAGGTTTAGGGGTTAATATTTTATTTTAGTATATTTCATTGTGTGGAGCTTGCGGTTTAGTGGTTAATAGGTTTCTTAAAGCGGGCGGATGGCAGATTAGGGGTTAATAATATTTAAATAGTGTTTGCGATGTGGGAGGGTGGCGGTTTAGGGGTTAATAGGTTTATTATAGTGGCGACGATGTAGGGGAGTGGCGGAATAGGGGTTAATAAATTTTAATAGTGGCAGCGAGGTCCGGAGCGGTAAATTAGGGGTTAATAAACATATTATAGTGTTTGCGATGTGGGAGGGCCTCGGTTTAGGGGTTAATAGGAAGTTTATGGGTGTTAGTGTACTTTGTAACACTTTAGTTATGAGTTTTATGTTACAGCTTTGTAACGTAAAACTCATAACTACTGACTTTAGATGGCGGCACGGATCTTGTCAATATAGGCTGTACCGCTCACTTTTTTTGCCTCCCAGGCAAACTCGTAATACCGGTGCTATGGGAGTCCCATTGAAAAAGGACTTTTTAAAAAGTGCGGTACTGACGTTGCGTGACAGCCAAAAAGGTGTGCGGTACACCTATACCTACAAGACTTGTAATACCGGCGTTAGGGAAAAAGCAGCGTTATGGGCCATAATTATGCTTTTTCAATCTTAACGCCAAACTCATAATCTAGCTGAATGTGCGGTACAATAGCCAAAGTACCACACAATGTATATATACGTCCATATGGGTGAAGGGGTTAAATGCACCAGTACAATTTGTTAATAAAGGTAATTATTGCATTAGTAACCTGACTATACAAAGGGATTAAACAAAGAAGTAAAACCCCACTTGTGAGTTGGAAGCATTGTAGGTTCAGAGCCGGGCATAGATGTGATCAGTTGCTGGTACCCCCAGAGTCACCGATACTTTCCTGCTTGTTAGATGCAATACCTGTGGCTTCTGAGTGTGGCGCTAGAGAGGTGCATTTGTTTTGTTATGAATGCACATTTTATAATGAAACACGGATATGGCTCTCGTTTTTACTAAACCAATATCTGAACAAATGTAGCATGGCATCTAAAAAAAACAAAAAGAATAATAATTAGTCAGTATTCATTCTTTTTCTTTAAATAGATAAATACTTACCTTTAGTGTGCTGGAGATCCTGTCCTGTTCTTCATAGAGTCTTGGGGTGTGTGCTAATAGGAGGCTTAGCACGGTGGCTCCCAGGGCCCGCACTAAAGGAGAAGATCCCTAGGATCCACCTTGTTAAGCCCCCTATTAGCACACGGCCCAGGGCTCTGTGAAGAAGGATTGCGATTAGTGTGACTCTCCAGCTCATTAAAGGTCTCAGAGCAGGCGGACAGGGATATGGAGCAGCGGTCTTTAGATCGCTGCTTCATAACTGGTGTTTCTGGCGAGTCTGAAGACTCGCCAGAAGCATGAGCCCTCAAGCTCCGTTCGCAGCTTGATAAATGGGCCTCCTAGTATTGTCACAATACATTGAAACTCAAGCTTTACTATTATGAAGCCACCATTGGTATTTTCTTTCAGAGATTTTATATATTTTTACATATATATATTTTTTTACAAATTTTTGCATTTTTTTATTTAGTAAAGTTGCAGCGGGGTCCGGGAGTGGTGGGATAGGGGTTAATAACTTTATTAAAGTTTGGCAGGGTCCGGGAGCGGCTGGATAGGGGTTAATAACTTTATTAAAGTTTGGCAGGGTCCGGGAGCGGCTAGATAGGGGTTAAACATTTTAGTATAGTGGCAGCATTTAGTGACAGGGTATAAATAAAGTTGGGAAAGAGCCAAATAGCAGCGAGATCGATGACTGCTAGTTAACAACAGTCCGATGCTCATCACCCGTACTTGGTGCACGGCTTTTTCCGGCTATTTTTATATATATGGAGATCGTATTCAGGTCCGTGGCCGTGATGTTAGGCGATGTTAGGAGAGCATATTGATGCTGGCGAATGCAGAATAGTTGAGGCTTTGATAAATATCCCCTCAAATCTTCTCCTGGGCAACTCGACACCTTTTAGGAAATATATTTCTAATTGGTTTAATATCCATAAATGTATATTTTGCCCTTTAGGTTTCTAAATTACTGATATGTGCCTCCCATGTCCTGGGAAGATGTTCATCAATGCTTTAGACTATTGCATATAGCAATTCAAAAGGACTCCAAACCCACAGCCAGGGCTGGTTCTTAATATAATAAATATGGGGGTAAAAAAGCTGACTACAGAGCACAATACCAGTTCAGAGGTCACTGATAGGGACCTCACTTTCCATTGCCTCTATTGTATATTATAAGGGAAAACAGGCAGTTGTATTCCACTATTAAAAAATGCAGAACTATTTATATGATTTCCCTCTATTACACTGCAAGCTTTAGTGTGGCAAATAACTAATTCTGTGAGTTAATCTGATTGAGGGTGCATTTATTTATACTGCTAAATTCATTTATACTGGAAAGTTTCTTGTTGCAGTTGGTTTGTTTATCTGCACAAACAGCTGCGTGCTCTGAAAAAGCAATATATAGTGGGATACAATGTATCACTGTAGTAATAAAACTGTCCCTAAGTCAAGTTCATTCCTAGGGGATAAACCAAAAAGAAATCATTAGTAACCAATTTAGTAGTACTGATATTATTACATCTTGTTATTTAGGGGAATAAACAAGGAACTATATATTTAATGGAACACAGAAATGTACAAGGATATGAATAGCTAAAATAGTTGTATAAGGAATGGAGAATAATATAGAATTACTATTATTAATAAGTATTAACTATATGTGACATATTTATATTGACTCCCTATTGTATCCCATGAATCATATTCAACTTGCATTTACATTACATTTTTAAGCATAAAACAAATGCTCTGCTAAATTGGCTATATCAAAAGAAGCAGTCTGGTGCCCCTACAGAAAGGTCTCTAGAGGATAGAAGGACATGGAAGATGAAATATCCTTTATCAAGACTGCTTAAGACAGGAAAACATTTGGATTTTGGAAAAAATTGGATATCGGAATATTTGTATATGTATCTGTAATGGGACAATAATATGGAGTCGATTTATTAAGAGGCGAGCAGACATGATACGCTGTCGACATTTAACATTACACAAGCATTTCTGGTGCAATGCTGCCCCCTGCTCACTGGCGGCCAATTGGCCGCTAGCAGGAGCTGTCAGTCATCCCGATTGGATCAGGAGGATTTCGGTCCGCCACTTTAAAGGTGGCAGAGAAGTTAAGTAGCAGAGGTCTTATGACCGCTGCTTCTTAACGTCCGTTTAAAAGGACCTGAAATGATGGTGCTCCATAGCAGCATGTGCTGCTTAATAAATGGACCCCAATACACAATATTTACATGTCATAATACTGGGTATGGGCCCTGTGTAAATGGTAGGCAGACAAGGTTGGCTCTCAGGAACCCATTCACTTGCTTATTACTCTAAACTAGCAAAATGCATCTAAAAAAAAAAAACCCTCCATAAACCCATATCTTGTTCCAAAAAAAAATAAAAAAATAAGCAGGATTTTTTTTTTTATGTCAACACCATTATAAATGAGAAGGAATACAGCACTTATGATAATTTCTCAACAAGGAGTTGCACCAATAATCATTCCTATAACAAATATAAACACATACCATGTGGAATCGTATCAGTGTATAAAATATAAATAACTTGGATTGGATGTGCACACGAAAAATTTTCATGGCATCCAAAATTTTCATTTTGTTAGGAAACTAAAAAATCGTTTTAGTTCATGTTTGTTCATGGTCGCATTCATTTTAGATGAATTTCGTCTGAAATTTTGTTTTAACTATAAATTTCTACTACAGTGCATATTTTGAGCGTTTTTATATTTATACATCGAAGTTTGGCGCACAGCACTTTTGGTAAAACTAAAATAATGTACTTAGGGACTGTTGCTAAATGTGGCACTGAAGTCGCAGGTGGAGGGAGTGGAAGAGGCTATGGACACTTCCGGTGGTTTAGTAACAGTAGCAATGCTGGTGGTACTCGTGGTTCAGACTCAGTAATTCATCATTTATGTGTAGCACTGGCTGCAGGTCATGACCCAAACACTGTGCCAGTTGTTACACTACTAGTTTTTGTCACAGATGGTGGCTGTGCTTGAAATTCAATAAAGGATGAACTTGCACACTTTCTGAGTGGTGGGGTGCCACTGCCAACACTGGTGGTCACAGCCACTAAAACAACACACCGTCCACCTCTGTCTCTAGCACTACTGTTGGTGCTGGTGCTAACGGCAGAGGTTACAACATTATTGCTTTTGTGGCTGTGTCTGTAGTGGTGGATGCCACTGATGGTGGCTCCTGTAGTAGCTAAGGAATTAATTGGTCATCTATAGCTGCGCTGGGAGGGGAAAAGGGCCCTTCTTTTCAGGGTTATTTTTATTTTTTATTGGAATTAATAGAATTGTTTGCTGCTGGGAGATTATATGTTACGATCACAGTGTAGTAAACTGCATTATACAGTTTGTGGGTTTTTTTCACTCAGTAACTTACAGCCAGATTACGAGTTTTGCGTTATGGCTGCTCGTTAATTACTTGTAAGTTATTTTAACCGCTCACCTTTCATAGCGCTGCTATTACAGGTTTGTAAAAAGCAGACTTGCGCAGGTGATATGGTTGCGTTGAGCTCCATGCTTCACCCAAATACAACCGCTGCTTTGACGTGCTCGTGCACGATTTCCCCATAGGCATCAATAGGGAGAGCCACCAAAAAATAAAGTATAACACCTGCGATCGCGGAAACAAAAGCTCCGTTACGCAGCCCCATTGATGTCTATGGGGAAAGAAAAAGTTACGTTTAAACCTAACATAAAAACCACATCTAAACACCCCTAATCTGCTGCCCCCAACATCGCTGACACCTACATAATGTTATTAACCCCTAATCTGCCACCCTTAACATCGCTTCCACATAAATAAAACTATTAACCCCTAATTTGCCACTCCCAATATCGCTGCAACCTACATAAATGTTATTAACCCCTAATCTGCCGCCCTTAACCGCTTCCACATAAATAAAACTATTAACCCCTAATCTGCCACTCCCAATATCGCTGCAACCTACATAAATGTTATTAACCCCTAATCTGCCTCCCTTAACATCGTCGCCACTTACATTACAGTTATTAACCCCTAATCTGCCATCCGCCCACACCGCCGCTATAATAAACTTATTAACCCCTAAACCTAACCCTAACACCCCCTAACTTAAATATAAAATAAATCTAAATAAAACTTTAAAACTAAATATTTACCTATAAAATAAAACCTAAGCTACCTACAATATAACTAATAGTTACATTGTAGTTAGCTTAGATTTTATTTTTATTTCACAGGTAAGTTTGTATTTATTTTAACTACGTAGACTAGTTAGTAAATCGTTATTAACTATTTACTATCTACCTAGTTAAAATAAATACAACCTTACCTTGTATTTTTTTTACAGGTAAAAGAGCTGATTTCTTTGGGGCAATGCCCCACAAAAGGCCCTTTAAAGGGCCTTTGGCAGTTTAGTGTAGGCTAGGGTTTATTTTATTTTGGGAGGGCTTTTTTATTTTGATAGGGCTATTAGATTAGGAGTAATTCGTTTTTATTTTTGATAATTTCGTTTTTTATTTTGTGTAATTTAGTGTTTATTTTTTTGTCATTTAGATAAATGTATTATTGAAATGATTAATTCAATTTATTTTATTTGATTGCAAGGTTAGGTTTTAGTGTAAGGCAGGTTAGGTTTTATTTTACAGGTAATGTTGTATTTATTTTAACTAGGTAGCTAGTAAATAGTTAATAACTATTTACTAACTAGTCCACCTAGTTAAAATAAATACAAATTTACCTTTGAAATAAAAATAAAATCTAAGATAGCTACAATGTAACTATTAGTTATATTGTAGTTAGCTTAGGTTTTATTTTACAGGTAAGTTTGTATTTAGTTTTAAATAGGATTTTTTTAGGTAATAATTGTAAGTTTTATTTAGATTTATTTTAATTATATTTAAGTTAGGGGGTGTTAGGGTTAGGGTTAGGTTTAGGGGTTAATAGGTTTATTATAGTGGTGACGATGTCGGGAAGCGGCGGAATAGGGATTAATACATTTTTTAAGTGGCGGTGATGTCCGGAGCAGCAGATTATGGGTTAATAATTTTTAGTGTTTGCGATGCGGGAGGGCCTCGGTTTAGGGGTTAATAGGTAGTTTATGGGTGTTAGTGCACTTTGTGACAGTTTAGTTATAAGTTTTATGTTACAGCTCTGTAGCATAAAACTCATAACTACTGACTTTAGATGACGGTACAGATCTTGTCATTTTAGACTTTACTGCTCACTTTTTGGCCTCGCTGCAAAAAACTCGTAATAACCACGCTATGGAAGTCACATCGAAAAAGGACTTTTCTTAAAGTGCGGTACTGACGTTGTGTGACGGCCAAAAAAGTGTGTGGTACAGCTATTCTGACAAGACTTGTAATACTGGCATTAGTGAAAAAGCATCATTTTGGTCCATAACGATGCTTTTTGAGTCATAACGCAAAACTCTTAATCTGGCTGTTAGTAATTAATAAACATTTAAAAACACTAAAAATGAGAACTTGCTTTTTTTTAAATAAATATTAACTTAGTACTGAGAACAAATATGTTTCTTTAGGAGATACAACCAGTCCACCAGCAGTTGCTAGCAGCCATGTAAGCAACCTTTTCACCTTACAAGTAATATAAATTATTAAAAAATTAGAACTTTTTTATTTAAAATATTAACAGTACTGAAAACAAGTATGTCCCTTTCAGAAACAAAACCAGTTCACTGGCAGTCGTACTTACCGAATGATAGATCCAGCAGCCCTACTTGCCCAAGGAAAGACCCTGTTGCCTTACTTAGCCAGTGATAGACCCAGCAGCCTTACTTGCCCAAATAAATACCCTGCAGCTTATACCCAGTGATAGATCCAGCAGCCCCATTTACCCAGTGATACACCCAGCAGCTTTACTTACCCAGTGATAGACCCAGCAGCCCAATCTACCCAGTGATAGACTCAGCAGCCTTACTTACCCAGTGATAGACTCAGCAGCCTTACTTACCCAGTGATATACCCAGCAGCCTTACTTACCCAGTGATAGACTCATCAGCCTTACTTACCCAGTGATAGACTCAGCAACCTTACTTACCCAGTGATAGACTCAGCAGCCTTACTTACCCAGTGATAGACCAAACAGCCTTACTTACTCAATTATAAACTCAGCAGCCTTACTTACTCAATTATAGACTCAGCAGCCTTACTTACCCAGTGATAGACCCAACAGCCTTACTTACCCAGTGATAGACCCAACAGCCTCACTTATTCAATTATAGACTCAGCAGCCTTACTTACTCAGTTATAGACTCAGCAGCCTTACTTACCCAGTAATAGACTCAGCAGTCTTACTTACCCAATGATAGACCCAACAGCCTTACTTACTCAATTATAGACTCAGCAGCCTTACTTACTCAGTGATAGACTCAGCAGACTTACTTACCCAGTGATAGACTCAGCAGACTTACTTACCCAGTGATAGACTCAGCAGCCTTACTTACCCAGTGATAGACCCAGCAGCCTTACTTACCCAGTGATAGACTCAGCAGCCTTACTTACCCAGTGATAGACTCAGCAGCCTTACTTACCCAGTGATAGACCCAGCAGCCTTACTTACCCAGTGATAGACTCAGCAGCCTTATTTACCCAGTGATAGACTCAGCAGCCTTACTTACCCAGTGATAGGCCCAGCAGCCTTACTTACTCAGTGATAGACTCAGCAGCCCTACTTACCCAGTGATAGACTCAGCAGCCTTACTTACCCAGTGATAGACTCAGCAGCATTACTTACCGAGTAATAGACCCAGCAGCCTTACTTACCCAGTGATAGACCCAACAGCCTTACTTTCTCAATTATACACTCATCAGCCTTACTTACTCAGTGATAGACTCAGCAGTTTTACTTACCCATTAATAGACCCAGCAGCCTTACTTACCCAAAGATAGACCCAGCAGCGATACTTACTCAATTATAGACTCAGCAGCCTTACTTACCCAGTGATAGACTCAGCAGTTTTACTTACCCATTAATAGACCCAGCAGCCTTACTTACCCAAAGATAGACCCAACAGCCTTACTTACTCAATTATAGACTCAGCAGCCTTACTTACTCAGTGATAGACTCAGCAGCCTTACTTACCCAGTGATAGACTCAGCAGCCTCACTTATTCAATTATAGACTCAGCAGCCTTACTTACTCAGTTATAGACTCAGCAGCCTTACTTACCCAGTAATAGACTCAGCAGTCTTACTTACCCAATGATAGACCCAACAGCCTGACTTACTCAATTATAGACTCAGCAGCCTTACTTACTCAGTGATAGACTCAGCAGACTTACTTACCCAGTGATAGACTCAGCAGACTTACTTACCCAGTGATAGACTCAGCAGCCTTACTTACCCAGTGATAGACCCAGCAGCCTTACTTACCCAGTGATAGACTCAGCAGCCTTACTTACCCAGTGATAGACTCAGCAGCCTTACTTACCCAGTGATAGACCCAGCAGCCTTACTTACCCAGTGATAGACTCAGCAGCCTTATTTACCCAGTGATAGACTCAGCAGCCTTACTTACCCAGTGATAGGCCCAGCAGCCTTACTTACTCAGTGATAGACTCAGCAGCCCTACTTACCCAGTGATAGACTCAGCAGCCTTACTTACCCAGTGATAGACTCAGCAGCCTTACTTACCGAGTGATAGACCCAGCAGCCTTACTTACCCAGTGATAGACCCAACAGCCTTACTTACTCAATTATACACTCATCAGCCTTACTTACTCAGTGATAGACTCAGCAGTTTTACTTACCCATTAATAGACCCAGCAGCCTTACTTACCCAAAGATAGACCCAGCAGCGATACTTACTCAATTATAGACTCAGCAGCCTTACTTACCCAGTGATAGACTCAGCAGTTTTACTTACCCATTAATAGACCCAGCAGCCTTACTTACCCAAAGATAGACCCAACAGCCTTACTTACTCAATTATAGACTCAGCAGCCTTACTTACTCAGTGATAGACTCAGCAGCCTTACTTACCCAGTGATAGACTCAGCAGCCTTACTTACCCAGTGATAGACCCAGCAGCCTTACTTACTCAATTATAGACTCATCAGCCTTACTTACTCAGTGATAGACTCAGCAGTTTTACTTACCCATTAATAGACCCAGCAGCCTTACTTATCCAAAGATAGACTCAGCAGCCCTACTTACCCAAAGATAGACCCAGGACTCTTACGTCCCCAGTGATAGACCCAGCAGTCTTACGTACCCAGTGATAGACCCAACAGCCTTACTTACTCAATTATAGACTCAGCAGCCTTACTTACTCAGTGATAGACTCAGCAGTCTTACTTACCCATTAATAGACCCAGCAGCCTTACTTACCCAAAGATAGACCCAGCAGCCCTACTTACCCAAAGATAGACCCAGGAGTCTTACGTCCCCAGTGATAGACCCAGCAGCCACAATTACTCAATAATAGACTCAGCAGCCTTTCTTACTTAATGATATACTCAGCAGTCTTACTTACCCAGTGATAGACTCAGCAGCCACAATTACTCAATGATAGACTCATCAGCCTTTCTTACCCAATGATAGACCCAGCAGCCTTAGTTACTCAGTGATAGACTCAGCAGTCTTACTTACCCATTGATAGACACCAGCAGCCTTACTCACCAAAAGATAGACCCAACAGACCTACTTACCCAAAGATAGACCCAGCAGTCTTACCCAAATATAGACCCAGCAGACCTACTTACCCAATAATAAACCCAGCAACCTTACTTACCCAGTGATAGACCCAGCAGCCTTACTTACCAAGTGATAGACCCAGCAGTCTTACCCAAATATAGACCCAGCAGACCTACTTACCCAATAATAAACCCAGCAAACTTACTTACCCAGTGATAGACCCAGCAGCCTTACTTACCAAGTGATAGACCCAGCAGCCTTAATTACCCAGTGATAGACCCAGAATCCTTACTTACCCAATGATATATACATAAGCCTTACTTACCCAGTGATAGACCCAGCAGCCTTAATTACCCAGTGATAGACCCAGCAGCCTCACTTACCCAGTGATAGACCCAGCAGCCTTAATAACCCAGTGATAGACTCAGCAGCCTTACTTACCCAGTGATAGACCCAGCAGCCTTAATTACACAGTGATAGACTCAGAAGCCTTACTTGCCCAATGATATATACATAAGCCTTACTTACCCAGTGATAGATCTAGAAGTCTTAATTACCCAATGATAGAGCCAAAAGCCTTACTTGCCCAAAGATATATACATAAGCCTTACTTATCCAATGATATATACATAAGCCTTACTTACCCAGTGATAGACCCAGCAGCCTTAATTACCCAGTGATAGACCCAGCAGCCTCACTTACCCAGTGATAGACCCAGCAGCCTTAATAACCCAGTGATAGACTCAGCAGCCTTACTTACCCAGTGATAGACCCAGCAGCCTTAATTACACAGTGATAGACTCAGAAGCCTTACTTGCCCAATGATATATACATAAGCCTTACTTACCCAGTGATAGATCTAGAAGTCTTAATTACCCAATGATAGAGCCAAAAGCCTTACTTGCCCAAAGATATATACATAAGCCTTACTTATCCAATGATATATACATAAGCCTTACTTATCCATTGATATATACATACTCTTTACTTACCCAGTGATAGATCCAGAATCCTTAATTACCCAATGATAGACCCAGAATCAAATTAACCATTGTAGATTACATGAGACCTTGGAAATGATTCTCTCATTAAATAACAATGCAAGCTGAAAGTTGCATGAAACTGTAGCTTCATATCAGCAAAGCATTTGGTAATGATCACAGCAGTTTTGTTTTAATGCTTTTAAAGGACAGTAACAGGAAAAGTGTCCCCTCAAGATAAAATGGAAAGTCCATATTTATAATAAAAGGTCCCCTTAGTATGCAAATAATGACAGTGAGAAATGGTTAGCACTTGCCCTGCTGGATACCAGGTAGATTTGTATGTGGGGTTCCGGTGACTTATCTTGGTGTTGTTTGAGGGACCTTCCATAAAGAAACCAAATGACTTTAGAAATTATATTCTTATATTACTGAGATAGGATAAGTCTAATATTAATTCATTTTGCTAACCTAATTATATTTCCAAATTACCTTACTATTATGGGTACTCACAGTAGGAGTTAATAGAAGATTTTCTTCATTTGGTTTAATTATTCTAGTTAGTTTTCTCTATCAGCAGAATTAAAAAGGTAAATATAAAATGTATATTTGTCTTTATAATTGTTTGATTGAACTTCTTTTCTAGCCTTACTGTGTTTAAATTGTTAGTGATTTAAGCAATAAATTATATATAAATCAACTTATTTTTTATGCAATTCACTGTTTTATTACTTCATTTCCTGTTTAGTTCCCTGGACCTGTATGCAAAAAGTGAATCTAGTATTGTTATTTCAACATTGGCTACTCTTCCCCTGATTAGTAACTTTATCCTTCTATATTGATATTCCATAATGTTTCCAAGTTCCTTTTAAATAAATAAAAGTTTAATTAGATTTTTTTTTTAATCCACAATTGTTAAAGAATATTCGTGTGCTTTTATTTTGAAAGTGGCGTTGTTGGTGAACATTATTTTTTTATGTTTATTAAGGAATTGCTATCATGTGTTCTAAAGTTGAATAGGAATTTGTGGGTTAAATTACAAGTGGTTTGTTAACGTTAGCAGGCGCAATATCAGAATAACGCGGGCGCTTTCATTTGTGCGAGTATTACAAGTTGAAAGTAAATGCGTTTGCTTGGGTGCAATCATTTAAAGGGACAGTCTAGTCCAAAACAAACTTTCATGATTCAGATAGAGAATGTAATTTTAAACAATTTTCCAATTTACTTTTATCACCAATTTTGCTTTGTTTTCTTGGTATTCTTAGTCGAAAGCTAAACCTACAAGCTTCATATGCAAATTTCTAAGCCCTTGAAGGCCACCTCTTCTCTCAGGGCATTTTGACAGTTTTTCACCACTAGAGGGTGTTAGTTTATCTGTGTCATATAGATAACACTGTGCTTACTTACGTGGAGTTCCAGTGAGCCAGCTCTGATTGGCTAAAAAGGGTGTCTGTCAAAAGAACTGAAATAAGGGGGCAGTTTGCAGAGGCTTAGATACAAGGTTATCACAGAGGTAAAAAGTGTATATATAACTGTGCTGGTTATGCAAAACTGGCCAATGGCTAATTAAGGCCTAGATTTAGAGTTTGGCGTTAGCCGTGAAAACCAGCGTTAGAGGCTCCTAACGCTGTTTTTAGGCTACCGCCGGTATTTGGAGTCACTCAAAATAGGGTCTAACGCTCACTTTTCAGCCGCGACTTTTCCATACCGCAGATCCCCTTACGTCAATTGCGTATCCTATCTTTTCAATGGGATTTCTCTAACTCCGGTATTTAGAGTCGTTTCTGAAGTGAGCGTTAGACATCTAACGACAAAACTCCAGCCGCAGGAAAAAAGTCAGTAGTTAAGAGCTTTCTGGGCTAACGCCGGTTTATAAAGCTCTTAACTACTGTGCTCTAAAGTACACTAACACCCATAAACTACCTATGTTCCCCTAAACCGAGGTCCCCCCACATCGCCGACACTCGAAAAATTTTTTTTAACCCTAATCTGCCGACCGCCACCTACGTTATACTTATGTACCCCTAATCTGCTGCCCCTAACACCGCCGACCCCTGTATTATATTTATTAACCCCTAATCTGCCCCCCTCAACGTCGCCTCCACCTGCCTACACTTATTAACCCCTAATATGCCGACCCCAAAGCGCCGCCACCTACGTTATCCTTATGTACCCCTAATCTGCTGCCCCTAACACCGCCGACCCCTATATTATATTTATTAACCCCTAATCTGCCCCCCACAACGTCGCCTCCACCTGCCTACACTTATTAACCCCTAATCTGCCGACCGGACCTGAGCGCTACTATAATAAAGTTATTAACCCCTAATCCACCTCACTAACCCTATCATAAATAGTATTAACCCCTAATCTGACCTCCCTAACATCGCCGACACCTAACTTCAATTATTAACCCCTAATCTGCCGACCGAATCTCGCCGCTATTCTAATAAATGTATTAACCCCTAAAGCTAAGTCTAACCCTAACACTAACACCCCCCTAAGTTAAATATAATTTTAATCTAACAAAATTAATTAACTCTTATTAAATAAATTATTGCTATGTAAAGCTAAATACTAACCTGTAAAATAAATCCTAATATAGCTACAATATAAATTATAATGATATTATAGCTATTTTAGGATTAATATTTATTTTACAGGTAACTTTGTATTTATTTTAACCAGGTACAATAGCTATTAAATAGTTAAGAACTATTTAATAGCTAAAATAGTTAAAATAATTACAAATTTACCTGTAAAAGAAATCCTAACCTAAGTTACAAATAAACCTAACACTAGACTATCAATAAATTAATTAAATAAACTACCTACAATTACCTACAATTAACCTAACACTACACTATCAACAAATTAATTAAATACAATTGCTACAAATAAATACAATTAAATAAACTAGCTAAAGTACAAAAAATAAAAAAGAACTAAGTTACAAAAAATAAAAAAATATTTACAAACATAAGAAAAATATTACAACAATTTTAAACTAATTACACCTACTCTAAGCCCCCTAATAAAATAACAAAGCCCCCCAAAATAAAAAAAAATGCCCTACCCTATTCTAAATTACTAAAGTTCAAAGCTCTTTTACCTTACCAGCCCTGAACAGGGCCCTTTGCGGGGCATGCCCCAAGAAATTCAGCTCTTTTGCCTGTAAAAAAAAACATACAATACCCCCCCCAACATTACAACCCACCACCCACATACCCCTAATCTAACCCAAACCCCCCTTAAATAAACCTAACACTAAGCCCCTGAAGATCATCCTACCTTGTCTTCACCATACCAGGTTCACCGATCGGTCCAGAAGAGCTCCTCCGATGTCCTGATCCAAGCCCAAGCGGGGGGCTGAAGAGGTCCATGATCCAGCTGAAGTCTTCATCCAAGCGGGCCAGAAGAGGTCTTCATCCAAGCGGCATCCATCCGGAGCGAAGCGGCAGCATCCTGAAGACCTCCACCGCGGAACATCCATCCTGGCCGACGACTGAACGACGAATGATGGTTCCTTTAAATGACGTCATCCAAGATGGCGTCCCTCGAATTCCGATTGGCTGATAGGATTCTATCAGCCAATCGGAATTAAGGTAGGAATATTCTGATTGGCTGATGGAATCAGCCAATCAGAATCAAGTTCAATTCGATTGGCTGATCCAATCAGCCAATCAGATTGAGCTCGCATTCTATTGGCTGTTCCGATCAGTAACCCTAACCCTAACACCCCCTAACGTAACCCTAACCCTAACACCCCCTAACTTTAATTAAAATAGAGCTAAATTAAACTTACAATTATTAACTAAATAAACCTATTGACCCTTAAACTGCCAGCCCCCACATCGCAACAACCTAAATTAAACTATATTAACCCCTAAACCTAACTCTAACCATAACGTAACCCTAACCCTAAACCTAACCCTAACCCTAACACCCCCTAACTTTAACATAATGAAATTAGATCTTAATTAAATTTACAATTATTAACTAAATAATTCCTATTTAAAACTAAATACCTGTGAAATAAAATAGAATTCTATCAGCCAATCGGAAATAAGGTAGAAAAAATCCTATTGGCTGATGCAATCAGCCAATAGGATTAAGCTCGCATTCTATTGGCTGATTGGAACAGCCAATAGAATGCCAGCTCAATCATATTGTCTGATTGCATCAGCCAATAGGATTGAACTTCAATCCTATTAGCTGATTGCATCAGCCAATAGGATTTTTTCTACCTTAATTCCGATTGACTGATAGAATTCTATCAGCCAATTGGAATTGAAGGGACGCCATCTTGGATGACGTCATTTAAAGGAACCTTCATTCCAGAAGAGCCGTCGGATGAAGAGGATGCTCCGCGTTGGATGTCTTGAAGATGGACCCGTTCCGCGCCAGATGGATGAAGGATTACTTTGGGGCAATGCCCCGCAAAAGGCCCTTTTAAGGGCTATTTGTAATTTAGTGTAGGGTAGGGCTTTTTTTTATTTTGGGGGGCTTTTTATTTTGTTAGGGGGATTAGATTAGGTGTAATTAGTTTAAAACTCTTGTAATTTGTTTATTATTTTCTGTAGTTTAAAGTTTTTTTTTGTACTTTAGATCATTTAATTTAATTGTATTTAATTGTATTTAATTTATGGAAATAATTTAATTATAGTGTAGTGTTAGGTGTAATTGTAACTTAGGTTAGGTTTTATTTTACAGGTACGTTTGTATTTATTTTATCTAGGTAGTTATTAAATAGTTAATAACTATTTAATAATTATTGTACCTAGTTAAAATAAATACAAACTTGCCTGTAAAATAAAAATAAACCCTAATCTAGCTACAATGTAACTATTAGTTATATTGTAGCTATCTTAGGGTTTATTTTATAGGTGAGTATTTAGTTTTAAATAGGAATAATTTAGTTAATGAAAGTAATTTTTATTTCGATTTCTTTTAATTATATTTAAGTTAGGGGGTGTTAGGTTTAGTGTTAGACTTAGGTTTAGGGGTTAATAATTTTAATATAGTGGCTGTGATGTTGGGGGCGGCATATTAGGGGTTAAAAAGTATAAGTAGGTTGCAGCGACATTGGGGGCAGCAGATTAGGGTTTAATAAATATAATGTAGGTGTCGGTGATGTTGGGGGCAGCAGAATAGGGGTTTATAAGTATAATGTAGGTGGCGGCGTTGTCCGGAGCGACAGATTAGGGGTTAATATTTATAATGTAGATGTCGGCGATGTTGCGGGCGGCAGATTAGGGTTTAATAAGTGTAAGAAATGGGGTGTTTAGACTCGGGGTTCATGTTAGGGTGTTAGGTGTAGGCATAAAATGTATTTCCCCATAGGAATCAATGGGGCTGCGTTAAGGAGTTTTACGCTGCTTTTTTTGCAGGTGTTAGACTTTTTTCAGCCGGCTCTCCCCGTTGATTCCTATGGGGAAATTGTGCATGAGCACGTTACACCAGCTCACCGCTAACGTAAGCAGCGCTGGTTTTGGAGTGCGGTAATGAACAAAATTTTGCTCAACGCTCACTTCTTGTCTGGTTTGTAAAAACCCGTAATACCAGCGTTGTCTGTAAGTGAGCGGTGAGCATAAACTGCTCGTTAGCACCGCACAGCCTCTAACGCAAAACTGTAATCTAGGTGTAAGATAGCTAAAATAACTAATAGTTACATTGTAGCTATCTTAGGTTTTATTTTTATTTCACAGGTAAGTTTGTATTTATTTAACTAGGTAGACTAGTTAGTAATTAGTTATTAACTATTTACTAACTGCCTAGTTAAAATACATACAAACTTACCTGTGAAATAAAAACTAACCTGCCTTACACTAAAACCTACCTTTACAAAAAAATTTAAAAAAAACCTACCATTGCAAAAATTCCTAATCTAGAATAAACTACCAAGGGCCCTTAAAAGGGCCTTTTGGGGGGCCTTAAAATGGCCTTTTGTAGGGCATTGCCCTGAGTTAAACAGCTCTTTTGCTCCAAAAAATAATACAAACACCCCCTAACACTATACAAACCCCCCAGCCCCCAAACTACCAAGGGCCCTTAAAAGGGTCTTTTGGGGGGCCCTGAAAAGGGCATTTTGTAGGGCATTGCCCAGGGTAAACAGCTCTTTTGCTAAAAAAATAATACAAACATCCCCTAACACTACACAAACCCTTACCCCCAAACTACCAAGGGCCTTTAAAAGGGCTTTTTGTAGGGCATTGCCCTGAGTTAAACAGCTCTTTTGCAAAAAAAAAATACAAACACCCCTTAACACTATACAAACCCCCACCCCCCAAACTACCAAGGGCTCAAATTAGCCCATAGAATGAGTGCTGCTTAAATCCTATTGCCTGATTTGAACACCAAATAGGATTTTAGCAGCCATAATTCCTATTGGCTGATTCAATTTTTTTCAGCCAATAGGAATGCAAGGGATGCCATCTTGAATCGCGTTCCTTGCATTGAAGATTCAGTGTACGGCGGCAACCATATGAAGAGGATTTCAGCGCCGGTTACAGTTCTTGAAGTTACAGTTCTTGAAGTCCCGCTTGAAGGATCAATCCATCCGGCGAAGTCATTATCCATGCGGCAAGAAGTCTTTATCCAGACGGCATCTTCAATCTTCATCCATCCGGCGTGGAGCGGGTCCATCCTGAAGACATCCAGCGCAGAACATCCTCTTCATACGGTTGCCGCC
Organism: Bombina bombina; assembly: GCF_027579735.1. Lineage (NCBI taxonomy): Eukaryota > Metazoa > Chordata > Amphibia > Anura > Bombinatoridae > Bombina > Bombina bombina. Next base: position 187,361,856 of record NC_069509.1, read on the forward strand.
GTACACTGGAACTTAAATGCAATTGCCGCAATCCAAGATGGGGTCCCTTACATGCCTATTGGCTGAAAGATTTCAATCAGCCAATAGGAATTAGAGCTGCTAAAATCCTATTGGCTGTTCCATGGGGATTAGGTATAATATTTTTATTTTTGATAATTTTCGCCTAGATTTAGAGTTCTGCGTTAGCCGTCAAAACCAGTGTTAGGGGCTCCTTCTCTATTAAATTTATTAACCCCTAAAGCTAAGTCTAACCCTAACCCTGACACCCCCCTAAGTTAAATATAATTTTTATCTAACGAAATAAATTATTTCTTATTAAATAAATTATTCCTATTTAAAGCTAAATACTTACCTGTAAAATAAACCCTAATATAGCTACAATATAAATTATAATTATTTTGTAGCTATTTGAAGATTTATATTTATTTTACAGGCAACTTTTTATTTATTTTAACCAGGTACAATAGCTATTAAATAGTTAAGAACTATTTAATAGCTACCTAGTTAAAATAATTACAAAATTACCTGTAAAATAAATCCTAACCTAAGTTACAATTAAACCTAACACTACACTATCAATAAATTAATTAAATAAAATACCTACAATTATCTACAATTAAATCTAACACTACACTATCAATAAATTAATTACATACAAATACCTACAATTAAATACAATTAAATAAACTAACTAAAGTACAAAAAATAAAAAAAGAACTAAGTTACAAAAAATAATTTACAAACATTATAAAATATTACAACAATTTTAAGCTAATTACACCTACTCTAAGCCCCCTAATAAAATAACAAAGCCCCCCAAAATAAAAAAATGCCCTACCCTATTCTAAAATAAAAATAGAAAAGCTCTTTTACCTTACCAGCCCTTAAAAGGGCCTTTTGCGGGGCATGCCCCAAAGAATTCTGCTCTCTTGCCTGTAAATAAAAACATACAATACCCCCCCAACATTACAACCCACCACCCACATACCCATAATGTAACCCAAACCCCCCTTAAAAAAAACTAACACTATGCCCCTGAAGATCTCCCTACCTTATCTTCACCACGCCGGGTATCACCGATCCTTCCAGAAGAGGCTCTGAAATCTTCATCTAAGCCCAAGCGGGGGCTGAAGAGGTCAATCATCGGGCTGAAGAGGTCCATCATCGGGCTGAAGAAGTCCATCATCCGGCTGAAGAGGTCCATCATCCGGCTGAAGAGGTCCATCATCCGGCTGAAGTCTTCTATCAAGCGGCATCTTCAATCTTCTTTCTTCCGCATCCATCTTCATCCCGCAGACGCGGAACATCCATCCTGGCCAACGACTTCCCGACGAATGACGGTTCCTTTAAATGACGTCATCCAAGATGGCGTAACTCAAATTCCGATTGGCTGATAGGATTCTATCAGCCAATCGGAATTAAGGTTGGAAAATTCTGATTGGCTGATGGAATCAGCCAATCAGATTGAGCTTGCATTCTATTGGCTGTTCCGATCAGCCAATAGAATGCGAACTCAATCTGATTGGCTGATTGGATCAGCCAATCGGATTGAACTTGAATCTGATTGGCTGATTCCATCAGCCAATCAGAATTTTCCTACCTTAATTCTGATTGGCTGATAGAATCCTATGCAATCGGAATTCGAGGGACGCCATCTTGGATGACGTCATTTAAAGGAACCGTCATTCATAGGGAAGTCGTCGGCCAGGATGGATGTTCCGCGTCGGCGGGATGAAGATGGATCCGGAAGAAAGAAGATTGAAGATGCCGCTTGATAGAAGACTTCAGCCGGATGATGGACCTCTTCAGCCGGATGATGGACCTCTTCAGCCGGATGATGGACCTCTTCAGCTGGATGATGGACCTCTTCAGCCCGATGATGGACCTCTTCAGCCCGATGATGGACCTCTTCAGCCCCTGCTTGGGCTTGGATGAAGATTTCGGAGCCTCTTCTGGACGGATCGGTGATACCCGGCGTGGTGAAGATAAGGTAGGGAGATCTTCAGGGGCTTAGTGTTAGGTTTATTTAAGGGGGGTTTGGGTTAGATTTTGGGTATGTGGGTGGTGGGTTGTAATGTTGGGGGGGTATTGTATGGGTTTTTTTACAGGCAAAAGAGCAGAATTCTTTGGGGCATGTCCCGCAAAAGGCCCTTTTAATGGCTGGTAAGGTAAAAGAGCTTTTCTATTTTTATTTTAGAATAGGGTAGGGCATTTTTTTTATTTTGGGGGGCTTTGTTATTTTATTAGGGGGCTTAGAGTAGGTGTATTTAGCTTAAAATTGTTGTAATATTTTTATAATGTTTGTAAATTATTTTTTTATTTTTTGTAACTTAGTTCTTTTTTTATTTTTTGTACTTTAGTTAGTTTATTTAATTGTATTTATTTGTAGGTATTTGTATGTAATTAATTTATTGATAGTGTAGTGTTAGGTTTAATTGTAGATAATTGTAGGTATTTTATTTAATTAATTTATTGATAGTGTATTGTTAGGTTTAATTGTAACTTAGGCTAGGATTTATTTTACAGGTAGTTTTGTAATTATTTTAACTAGGTAGCTATTAAATAGTTATTAACTATTTATTAGCTATTGTACCTGGTTAAAATAAATACAAAGTTACCTGTAAAATAAATATTAATCCTAAAATAGCTACAATATAATTATAATTTATATTGTAGCTATATTAGGGTTTATTTTACAGGTAAGTATTTAGCTTTAAATAGGAATAATTTATTTAATAAGAGTTAATTTATTTTGTTAGATAAAAATTATATTTAACTTAGGGGGATGTTAGTGTTAGGGGTTAATACATTTATTAGAGTAGCGGCAAGGTCCGGTCGGCAGATTAGGGGTTAATACTTGAAGTTAGGTGTCGGTGATGTTAGGGAGGGCAGATTAGGGGTTAATACTATTTATTATAGGGTTATTGAGGCGGGAGTGAGGCGGATTAGGGGTTAATAACTTTATTATAGTAGTGGTGAGGTCCGGTCGGCAGATTAGGGGTTAATAATTGTAGGTAGGTGGTGGCGACGTTGGGGGCGGCAGATTAGGGGTTAATAAATATAATATAGGGGTCGGCGGTGTTAGGGGCAGCAGATTAGGGGTACATAGGGATAATGTAGGTTGCGGCGGTGTACGGAGCGGCAGATTAGGGGTTAATAATAATATGCAGGGTTCAGCGATAGCGGGGGCAGCAGATTAGGGGTTAATAAGTGTAAGATTAGGGGTGTTTAGACTCTGGGTATATGTTAGGGTGTTAGGTGCAGACGTAGGAAGTGTTTCCCCATAGGAAACAATGGGGCTGCGTTAGGAGCTGAACGCTGCTTTTTTGCAGGTGTTAGGTTTTTTCAAGCTCAAACGGCCCCATTGTTTCCTATGGGGGAATCGTGCACGAGCACGTTTTTGAAGCTGGCCGCGTCCGTAAGCACCGCTGGTATTTAGAGTTGCAGTGGCGGTATTTAAAAGGTGCGGGGGGGGGGGGAAACACGCGTAGCTAACGCACCCCTTTGGCCGCAGAACTCTAAATCTAGCGGTTTGTTTTTTATTTTCTGTTATCTTAGACTTTTTTATTTTCTGTAATTTTAGCTTCTTTTTTTCTGTAATAGCTTAATTTAAACTTAGTATTTTTTATTTTTAAAGTAATGTTAGGTTTTTTATTTTAATTGTAATTTAGTTTTATTTTAATTTATGTAATGTGGTTAATTTAGGGGGTGTTAGATTAGGGGGCTTAGTGATTAGTTATTTGCATTATGGGCTTTGGCGGGTTTAGGGGTTAATAGATTAAGTAGCATTATTGCGTTGTGTGGGTTTGGCGGATTAGGGGTTAATAATTTAATTAGGCATATTTCATTGTGGGGTATTGTCAGTTTAGGGGTTAATACTTTTATTATTAGTTTCAATGTGGGTTAATGGCGGATTAGGGTTTAATATACTTTAGTTATTGCGGTAGGGGATTGCGGTTGACAGGTATAGATATTGCGCATGCGTCAGGTGTTAGTTATTTTCAGGATGTAGATAGATATTGCTCATGCTTTAGGTGTTAGTTACTATTTTCAGGGAGTTACTGTGTTCACATACTCAGCACTAGGCTTGCTGCGCCTGCCTATGTGTGGGGAGGTGAAAATAGAGTAAAATTACTCCATTTTCGCCTCGCAAGTCCTTGCGCTGAATATGTGATATTAATTTGCGACGCGTTTCTATGTTAGTTTATGGGAGTAAAAATAGCATCCGATGGGTGAAATATATGTGCCGAATTTATATGCGGCGCCGTATATGTAATACCAAAATTGCGTAAAAACCTGAAGCACTGGCTTTTGCGGGTGACGCCGCATATGTAATGGAGCCCAACATATTTAGTACTAAACTGGAGATACATATATTGTGATATTGAATAGAAAACTTTATTTATTTATTTATTTATTTTTTATATAATTTTTATTGAGGTCAAAGTTTTGGCATACATAGAGAGTATACAAACATTGCATAACAGTGCATAGTTGCATTCCAAAAAGGATGTATGGAAAGATACACTATAACAGTTACATATTAATAAAACATATGCAATTAATGGTATCCGCTATATCAATAGGACATGATGTGAATTACATGTAACAAACAACGTCTATTATCTACATACTATAACTTTAAAATACAAGATTTGTTACACATATAAATCTATACCCTTGGACAGTCACATGACTTCAGGACATATAGTAAGGTACACCTTATGAATTACATATTGAAAAAGCATATGCAATTAGCAACCCCTGCTACATCAAGGAACATAATGCAAAATTGAGAGTAAAAGTTTGTATACAGTAAATGGTGTCCACCATTTATATGATATAAAGCTCTATGACTGAACATTTGCTAAAAGAGAAAAGAGAAACACTTGCCAATATTCTTCTAAGCCTTCTATGAGGAGCAGGAGGCCACTCTGGGACCTCGTACTTTATAGGGTAATAGCATGGACCGAAGGCTATATGAAATAGAGGAGACCACTTGTGGATCTCAGTAATAAGACTGCTTACATTTTCTTAGCAGAGTTAGATAGCTTCTATGAGGTAAATATAACTAAGGCTCTGCTGTAATTTTTCTGAAATGTTAACCCTTGAAATACCAACCACAACCAGGCACTGTACACTTTAATAGCAGGCTCTTATTTGGGGACCTAGTGGATCTAAACTACCCAGAGGGACAAAAACAAATATTGATCACTCCAAAGTTCTTAACTATTTACAGGAATTTTTATAGCGAGTGGACAGAATCAAGAATAATAATAACAAGGAGACACAACACATTAGTATCTATTGTGGACTTAGAAATCTATATTGTGAGGAAGTAGTCACATTACAATAGGTAAGGCTAGTTCTAATGGAAGTTAGTTACTTATTACTAGGGTAAATCCGAAATCGTTCCTAGATCTATAGGGGCCAAGTCAATTTATTATAAAGGGTAGACTAAGGAACCTATTATGTCCTTATTAAATGGGGACCATGTATATGTTTGATTTTGTAAGGGAGCAATGCAATATAGAAAAGGCTCTACAAATGTAAAACCAGTGTCAATATAACAAGAAAGATATATTGTCTGCTATACAGAAATATCAGATTAACCCCCCCAATATCAAAGTAGTAACATGCTTTTGGTGTCTCGGCCGCTGACAGCTCGGCATTAGTAGTATAATGTATAGGGGTAAGAGTTACAGACCTAACAGTAATGTAAGCCCCTAAGGTCTATGTTTATATAAAAAAATATCCAGTAAGATATGTAATAAGACAGTCTCGACTAGCCTCTATTTATCTAGGACAGGGCACCTAACTTAGTGCGGACATGTTTATATAGGTGTATGATCAAACATGCAGTTTTACCTTTATAACGTTCACCAGCAGAAATGAGTTAGAACATTGTAAGCCTATTATGCCTATACACTAAATACAAATGTTGGGCAGTACCCCAGTTGCAAACATTAAAGATGGAGAGTCATACACACAGTTCTCAAGTTAGAATAGAAGACATGCAGCAGTGTCCAAACATGTATCATTTCTCAGACTGTAGGCTCTGATGAAGCCATCAAGAGTGTGTAAGCTGGGGCAGGTGCATCAAACTTAGCTGCAAGATAGAGTTCCCATAACCGAGGAAGAAATAAAAAAATAACAGTTCCCATAGTTGTCTGGCTAGTTATATGTTAATGTACACTCTTTGCTCAATCTGACTCCCATGCCTCCACAACTTACACAATGTTTAGTCCTCAACCAATTCCAGAATGCCATGCCACTACAAAGGCAGCCGGAACATGTCCCAAAGACACAGCAAAACACCATCTCAGCAGGGCAGCCAGGGTCTCCACGCAGTCGATCCCCAAGCCATCAGCAGATCCGCCGCCTTGTGTCAAGCAGAGTTGAGGTAAAGTAGAAAACTCCGTCTTTGGTGTGTTATAGGTGATAGTATGATAAGTAATATCACGGGGAACTGTAGTGCGGTTTGAAAATGCAGTGGTCTCCGGGTAAAGCTCGTTAGGGATGTCATCGTTTCAGACGGCTCCTCTTTCTGGCAATCTGATACAGGTGATTGTAGATGGTATAGAGGTACCGCACAGACGTCTTGCTGGGATTGAAGTCCTCCATTAGTTTCTTCTACAGCTTCAGTAGAATTGTAAGTAGACATGTTTGTGACGCTGAAGCACCGATCCACAGTATAGTGTAACCGAAGGAAATGCTCCTCCAAAAGTAAGCCGATCGCTTCCTGAAGATGTTGCATGTTTGCCCCCACAGTTAATAGATAGAACCTGGCTGTCGCTTAGCACTTGCTAAAGTAAATGTCCGGATTATAAGCACAAGACTTGCTTCTTAAAGACAGGGCTCTAAGGCATCCCGCCGGGGGGTATTGTGCAGGCCAACATCTTAAAGTGGCTCCGAGCCCTGATGCCAGCAGCTGTTTCTTTCAAGACTAGGTGCATAAGATGTGTCCTCTAGTGAAGATTTCAAAGCTGTAGTTTATGTTGTAGGCAGCCCAGTCAGAATGTATTAATTAAGGTAAAGTTGTTAGAAAGCTGGAACAGCATGCAGTTGTGCGTCTAAACATGGACGCTGCCTGGAAGTTCCCCCCGAAAACTTTATTTTAAATTTGTTAGAAACTATGATTTGTTTTGTGATTTGTTGACACCACAAATGGCATTGTAGTAAAATCAATAAAATATATAAATTTAGTGTTAACATAATAAATTAACGTTTGTTTGAAATGACAGATTAGGAAACTGGGAAATCAATCTATTACACCTCTTCATAGATTATTAAAGTAAATGTGAAATAAGGAAACATTATTCAAAAACATCAAACAGACTCTATGGGGGAGATTTATCAAGCAGTTGATGGATGCTGTTTGCTCCGCCCGATGTTTCCGGCTCGTCAGAAACATAAGTTAAGAAGCAGCAGTCATAAGACTGCTGCTCCTTAACTCACCTGCTACCTCTTAGGATTGACACCCCCTACTAGTGGCCACAAATGTGCAGGGGACGGCATTGCACAAGCATTTCTTGGGAAATGCTTGTGGAATTTTTAATGTCAACAGCGTATGCTGTCGGCATTTAGCGATGTCCGGTGGACATGATTTGCTACAGTGAATCATGTCTGCCCGCCATTTGTTAAATCGGCCCCCAACTGTCTGTCTGTCTATCTTGTCTGTCTGTCTATCTTCTCTGTCTGTCTATCTATCTATCTATCTATCTATCTATCTATCTATCCAGGCCCGTACTGAGAAAAGGGCATACAGGGCGTTTTCCTGGTGGGCCATGGTCAGTTGCTGACTGGGTCTTGTTGTATTAGCTCTGCCATTTCCAGTATTACAATTGGTGCATGATGCAGCGCCAGTTCTTTACTGCATCTTCCTGATTTAATAAGTCTTGGGGCCAGTTCAGGGCCAGCCCTGCCTCCTGCACCATTGAGGTGCCACTGTATTTGTACAGGAGTGTATATTCTCTTGTAAGAAGTAACCAAGGATGAAGGATGCCAGTCACAGTGAAGTAGTTTCTCCCGATTGTGCCATTTGATGTCTGTGGGTTCCTGTGTGATTGTGGATACATGTTTGCATTTGTGTTTGCATGTGGGTTCCTTTGCTTGAGTGATTGTGGATGTCTGGGTGCATTTGTGTGTGCATGTGGGTTCCTGTATATGAGTGATTGTGGATGTCTGATTACATTTGTGTGTGCATGTGGGTTCCTGTGTTTGAGTGATTGTGGATGTCTGATTGCATTTGTGTGTGCATGTGGGTTCCTGTGGTTGAGTGATTGTGGATGTCTGATTGCATTTCTGTGTGCATGTTGGTTCCTGTGTTTGAGTGATTGTGGATGTCTGATTGCATTTGTGTGTGCATGTGGGTTCCTGTGTTTGAGTGATTGTGGATGTCTGATTGCATTTGTGTGTGCATGTGGGTTCCTGTGGTTGAGTGATTGTGGATGTCTGATTGCATTTGTGTGTGCATGTGGGTTCCCGTGTATGAGTGATTGTGGATGTCTGGGTGCATTTGTGTGTGCATGTGGGTTCCTGTATATGAATGATTGTGGATGTCTGATTGCATTTGTGTGTGCATGTGGGTTCCTGTGGTTGAGTGATTGTGGATGTCTGATTGCATTTGTGTGTGCATGTGGGTTCCTGTGTTTGAGTGATTGTGGATGTCTGGGTGCATTTGTCTATGCATATGGGTTCCTGTGTTTGAGTGATTGTGGATGTCTGATTGCATTTGTCTATGCATGTGGGCTCCTGTGTTTGAGTGATTGTGGATGTCTAGGTGCATTTGTGTATGCATATGGGCTCCTGTTTTGAGTGATTGTGGATGTCTGATTGCATTTATCTATGCATGTGGGCTCCTGTGTTTGAGTGATTGTGGATGTCTGGGTGCATTTGTGTATGCATATGGGCTCCTGTTTTGAGTGATTGTGAATGTCTGATTGCATTTGTGTATGCATGTGGGTTCCTTTGCTTGAGTGATTGTGGATGTCTGATTGCATTTGTGTATGCATGTGGGTTCCTGTGTGTTGAGTGATTGTGGATGTCTGATTGCATTTGTGTATGCATGTGGGTTCCTGTGTATGAGTGATTGTGGATGTCTGATTGCATTTGTGTGTGCATGTGGGTTCCTGTGTTTGAGTGATTGTGGATGTCTGACTGCATTTGTCTATGCATGTGGGTCACTGTGTATGAGTGATTGTGGATATATGGGTGCATTTGTGTGTGCATTTGGGTTCCTGTGTTTGAGTGATTGTGGATGTCTGGGTGCATTTGTGTGTGCATGTAGGCTCCTGTTTTGAGTGATTGTGGATATCTGATTGCATTTGTGTGCGCATTTGGGTTCCTGTGTTTGAGTGATTGTGGATGTCTGGGTGCATTTGTGTGTGCATGTGGGTTCCTGTGTTTGAGTGATTGTGGATGTCTGATTGCATTTGTGTGTGCATGTGGGTTCCTGTGGTTGAGTGATTGTGGATGTCTGATTGCATTTGTGTGTGCATGTGGGTTCCCGTGTATGAGTGATTGTGGATGTCTGGGTGCATTTGTGTGTGCATGTGGGTTCCTGTATATGAATGATTGTGGATGTCTGATTGCATTTGTGTGTGCATGTGGGTTCCTGTGGTTGAGTGATTGTGGATGTCTGATTGCATTTGTGTGTGCATGTGGGTTCCTGTGTTTGAGTGATTGTGGATGTCTGGGTGCATTTGTCTATGCATATGGGTTCCTGTGTTTGAGTGATTGTGGATGTCTGATTGCATTTGTCTATGCATGTGGGCTCCTGTGTTTGAGTGATTGTGGATGTCTGGGTGCATTTGTGTATGCATATGGGCTCCTGTTTTGAGTGATTGTGAATGTCTGATTGCATTTGTGTATGCATGTGGGTTCCTTTGCTTGAGTGATTGTGGATGTCTGATTGCATTTGTGTATGCATGTGGGTTCCTGTGTGTTGAGTGATTGTGGATGTCTGATTGCATTTGTGTATGCATGTGGGTTCCTGTGTATGAGTGATTGTGGATGTCTGATTGCATTTGTGTGTGCATGTGGGTTCCTGTGTTTGAGTGATTGTGGATGTCTGACTGCATTTGTCTATGCATGTGGGTCACTGTGTATGAGTGATTGTGGATATATGGGTGCATTTGTGTGTGCATTTGGGTTCCTGTGTTTGAGTGATTGTGGATGTCTGGGTGCATTTGTGTGTGCATGTAGGCTCCTGTTTTGAGTGATTGTGGATATCTGATTGAATTTGTGTGTGCATGTGGGTTCTTGTGTTTGGGTGATTGTGGATGTCTGATTGCATTTGTGTATGCATGTGGGCTCCTGCTTTGAGTGATTGTGGATGTCTGATTGCATTTGTGTGTGCATGTGGGTCCCTGTATATGAATGTTTGTGGATGTGTGATTGCATTTGTGTGTGCATGTAGGTTCCTTTGCTTGAGTGATTGTGGATGTCTGATTATATTTGTGTGTGCATGTGGGTTCTTGTGTATAAATGATTGTGGATGCCTGATTGCAATTGTGTGTGCATGTGGGTTCCTTTGCTTGAGTGATTGTGGATGTCTGATTGCATTTGTCTATGCATGTGGGTTCCTGTGTATGAGTGATTGTGGATGTCTGACTGCATTTGTCTATGCATGTGTGTTCCTGTGTATGAGTGATTGTGGATATCTGAGTGCATATGTGTGTGCATGTGGGTTCCTGTGTTTGAGTGATTGTGGATGTCTGGGTGCATTTGTGTGTGCATGTGGGCTCCTGTTTTCAGTGCTTGTGGATATCTGATTGCATTTGAGTGTGCATGTGGGTTCCTGTGTTTGAGTGATTGTGGATGTCTGATTGCATTTGTGTATGCATGTGGGCTCCTGCTTTGAGTGATTGTGGATGTCAGATTGCATTTTTGTGTGCATGTGGGTTCCTGTATATGAATGATTGTGGATGTCTGATTGCATTTGTGTGTGCCTGTGGGTTCCTGTGGTTGAGTGATTGTGGATGTCTGATTGCATTTGTGTGTGCATGTGGGTTCAAGTGTTTGAGTGATTGTGGATGTCTGGGTGCATTTGTTTATGCATATGGGTTCCTGTGTTTGAGTGATTGTGGATGTCTGATTGCATTTGTCTATGCATGTGGTCTCCTGTGAATGAGTGATTGTGGATGTCTGATTGCATTTGTCTATGCATGTGGTCTCCTGTGAATGAGTGATTGTGGATGTCTGATTGCATTTGTGTGTGCATGTGGGTTCCTGTGTATGAGTGATTGTGGATGTCTGGGTGCATTTGTGTATGCATGTGGGCTCCTGCTTTGAGTGATTGTGGATGTCTGATTGCATTTGTGTGTGAATGTGGGTTCCTGTATATGAATGATTGTGGAAGTCTGATTGTATTTGTGTGTGCATGTGGGTTCCTGTGTTTGAGTGATTGTGGATGTCTGATTGAATTTGTGTGTGCCTGTGGGTTCCTGTGGTTGAGTGATTGTGGATGTCTGATTGCATTTGTGTGTGCATGTGGGTTCCTGTGTTTGAGTGATTTTGGATGTCTGATTGCATTTGTCTAGGCATGTGGGCTCCTGTGTTTGAGTGATTGTGGATGTCTGATTGCATTTGTGTGTGCATGTGGGTTCCTGTGTATGAGTGATTGTGGATGTCTGGGTGCATGTGTGTATGCATATGGGCTCCTGTTTTGAGTGATCGTGAATGTCTGATTGCATGTGTGTATGCATGTGGGTTCCTTTGCTTGAGTGATTGTGGATGTCTGATTGCATTTGTGTATGCATGTGGGTTCCTGTGTTTTAGTGATTGTGGATGCTGATTGCATTTTGTATGCATGTGGGTTCCTGTGTATGAGTGATTGTGGAAGTCTGATTGCATTTGTGTGTGCATGTGGGTTCCTGTGTTTGAAAGATTGTGGATGTCTGATTGCATTTGTCTATGCATGTGGGTTCCTGTGTATGAGTGATTGTGGATGTCTGATTGCATTTGTGTGTGCATGTGGGTTCCTGTGTTTGAATGATTGTGGATGTCTGATTGCATTTGTCTATGCATGTGGGTTCCTGTGTATGAGTGATTGTGGATGTCTGATTGCATTTGTCTATGCATATGGGTTCCTGTGTATGAGTGACTGTGGATATCTGGGTGCATTTGCGTGTGCATGTGGGTTCCTTTGCTTAAGTGATTGTGGATGTCTGGCTGAATTTGTGCGTGCATGTGGGTTCCTGTATATGAGTGATTGTGGATGTCTGGATGCATTTGTGTGTGCATGTGGGCTCCTGTTTTGAGTGATTGCGGATATCTGATTGCATTTGTGTGCATGTGGGTTCCTGTGTTTGAGTGATTGTGAATGTCTGATTGCATTTGTGTATGTATGCAGGCTTCTGCTTTGAGTGATTGTGGATGCTGATTGCATTTGTGTGTGAATGTGGGTTCCTGTATATGAATGATTGTGGATATCTGATTGCATTTGTGTATGCCTGTGGGTTCCTTTGCTTGAGTGATTGTAGATGTCTGGGTGCATTTGTGTGTGCATGTGGGTTCCTGTGTATGAGTGATTGTGGCTGTCTGGGTGCATATGTTTATGCATATGGGCTCCTGTGTTTGAGTGATTGTTGATGTCTGATTGCATTTGTCTATGCATATGGGCTCCTGTGCTTGAGTGATTGTGGATATCTGATTGCATATGTGTGTGCATGTGGGTTCTTGTGCTTGAGTGATTGTGGATATTTGGGTGCATTTGTGTATGCATGTGGGTTCCTGTGTTTGAGTGATTGTGGACGTCTGGGTGCATTTGTGTATGGATGTGGGTTCCTGTGTTTGAGTGATTGTGGAAGTGTGATTGCATTTGTGTGTGCATGTGGGTTCCTGTGTTTGAGTGATTGTGGATGTCTTGGTGCATTTGTGTATGGACGTGGATTCCTGTGTTTGAGTGATTGTGGAAGTGTGATTGCATTTGTGTGTGCATGTGGGTTCCTGTGTTTGAGTGATTGTGGATGTCTGAGTGTATTTGTGTGTGCATGTAGGTTACTGTTTTTGAGTGATTGTGGAAGTGTGATTGCATTTGTGTGTGCATGTGGGATCCTGTGCTTGAGTGATTGTGGAAGTGTGATCACATTTGTGTGTGCATGTGGGTTCCTGTGTTTGAGCAGTTTTGGATATCTAGGCGCATTTGTGTGTGCACGTGAGTTCCTATGTTTGAGTGATTGTGGATGTCTGATTGTATTTGTGTGTGCATGTGGTTTCCTGTGTTTGAGTGATTGTGGATGTCTGATTGTATTTGTGTGTGTACGTGAGTTCCTGTGTTTGAGTGATTTTGGATGTCTGATTGTATTTGTGTGTGAATGTGGGTTCCTGTATTTGAGTGATTGTGGATGTCTGGTTGTTTTTGAGTATGAATGTGGGTGTCTGTGGATATCTGTGTCAACATCAGAGCCTAGGGGCTGTCACTAATAAGTGTTTAGTAACAGATATATGATCTTACAGAGACATAAAGAAAGATACAGTAAGTATTATTCTTAAAGGGACATTAAACACTAAATACATGCTAGATAAAATGATGCATTCAAAGAAAAGATTAGTCCATGACTAACATGTAGATGTATTTTATAAAGTTTCATTAGTTGTTTAAAAAGTGACAAAATAAGTGTAAAGTTTTAGTGTCTATAAAACACTGGGAGCTACCATGTTGTAACTTGTGTTACCTTCTCTGCTGTGGCCAATTAGTGTCAGTTATAAATAGGTCACTAGAGTGTGCAGCCAATGGCTGTGCTGGATTTAACAGTGTTCTGCACTTCCATTTCTAACAGGAACTGAAAAGCTCATATTTTCAGAATGGAATTACAGGCAAAGAGGACAAAATAAATAATGAAAGTATATTACAGAGTTGTTTTATTATATACAATTTATCATTTTATATTACCATCTCAAAGTGTTTAATGTCCCTTTAATTATAAGGATCTATGCCTTGACTAAATTTGACTAGTTATAGACAACTTTCAATCTGGGTTATCTAACAGAATAAATAATACTTATAACATCAAATATTAGTTGACACAAATCTATTTATTAATTATCACAAGTAGTAATTAATATAATACTTTGAGATCCGAAGGCATCAGAAAACAACATTTCAGTTCCAGTTCACTGTATTTATGTACATCTTAGACCAATCAGCTTAGTCCATACCATAAGTGAAAGGCTAATTATATATATCTTAACATCCTTATAATACTTCATGAATTTGTGTGAAGTTTATATAATTCTATTTTAACTTTACTCCTAATTAGCACTAAATAGTGTTTTTGCTTGACATGATCAACTGTTCTGAATGTAATGTCACTGTTCTAAATGTAATATACTTCAAAGGATTTAACCCATTACTCACTAAATTCTGACTAATATAAATCCTTATTCTAATACTATATTATATTAATTATATTTTATAACTCCACATTCTATATCTGTCTGTGTGTTATTTCTCGCTGCAGTTTTAGTGTGATGACAAGTGAGAGACAGTGACTACACAGGCACATCAGCAAGTTATTTTTTTAAATGTGAACTTCAATAGTTTTGGTTCTTTTTATTGCATTGAACTTTTTACTTTTTAATGACAACTAATTACAAAATACAGTAACAGAATGGTGTTGAGAAGAATGCTACAATGTTTAACTGTTTATAGTAAATCAAACCAGTACATTATATTTATCAGTTTTGGGGTATAGTTAAAGACGAAAGGACAAAGAATGATGGAGTGGGTTTCTCTGCCTTAAAATTATCAGGTCTATCTATTTATCTACATAATGTATCTCTCTGTCTATCTATTTCTGTCTACCTGTAAATTATAACAACTATCAAGACTTGGATTTTTATGAGTATGCCACCCCTAGCACTGAACTAAACTAACTGCAGTGGATAATTATTAGTTTAGGGGTTTCCTCATATTTAGCGTATAGTGATATTTTATACTCTGAATTCTAAAAAAATATTACTATAAATATGTCAATTTTTAATAGTTTTGCACGTCCCAATTTTTTACACTTAAACTGCCAAATTGTCCTGCAAGTGAAGTTATGATTAACCAGTTAACTATTTCATAATGCTTTATTTTTTTTATTTTTTTAATATTATTTAGTTTTACTATTCTGCCAATACTTATTTATTTACTGGTTAAATCCTCCAATTATTAATGCAAGTGCTTGATAAATATATCTTCTTAAATATTATCTGAAACAATGTATACATTATGTAATACACGTCTTATTTTCCATGTAATATTTTTTTCCATAAAAAAAGCTTTATATATAATTTACACAATTATTTTTCTCTGGTTTAGTGCAAAATAATAAAACGGGCATGTAACATGGCGAATCTTGTTTTCTTACATCCTATATGATGCACTAACTACTAAATATTTCTCTTCTGATTCTTAACTTGAATTGGTGCAATTGTTTGGCAAGCTCCTGAAAAATTAGTTGGGGAGAAATCATGTAATGTTCTTGGCTTGATAGTTTTATTACAACTATAATGATTATTAGCACTGATTTAATAGTACACCCAGAGAATAGGGGGACATATTTTTTTTATTATGAATTTGGCCGTTAAGTAACATACATTAAATTTCTTTAAAAAAAATGGGAACACTTTTATAATTAAATGTGGATCCTTCCTGCAACATACATTTTTAACTTCTGAAATCTAGACTAACCTAATATTATGAATACCTTAATTTACAAATATGTTTTAGCACAAAACATATAAAACTCCATTCTTTTTATTTTAAAAATCAGACCATGGACCTCCATCTATATTTTTCTGTGGGGTCCAAAAAGTTAAATAAATAAATTGCCCCATTTTTTCCCTTTTGACTTCAATGCATAGTAATCATATACAATTAAATATTCAAGCTTACTCTATTTAGTTAACAGTATGATACATTTTAACAAATTGAAAGGTTCTTACATCTGTGTCTTTTTCTAATAAATGAATCATATTAAAATATATGTTTAAAATGACTTGAAAATCTGTATTCTGTAAAGTCCAAATGTTGTCATAATTGTATCTGTTACATGTATTTCTCAACACAAGCCGCTATAAAGGCATTTTCAGCTGTGTAGTTAATGGCTAAGACCATTATACAAAGCATTATACAGTGGGATTTTCAGATCAGAAAGAGGTATCAAGGACAGAACTGGAGGTTTAGAGGGGATTTATAGTGCCATGTAATTGGGAACAAACCTCTATTTACATTAAGATTGTTGGATGTTGCATTTTTACACCAGGGGGTCAAAAAATAACTTATCTGAAATCTACCTTCTACATTCATTCCATATTTCCATAACCATATCTCTATAGCAGCATTATTTCTATATCTCTGTAGAAACTTTCTATCCAAATCTCTGTAGAAACATTCTATCTATATCTCTGTAGAAACTTTCTATCCAAATCTCTGTGACAACATTCTATCCATATCTCTGTAGAAACATTCTATCTATATCTCTATAGCAACATTATATCTATAACTCTGTAGAAACTTTCTATCCAAATCTCTATGACAACATTCTAGCCATATCTCTATAGCAACATTATTTCTATATCTCTGTAGAAACTTTCTATCCAAATCTCTATGACAACATTCTAGCCATATCTCTATAGCAACATTATGGGGCATATTTTTCAAGCTCTGCTGGAAAAAGAAGTTTTGAAGCAACATCTAAAGACCAATGCTCCATATACGATTGGGTTGATTGACACCCCCTGCTAGCAGCCAATTGGCCGCAAATCTACAGGGGGCGGCATTGCACCAGCAGTTCACAAGAACTGCTGGTGCAATGATAAATGCCAACAGGGTATGCTGTCGACATTTATAAATGTGCGGCGGACATGATACACTACTTCGTATTAGACTTGTGCCCGATCGAAAAAATTAGTTTCGCTTCAAGCGGGACTTCAAAAACTATAAGTGGATCGTTGGGCGTTAGTGTTAAGTTTTTAAAAGGTTTTTTGGGGTGGGTTTTATTTTTAGATTAGAGTTTTTAGGCAGCAAAAGAGCTAAATGCTCTGTTAAGGGCAATGCCCAGCCAAATGCCCCTTTCAGGCCAATGGGTAGCTTAGGTTTTTTAGAGTTTTTTTTTTTTATTTTGTGGATTTGGGGGGGGTTTGTAATGTTAGTGGGTATTTTTATTTCATAAGAACAGGAGAAGTGGACCGAGCGCTACACCCAGGGCCTTAAGCTTACTAACTATATAGCCTCCTAGTAGGCTAACAATATAAAAGTTAAAATGGGGAGAGAGTAAGCGCTAAAAAGCTTAAAAGGCTAGTAAAAAGTACATTTTAATACATATAAAAATTTACAAATGGCAATCAGACGCATGGATCCATGTCTGACTTATATAAAAATATATAAAAAAACTGGATATTTTTAGATACTTTTAGATTTATATGTTTTTTGTTAAGTCAGACATGGATCCATGCGTCTGATTGCCATTGGTAAATTTTTATATGTATTTTTATTTCATAAACAGAGCTAATTTATTTAGGGCAATACCCTACAAAAGGCCCTTTTATTGGTAGAATAGGAATAATTTTTATTATTTTTGATAATTTGTTTGTTATTTTGTGTAATGTATTTTTTAGGGGATTTCGTTTTTTGTTTGTAGCAAAAGAGCTGTTTAACTTAGGGCAATGTCCTACAAAAGGCCCTTTAAAGGGCCCCCAAAAGACCCTTTGAGGGCGCTTGGTAGTTTGGGGGGTGGGGATTTGTATACTGTTAGGGTTTTTTTTGTAGCAAAAGAGCTGTTTAACTTAGGGCAATGCCCTACAAAAGGCCCTTTTAAGGGTCCTTGGTAGTTTGGGGGATGAGGGTTTGTATACTGTTAGGGGGTGTTTGGTTTTTTGTAGCAAAAGAGCTGTTTAACTTAGGGCAATGCCCTACAAAAGCCCTTTTTAAGGGCCCCCAAAAGGCCCTTTTAAGGGCCCTTGGAAGTTTATTTTAGATTAGGCTTTTTTATTTTGCGGTGGGTTTTATTTTTTAGTTAAAAAAGTTTTTTATTCGTTTTTTCCTCAGAATTACAAAAAATCGTTAGTCACATCAACATAACATAGTAAGAATTAAGGCTTACATCAACAAGTCACAGTTTCATTTAAATAGAAATAATTCATCCATAGTTTCCAGGCCACATTATTAATTAATATGCTATACTGTCTAGCATGATAGTACACAATATCTTCTTCTCTTACTTTATTCAAACCCATTTCCAGTACGAATACAAGTCAACAGAATGGTCTATAGGGGCCTATATGACCCATGATACAATGGGATTCAAACACTCTCAAGCTTACCAATTTGAACAATTCTCTAAACTAACTAGGCAATATATATTCTTAATAGCGTAGATCTGGCCTCTGAATACATGATCCATGGTTCCCAGACGGAAATAAACTGCTCTTCGGTGTCTAGCAAATTAGTTGCATTGCTACTCATTTGATAGTAATATCCAATTTTATTTATAATAAGCTGAAAGTTAGGGATCTCAGCTTTCCAAAACTGGGCTATTGTTAATCTGACTATTGTAAAAATGGGTTTTAGTTTTTAAAGGGTTTTAGAATAGGAATATTTTTTTTATTTTTTTGGATAATTTCATTATTTTTTGTAATGGTAGTTTTTTTTTATTTTTTGTAATTTTAGGTTTTAGTTTAAGGTAGCTTAGGTTTTACTTCACAGGTAAGTTTGTATTTATTTTAACTAGGTAGTTAGTAAATAGTTAATAACTATTTACTAACTAGTCTACCTAGTTAAAATAAATACAAACTTGCCTGTGAAATAAAAATAAAACCTAAGCTAGCTGCAATATAAATTTTAGTTATATTGTAGCTAGCTTAGGTTTTATTTCACAGGTAAGTTACTAAAGTTACTTTGTATTTAGATTTAAATAGGTATTATTTAGTTAATAATTGTAACTTTAATTTAGCTATATTTTAGTTATGTTAAAGTTAGTGGGTGTTAGGTTTAGGGTTAGATTTAGGTTTACGGTTAGAGGGTGTTAGGTTTAGGGCTTAATATATTTTAATTTAGTTGTTGCGATCTGGGGGCCAGCGGTTTAGGGGGTAATAGGTTTTGTTAGTATTGGCGATGTTTGTGAACTGCGGTTTAGGGGTTAATAGCTTTAGTTAGTGTCTGCGATGTTTTGGAACGGTGGTTTAGGGGTTAATAGGTTTAGTTATTGTTGGCAATGTGGGGGGGGGGCGGTTTAGGGGTTAATAGGTTTAGTTCGTGTCAGCAATGTGGGCGGGGTATGGTTTAGTGGTTAATAGGTTTAGTTTGTGTCTCCAATGTGGGGGGTGCAGTTTAGGGGTTAATAGGTTTAGTTCATGTCAGCGATGTTTTGGAACGGTGGTTTAGGGGTTAATAGGTTTAGTTAGTGTTGGCAATGTGGGGGGGTGCGGTTTAGGGGTTAATAGGTTTAGTTTGTGTCAGCAATGTGGGGGGGGTGCAGTTTAGGGGTTAATAGGTTTAGATTGTGTCTGCAATGTGGAGGGGTGTGGTTTAGGGGTTAAAAGATTTAGTTAGTGTTGGTGATGTGGGGTGTGTGCGGTTTAGAGGGTTTATAGGTTCAGTTTGTGTCGGTGATGTGGGGGGTGCAGTTTAGGGGTTAATAGGTTTAAATCATTTCATCTATGTTTTGGAACGGTGGTTTAGGGGTTAATAGTTTTAGTTTGTGTCAGCGATGTGTGGGGGTGCAGTTTAGGGGTTAATAGGTTTAGTTTGTGTCAGCACTGTTTCGGAACGGAGGTTTAGGGGTTCATAGGTTTAGTTAGTGTTCGCGTTGTGGGGGTGCGGTTTAGGGGTTAATAGGTTTAGTTAGTGTCAGCGATTTTTCCGGATGGCGGTTTAGAGGTTAATAGGTTTAGTTAGTTTCAGCACGTTCGGGGGACGGTGGTTTAGGGGTTATACCTTAGACTTAGAGTTAGTGACAGGGAACTGCAGTTTAGGAAGGAACAATGAAAAATTCCAAAGATGAATAATGGATCCGAAAATTCGGAAACATATTTATTAATTTTCATAATTTTTCTGGGTGTGCCGATGCATCCGAATCGGCAAAAAAATTGTCTGAATTTGTCCAAAACGAAACGCACACGTCTATTTTGTATCATGTCCGCTTGGACATTGATAAATATGCCCCTATATCTATATCTCTGTAGAAACTTTCCATCAAAATATCTGTGACAATATTCTATCAATAGCTCTGTAGAAACATTATATCCATGTCTCTATAGCAACATTATATCTATATCTCTGTAGACACTTTCTATTTAAATCTCTGTGGCAGCATTCTATCCATATCTCTGTAATCATATGCATCTATCATAATTTATTATCTGACTATAGAACAAAGCATTAATTGTTGCTATGTATTCACAGAACCTCCCTATAATCGCTCATCTCACTTGAGAGTCAACAAAACTACTCCAAGGTCAAACCCCACTACTGATATTGTTAGAAATTGCTCTGCTTCTCCTCAGAAAAAGGTTTGATCACAAACCTTTGAAAACATATCAAAAGATTTATCTATGAAAATGTCTATAGACTTACATGGTGTTTTTCTGTTAATAAGTATTATATCATTTTTTCTAAAGTGTTGTCAACAATCCCTAGGTTATTGTATCCATCTCTTTTACACATACCGCTCCATACAGAATACAACTCAGAAAATAAGCACCAAACCAAATGATTCTTATGTTCTCTCTGGTCTGTGAGACTAGATTTCAGTTATTTATTTCTTATTCAGCAAAATAAACTTTATAAACAGTACATCTGCTAAGAAGTAAATTGTACCGTCTGTATGAACGATGAGAACAAATGTGTCACATCAAGTTTTCCACTCTAGGATTGAAATAAATAAACTTCTATTTATATACATTTCTCTCACTTTTTTATTAATAAAAACTTGAGAACAAACTAAAGTTTCTCAGAGAACAAAAATGTCAATATTGAAATGAACACAATTGCTAAATAGTTATTTTCTTATATTCTTGTATTACCATCTCTGATTAATGATTATGTATTTTTAAATCTATTTCCACATTCTATTTAGGAAAAAACATTTCCTGTCTTCTACTATTAAAGTTAAATTTATTTAAATATTAAAGTTTAATAACTAGTATTTATATAGCGCCTTTCTCCCAGTGGGACTCAAAGAGCTTTTTCAGTGCTTGCTCTCGGAATTCACCAAATCGGCAGCTGAATAGTAATAGTTGTTATTATTACCCAAATTAATGGTACACATTTTATCGACCTCGGAAGGATGAAGGGCTGAGTCAGCCCTGCCGGGATTCGAACATGTGACCTTGGATCTTTTAAACAGGCTTTTTTGTTGTAGTCAGGGTATTTTTACCAAGTGAGCTACCTCACCGGCCTTAGTCTCCATGTTGCTTGGTATGACTTCAATGGGTACAATACTACAACATAAATATCACTATATCTCTGATAAAATATATAAAACATTTAACCCCTTAACGACTGAGGACGTGCAGGGTACGTCCTCAGAAAAAAGGCAGTTAATGCCTGAGAACGTACCCTGCACGTCCTCAGTGTGGAAAGCAGCTGGAAGCGATCCTGCTCGCTTCCAGCTGCTTTCCGGTTATTGCAGTGATGCCTCGATATGGAGGCATCCTGCAATAACCTTTCACGGCCATCCGATGCAGAGAGAGCCACTCTGTGGCCCTCTCTGCACCGGACATCGATGGCCGGTATCGTTGGTGGGTGGGAGCCGGTATGGGAGGTGGGTGGCGGCCATCGATGGCCCTGGTCATGTGGAGGGGGGCGGGATCGTGGGCGGGGGAGTCCGGGGGCGCGCGCGGGCGTGCGCACGTGCACGAGGGGGCGGGGGCGGGCGCGTGCACGGGGAGGGAGCGGGTGGGAACCGCTACACTACGGAAAAAATGTGTCCCCAAAACACAAAGTGGGACAAAATTTAAATAAATAAAAAAGCCCTTGTGTGATTTAGGTGGTGGGGGGGTGGGGGGCGATTGAGCTACACTACAGAAATTTTAAAAAAATAATAATAAACATTTGATTGTTCAAAATGGGTACTGGCAGACAGCTGCCAGTACCCAAGATGGCCCCCAATAAGGCTGAGAGGGAGGCGTAGAGAGCTGTTTTGGGGGGGATCAGGGAGGTTGGGGGTTAAGGGGGGGATCCTAAACACAGCATATGTAAATATGCTTTTTTTTTTTTTCTTTAAAAAAAAAAAAAACTTTTATTTTAGTACTGGCAGACTTTCTGCCAGTACTTAAGATGGCGGGGACAATTGTGGGGTGGGGGAGAGAAGGGAGCTGTTTGGGAGGGATCAGGGGGTGGGATGTGTCAGGTGGGAGGCTGATCTCTACACTAAAGCTAAAATTAACCCTGCAAGCTCCCTACAAACTACCTAATTAACCCCTTCACTGCTAGCCATAATACACGTGTGATGCGCAGCAGCATTTAGCGACTTTCTAATTACCATAAAGCAACGCCAAAGTCATATATGTCTGCTATTTCTGAACAAAGGGCATCCCAGAGAAGCATTTACAACCATTTGTGCCATAATTGCACAAGCTGTTTGTAAATAATTTCAGTGAGAAACCTAAAATTGTGAAAAAATTAACATTTTTTTTTACTTTGATCGCATTTGGCGGTGAAATGGTGGCATGAAATATACCAAAATGGGCCTAGATCAATACTTGGGGTTGTCTACTACACTACACTAAAGCTAAAATTAACCCTAGAAGCTCCCTACATGCTCCCTAATTAACCCCTTCAATGCTGGGCATAATACACGTATTGTGCGCAGTGGCATTTAGCAGCCTTCTAATTACCAAAAAGCAAAGCCAAAGCCATATATGTCTGCTATTTCTGAACAAAGGGGATCCCAGAGAAGCATTTACAACCATTTATTCTATAATTGCATAAGTTGTTTATAAATAATTTCAGTGAGAAACCTAAAGTTTGTGAAAAAATTTGTGAAAAAGTGAACAATTTTTTTTATTTGATCGCATTTGGCGGTGAAATAGTGGCATGAAATATACCAAAATGGGCCTAGATCAATACTTTGGGATGTCTTCTAAAAAAAAATATATACATGTCAATAGATATTCAGGGATTCCTGAAAGATATTAGTGTCCCAATGTAACTAGCGCTAATTTTGAAAAAAAGTGGTTTGGAAATAGCAAAGTGCTACTTGTATTTATGGCCCTATAACTTGCAAAAAAAGTAAAGAACATATAAACATTGGGTATTTATAAACTCAGGACAAAATTTAGAAACTATTTAGCATGGGTGTTTATTGGTGGTTGTAGATGTGTAACAGATTTTGGGGGTCAAAGTTAGAAAAAGTGTGTTTTTTTCCATTTTTCCTTCATATTTTATAATGTTTTTTATAGTAAATTATAAGATATGATGAAAATAATGGTATCTTTTGAAAGTCCATTTAATGGCGAGAAAAACGGTATATAATATGTGTGGGTACAGTAAATGAGTAAGAGGAAAATTACAGCTAAACACAAACACCGCAAAAATGTAAAAATAGCCTTGGTCCCAAACGGACAGAAAATGGAAAAGTGCTGCGGTCATTAAGGGGTTAAATAAACAGCAATGTATTTATTTTAAATGTGACCATAAATATCTAGGATTATATTATTGGAAAATAAATATTCATAAAAATGTGTTGAACCTTACCTTCAACTAAATCCCATAGGGGACTATTTATCCAATAATACATTGCCTACTTGGTAGTATATATACACCACAATAGAAATTCCAGGTCAAAAGTTATCAAAATTCCCCTTAGAAAAAAGTCACGTTGACTTACCGGCGTCAATGTGTGGCTCCCCATTATTTCTTGGGTAAATGCCAAGATCACTTTTCAAAATGCCATTTTATTAAATGGATCAGTTCCTAACAATGTATATTTGTCACCCCAAAGTTCACAAACTCTGTAGATTCAAACAGTCGACATGTCTGCCCACTTACAAACAAACACGATTAATAGATTAATAATAGGACATAGCTTATAGGGGCATTATGTGTTAGGAAATGTATACCTCTCTGTTTTTTTATGGATTTAATATTGAAGTTCTCCAAAATGTGTCTTTTAATTTGATGTCATCCTTGTTGCAAGACCTCTATCACATTGTGTTTTTCCTATATATGCACCAGTTCTTGAAAATGATGTGTAAGGTATTATTTGCTCTTTTTCTTATGCTCTTTCTTAACGCCATTATCTTAAGATGCAGACGTCATGACGCCTCACCTGTAGAGAACCCATGTGACATGAAATGTTATTCAAAAACAGGAGAAAGGCACAGGCAGCACTCGGGTAAAATAGTGGGATAAAAACTCAATCTTTATTGATACATATTAAAATAGAAAGTGCCCAGCAGGGTTAAGGAACAAGTCCCTTATGCATTTCATGCTCTGCAGCACTTAATCATAGGGTGTAGCAGACATATTCCAAATGCTATTTAAACCGTGGCCAGCCAGGAAATTGCACATGAAGTGAATAAAATTACACACAAGATAAATTTAAAACATAGGGCCGTCCCTTGTGTGGCAAAGTTTAAGGTGACATAAAGGTATTCCTGCCAAAAAAGTAAAAATAAGCTTTATATATATGATAAGTTGTAGAAATGTGCACAGACCAACTACACCTGTTCAAAAATTTAGAACCCCCAAAGGGGCTACGGAGACAACACCTGAGTTGAAACAAAGAAAATAGGGATCCAAGTTGTCTGTGCACAGCCACTAGACATGTGGTAAAGTATATAACACAACTTATACATTAATATTACAAGGCAGGACGCGTGGCCACGCTTAAGTAGGGAAAAGAGTTCTGTAACTATATGCAAGCAAAGTAATATATGCTTAGAACAGACAAACCGGACATATATGGATCAAGAAGGTCCGCAATGTTGTAAGCCAGACTTAAATCAAAGTCCCGTAGTTTAGAGACAAAATAAAAAGTCACAGCAATCTGTTAGTTATTCCCATAAATCCACAGTTTGGTAAGTGGAAAAGGTCATTGGACCTAAGAGATACTAAGCAAAGTAATAGCAGAGGTTGAAGTATAGAGCAAGCCAAACACAGGGTTAGTATAGCCAAGCAGCATGTAGGAGGGTACCTCTTATAGTAATCACGTACCCCTCTGTCGACTGCATATATCCGCTGCCTGCAAAACCATTATATGGACACCCAGGACTCCAGCTATGATCCTTTGACCAAAGGCACAACCTCCTTCCTCTTCTGCTACACACATAGGTAGCAAGATGTAATCACCATCAAGAGAACAAAGTTGCTTGGATCCCAGCGTTCGTTACTGCATACTGCACCAGGCAAGCAAAGCAGTGTGTCAAGTCACATGGGCTGGTCAGCCAATGCCGACATGCATTTCACCCTTTCATCATCAGAGAGACGGGGCTTCCTCAGGGCTTGTAGAAATTACGTCTTCTTTGCAGGCTTTTAAAGCAATATTAACTCCGCCCATTTTGAAGGTGAAAAGATCAGGACTAAAAAGTGTCAGTGTCTATATTTAAATAGTGCACAAACTTAAAGGGACAGTTCACCCCAAAACTTTCTCCCCTTTAAATTATTCCCAATGATCCTTTTTACCTGCTAGAGTGTATTAAATTGGTTGCAAGTAGCTCCTTTACTCATATTTCAGCATTTGAAATAGCTGATTTAGCTTGTGGTTTCCCAACCTATACTGAAAGTTTTGATACTGGCGTATACGCTATTGACAAGCCTAAGTAAACACAGCCAGCAGAAGAGATTACACCCTTAGTAGGGGGCATGATAGTTAAGTAATAAAATGATAATTTTCCATTGTTCTCTCTATGTATTGAGATTTGGTGTTCCAGACAAATATAAGATAAGGAAGCAAGTCTGTGTACATAAAAGTGATAACGTAATGAGATCTGATATTACCTGAAGCTCAACCCATTGTAATAGGCTGTGGTTTCAAAGCACAAAACCAGCTACTTCAGATACGCAAATAAACCCGAAAATACAATTTCTCAAATATTTTATACTCTGCAGTTGGTATAACAAGTCATTTAAAATACATTTATAGGAAAAACTATTTTACAGTGTACTGTCCCTTTAAAACAACTTTAGATTAATACATATATACATTATACTAAAGAGAAGTAAAATATTAATTACCACATTCCAAGTAGTAGATCAGATGGGGAGGCAATTAAGTTAATTTTTTACTAGGTTCATAGGAAACTAGCCATATCTAGCTTTCCATTCATGCCATTTGGACCAATGGTCATAAATCCATCTGCACTCCTTTTGAAGGAGAGTCTTTTCATTTTCCCCACCTCTACCATTGGTAATACTTCTGTTTATGCCTATGAATCTCATACAGTCCGGTATATTGTTATGAAAACATTCAAAATGCCCCGCTACACTGCTAGTTTGAGCTTTGTGTTTAATGTCATCACAGTGATCAAGGATCCTATCTTTCAGAATCCTTTTTGTCTTCCCAACATAAAAGCTGGGGCAAGAACAAGAGAGTAGATATACAACTCCCTCAGTGTTGCAATTTACAAAGTGCCTTAACGTATATATCCTTTCAGTATGAACAGAGAAAACTTTAATTTTAGCCATAAATTTACATGCCACATATTTTTACACGAAAAATGTCCTACTATTTTTGGTTCAAAAGCCAATTATTTTGCTGAGAGACATATTTACTCCTAACTAATTTGTCCCTCAAATGAGGGGCCCTTTTTGCTGTCAGACTTAGAAATATACCTACTTCTTTAGCTACACTTTCACCATTTAAAAGAGTGCCCCAATTCTTTAGTAAAATATTTCTGAGGCTACTCCAATGGCAGTTAAATTTAGTCACCAGTCTTATACTGCTATCTTTCTCTTTAGGGAATAATAGAGAGTCACGCTCTCTTTGTCTTGCTTCATTTTTGGCATGAGATAATATTCTTTTGGAATATCCTGTTGCTCTGAATCTACTTTCCATTTGTGCTGCATGTTCGTCATAT
Organism: Bombina bombina; assembly: GCF_027579735.1. Taxonomy (NCBI): domain Eukaryota; kingdom Metazoa; phylum Chordata; class Amphibia; order Anura; family Bombinatoridae; genus Bombina; species Bombina bombina. The sequence goes on from NC_069509.1 coordinate 187,388,868, forward strand.
TTACTTTTGGATGAACAATTTCTGCGCAGACGGTGAAATTGCCCTTTAGGAATCCCTCTTTATAGATGTACTGGATGATTGCTCTGAGCTGCAAGTATACTGTTGGTTGCCATTACCTTCCGAAAATTTTTGGTCACTAAGATGTAATTTTCAACCTTGTAGACACGCATAAGTTGGGGCACAAGTGGCCCCTATTGCTGTCCCTCTAAGCTGTTTATAAATGTTGTTGTCAAATGAAAAGACATTGTTCTCAAGTACAAAATGAAGCAGTTCTATAGTGAAAGTAGTGTGATCATTGAATGGTACCCCCCTTGTGTCTAAAAAGTGTTTAGTTGCCTCTATGCCTATCACATGAGGGATGGACGAGTATAGGTCTTCTACATCAAAAGACACAAGTAGGGCATCATGAGGTATAGATACCCTATCAATCTTTCTTAAAAGATTAGCTGTGCCTAAGACATAGAAAGGTATAGTGCTTAGAAAAGGTTTTAAAAAAAATAGTCCATAAAGTTGCCTAGATTTTCAGTTAAGCTGCTGATCCCAGAATTAATATAATAATGATTTTTGGTATGCAGTAGAATACTGGCATTATGGGAAAATCATTGAATAAATATTTAAATTCGGCAAGGTCAATGATGCCATCATTAAGTATGCTGAACAAAACAGACTGAATAGTTAGTATTGGGTTCGTCAAGAGGCGTAAATGTTGAATTTTATTAAGAAGCTGTCTTTTAACTTCCAACACATAGCTGGTTTCTTCCCATAAAACGACATTACCACCCTTTTCCCCAGATTGGACAAGGGTGGTTATGTCGTTTTATGGGAAGAAGCCAGCTAGGTGTTAGAAGTTAAAAGACAGCTTCTAGATAAAAAGCAATATTTATGCCAGAAAAGAAGACGTAATCTCAACAAGCCCTGAGAAAGCTCCATCTCTCTGATGACGAGGGGGTAAAACGCGTGTCGGCATTGGCTGACCTACCTATGTGACTTGACACGCTGCTTTGTTTGCCTGGTGCGGTATGCAGTAACGAATGCTGGGATCCAAGCAAGTTTGTTCTCTCAATGGTGATTGCATCTTGCTACCTGTGTGCATAGCAGAAGAGGAAGGAGGTCATGCCCTTGTTAGAAGGAGCATAACTAGAGTCCTGGGTGTCCATATGATGGTTTTGCAGGCAGCGGATATATGCGGTCGACAGGGGGATATGCGATTACTATAAGAGGTACCCTCCTGCATGCTGCTTGGCTATACAAACCCTGTGTTTGGCTTGCTCTATACTTCGACCTCCGCTATTACTTTGCTTAGTATATCTTAGGTCCAATGACCTTTTCCACTTACCGAACTGTGGATTTATGGGAATAACTTACAGATTGCTGTGACTTTTTCTTTTGTCTCTAAACTACGGGACTTTGATGCAAGTCTGGCTTACAACATTGCGGACCTTCTTGATCCATATATGCCCGGTTTGTCTGTTCTAAGCATATATTACTTTGCTTGCATATAGTTACAGAACTCTTTTCTCTACTTAAGCGTGACCACGCTTCCTGCCTTGTAATATTAATGTATGTTGTGTTATATACTTTACCACATGTCTAGTGGCTGTGCACAGACAACTCAGATCCCTCTTTTCTTTGTTTCAGCTCAGGTGTTGTCTCCATAGCCCCTTTGGGGTTCTGAGTTTTTGAACAGGTGTAGTTGGTCTGTGCACATTTCCACAACTTATCATATATATAAAGCTTATTTTTACTGTTTTGGCAGGAATACCTTTATGTCACCTTAAACTTTGCTTTGAGTCACACAGGGCCAGCCCTATCTTTTAGATGTATCTTGTGTGTAATTTTATTCACTTTATGTGCATTTTCCAGTGATTTCTTGGATACTATCATTGCAGCGAGCTCATGCGCCACACTTTTTGTAAATAAACTTGTTTTTTGATACTTACCTTTGAGAGTGTTGCCTCCATTTAACTTCTAAAAAGAGTGCTGAATTCCCAGTCTTTAAATAGTGCTATTATTATGTATCACTATATCTCCCTTTTTTGAACCTGTACATTTTATTTAATGGGTCTGCACCATATTTCATATTAAGGTACCACTACCACTACTGTAGTCCTATGGCAGTATTGGTGTAATTATTTTTCAGGAATTTTAATTATAAGATTCCTGTGCAACACTCCTTTCTTTTTAATTGCATTTTTCCATCCACTGATAATAAACTTTACATTTTATCTTTTCAATCAAAGAATTCGACCTTAGGTCCCTAGTTGGTAGTTTCTGTAGATGAAAAGGCAAATAAAGTATATATATCCTTTTGTATTTATGCATTTGTGCTGATCTGTGGGCTCTAGGCTCTGACAGTCCTCAAGAATGGCATTTAAACTATCGGATGAAAATTGGGAGGCTGACTTACTAGCTACCCTGTCTATGCCTAGTACTTTAGAAAGTAATAACTGTGATGTAAATCCTCTGAATATTTTTGCAGCGTTTAAAGAATATAAAAAACTTTTGGTTAAACAAGTAAAACTAAGAGCAGAAACAGCAATCCTAGATAATTATGTTATAAATATCATTATCCCTAGAGGGCTCAGACTGAGATTAGATCCAGGAACAAATCTAAGAGTAGATGAAGGTGGTGACACCTTTATGGAAGACTGGAACATGAGTCTTTCTGAGTGTTCTATTATCTTAATGAATAAAATGATAAAAAGAAATAAGGAAAGATTTGATAAAACAAAAACATTAGTCGAAGAAGCCCTCAAAGTGGTTAAAACATTTGAACTTAATCCAAATTTTGAAAAATTAAATAATGAGATTAAAGAACAACTAGCTAGATTGCAAGCTGAAATAAAATGTTATAAAAGTAGAAAACTGGCAAGAGACAATGATGACTATAAAAACGTGGAAGATGATAAACCACACTATTGAGGATTAAAGCAGCTTCATAAGGATTAAATAGGAATGTCCCAAAAAGTAGTATATGGTTTAAACTTGTCCCATGTATGTAAGTGTCCGTTTTCCCTTAGGTATATATAGTAGCAAACTCTTTAAGAACAATGTTTTATGCTGGCATCTTTACATAGATTAAATCTTCTTTGTTTGGACTGGTGATATGGAGAAAATTAATTCATTTGTATCTGGATTAAAAGAGATATCCACACACTTAACATTTACTATGGAATGTAATATGAACACTATAAGTTTCATACGGCTAAATTACGAGTCTTGTGTTATGAGCTGTGCGGTGCTAACATGCAGTTTTTTCTCACCGCTCACTTACCTGCAGCGCTGGTATTACAGGTTTTTACAAACCTGCGGTTAAATGGCAAGAAGTGAGCGTAGAGCAAAATTGAGTTCCATACCGCACCCTCCAATACCAGCGCTGCTTAAGTCAGTGGTGAGCTGGTTACACGTGCTCGTGCACGATTTCCCCATAGACATCAATGGGGAGAGCCGGCTGAGAAAAAGTCTAACACCTGCAATAAAGCAGCGTAAATCTCAGTAACGCAGTCCCATTGATTCCTATGAACCACGAGTCTAAACACCCCTAATCTTACACTTATTAACCCCTAATCTGCTGCCCCGACATCGCTGACACCTGCATTATACTTATTAACCCCTCACCTCTGGACATTGCCGCCAGTGCCACCTACATTATATTTATTAACCTATAATCTGCTGCTTCAACATCGCTGACACCTACATTATATTTATTAACCCCTAATCTGCTGCCCCCAATGTCGCTGCAACCTAACTACATTTATTAACCCCTAATCTGCCACCCCCAACGTCGCCACCACTATTCTAAATTTATTAACCCCTAAACCCCTAAAGTCTAACTCTAACAGCCCACACTTAAATATAATTTAAATAAATCTAAATAAAATTCCTATCATTAACTAAATTATTCCTTATTAAAACTAAATACTTACCTATAAAAGAAACCCTAAGATAGCTACAATATAACTAATAGTTACATTGTAGCTAGCTTAGGGTTTATTTTTATTTTACAGGCAAGTTTGTATTTATTTTAACTAGGTAGAATAGTTATTAAATAGTTATTAACTAGCTAAAATAAATACAAATTTACCTGTAAAATAAAACCTAACCTAAGTTACACTAACACCTAACACTACACTAAAATTAAATAAATTCCCTAAATTAAATACAATTAAATAAATTAAATACAATTAACTAAATTACAAAAAAACAAACACTAAATTAAAAAAAATAAAAAACAAATTACAAGATCTTTAAACTAATTACACCTAATCTAATAACCCTATCAAATTAAAAAGCCCCCCCCCAAAATAAAAAAAACTCCTAGCCTAAACTAAACTATCAATAGCCCTTAAAAAAGGCCTTTTGCAGGGCATTGCCCCAAAGAAATCAGCTCTTTTACCTGTAAAAAAAATTCCAAAGAAGATGTTGTTGGAAGACGATGCTCCGCGTTGGATGTGTTGAAGATGGACCCGCTCCGCGCCGCATGGATGAAGATAGAAGATGCCATCTGGTTGAATACTTCTGCCCATTTGGCCTCTGGAGGACCACTTCTAACCGTCTGGAGGACCACTTCTGCCGTCTTCGTTGAGGACATCTTGGATGAAGACTTCTCCCGGTAAGTGAATCTTCGAGGGTTAGTGTTAGGATTTTTTAAGGGTGTATTGGGTGGGTTTTATTTTTAGGTTCGGGCTTTGGGCAGCAGTAGAGCTAAATGCCCTTTTCAGGGCAATGGAGAGCTTAGGTTTTTTTAGTTAGGGTTTTATTTGGGGGGTTGGTTGTGTGGGTGGTGGGTTTTACTGTTGGGGGGTTGTTTGTATTTTTTTTTACAGGTAAAAGAGCTGATTTCTTTGGGGCAATTCCCCGCAAAAGGCCCTTTTAAGGGCTATTGATAGTTTAGTTTAGGCTAGGGTTTTTTTTATTTGGGGGAGGGCTTTTTTATTTTGATAGGGCTATTAGATTAGGCGTAATTAGTTTAAAGATCTTGCAATTTGTTTTTTATTTTCTGTAATTTTAATTGTATTTAATTTAGGTAATTTATTTAATTGTAGAGTTAGGTTAGGTGTTAGTGTAACTTTGGTTAGGTTTTATTTTACAGGTAAATTTGTATTTATTTTAGCTAGGTAATTATTAAATACCTAGTTAAAATAAATACAAACTTGCCTGTAAAATAAAAATAAACCCTAAGCTAGCTACAATGTAACTAATAGTTATATTGCAGCTAGCTTAGGTTTTTTTTTATAGGTAAGTATTTAGTTTTAAATAGGAATTATTTAGGTAATGATAGTAGGTTTTATTTAGATTTATTTTAATTATATTTTTAAGTTAGGGGGTGTTAGGGTTAGGGTTAGACTTAGGTTTAGGGGTAAATAAATTTAGTATAGTGGCAGCGACGTTGGGGACGGCAGATTAGGGGTTAATAAATGTAGGTAGGTGGCGGCTATGTTCAGGGCGGCAGATTAGGGGTTAATATTTTTATTTTAGTGTTTGCGATGCGAGAGGGTCTTGGTTTAGGTGTTAATAGGTAGTTTTTAGGTGTTAGTGTACTTTTTAGCACTTTAGTTATGAGTTTTAATCTACAGCTTTGTAGTGTAAAACTCATAACTACTGACTTTAAAATGCATTACGATTCTTGGAGGTAGAGGGTGTACCGATCACTTTTTGGCCTCCCAGGACAAACTCATAATATCAGCGCTATGCAAGTCCCATTGAAAAAAGACTTTACAAAATTTACGTAAGTTGATTTGCGTTAAGGCCAAATAAGTGTGTGGTACACCTATACCTGCAAGACTTGTAATACCAGCGGGCGTTAAAAAGCAGCGTTAGGACCTGTTAACGCTGCTTTTTAAGCTTACCGCAAAACTTGTAATCTAGCCGATAGATACTTTAGTTTCATTAAAAGATGATACATTAATATGCAACATTTATTCTAAAAAGATAGATGGCAATAATTACCTTTGAGCCAGCTCCTTAGGGCTAAGAGAATAGTCATAAATAAAAAGAGAGAGAAGCGCTCAACCTAGGAAAGAAACAATAGCATAATAGCTTGTTCTATGGCTAGTTACCACCCAAGAAGCAGCCTCTTTTTGCTCAATATGTGCCTTTCACAGAGAAGAACTTTCCTGAAGCATATCAGTCTGATCCTGACTTCACAGTACAGTCCAGCCCCGAAATACCAGGCAATCCCTCTTTGAACGAGAGAAACAGCAAAACCCCAGACGTACGTTTCGGCCTAAAATTATGTGGAGCTAAGGTGTCCTATAAGCAAGTCTCTCCTGATGTGCCCATTGCCACTCATTTTCACAGCCATTTGCATGCCTTCTGCTGCTATTCTCAGGAACTTAAGTAAGAGCAGTATAATTTCACTATCCATATACTGTATAGAGGGTCACTTCTAGGTTTCTATTCAGAGTTTTAGATCAGTGTATACTAAAATCCAATCTCAGCTACTGGATGCAACATGTGGACTGAATGTGTAAATTAGTGGTAGATTGACAGGAATTAGTTAACTAAATGCAGATCTAGTTTCCCAAAACCTTATGTAACCATTATGTATTTTATGTTTGCAACAATTATGACAGAGCATGCAAGGTTGGGGAAACATGCAGAACTTCACAGTTGGTTTGCTGGTTTTCTCAAATAACGTTACATAATTGGCACTGTGTTTATATTCCTTTTGTGTAATTTTCACTTATTCTCATTTTAATAAATAGAACTTATTGTATTTATTGTCCTTTTTATTTATAATAAAAGTACAGACTGTGGGGTCTATCTATCAAGCTCTGAATGGAGCTTGAAGGCCAGTGTTTCTGGCGAGTCTTCAGACTCGCCAGAAACACAAATTATGGAGACCACTGCTCCATAACCCTGTCCGCCTGCTCTGATGAGACAGACAGACATCGCCGGAAATCAAACCTATCGAGTATGATCGGGTTGATTGATACCCCCTGCTGATGGCCTTTTGGCCGCGAGTCTGCGGGGGCGGCGTTGCACCAGCAGCTCTTGTGAGCTGCTAGTGCAATGCTGGATACAAAGAGCGTATTGCTCTCCACATTCAGCGATATCTGTCGGACCTGATCTGCACTGTCGGATCAGGTCCGACAGACATTTGTTAAATTGACCTCTTATAGTAAAGGTGCCAAAGAAAGATGACTTCGGAATTAATAAGTGGTTTTTACAGTGGTATTAATAATTACATATAAAGGTGGCTCCTTTCATATTTTCATATTAATAGGTGGGGAATTATATGAACATGTTATATTCATATTAAAAGTAAATTTGAAATACATTTTAGTGAAGAGAGTTGCAGGCTATGCACTTAAGTTTTATTGATTTTTATCTCATAGTAATGATGTGCGTACCACTGCATCAGATACAAATAAAAGTACTATTTGCTTGGTTGGCACGTGATCATGGCTCAGATTATAAATGGAGTACTATAGATAGCGAAGGGTACACTATCAATGTCACTTGAGTGCGCTAGGATTAGTGCGCAAATTGTTATTGCAGGTTTATGGTAAAGAATAATTACTAGAGAATGCTTAGCATGCCCATCATCCATTTAGTGCGCACCATTATTTTAGTGGATATCACAATCACGCTAAACATCACTCATATTATAAAATGAAAGTTGCGTGTTGGTCTAAGCACAAACCAACATAGCACTATAAAAGTTACTGCGACCTGACGTAAAGTGTTAGAGCGAGAAGAAAAGTTTCACAAAACATATGGAAAACATATTAAAATATTAATGTAAAGTGTTGTATTTAATGTAAAATATACCTATATGTTTAATTTTGAAAAATGTATAAAAGGGTTAAAAAGGGATTTGGTATACGTCAAGGAGTTAGACTGGGAAGGCACAAAAGTATCTATATATGTTTATATATTTGTATGTGTGTATGTATAGATGTGCATTTATGTATTTATGTGTAAATGTGTATGTGTACACATATATAAATAAATACAGACATATATATATATATATATATATATATATATATATATATACATACATATACAGTATATACTATATATTCTTACACACACAGGAATATATACATATATACTTTTGAGCCCAGTCCAAATACTTTGAAATATAAGATATAATTTTTAAACAAATTTAATGGGGTTTTTTGTTGTTTTTTTTTTATTATTTTAATAAAATTAATTTAAATTCCTAAGTTCTTCACTTAGGAGATTTTTTTTATATTTAAATCTATCTGTCTGTCTATCTATCTATCTATCTATCTATCTATCTATCTATCTATCTATCTATCTATCTATCTATCTATCTATCTATCTATCTATCTATCTATCTTTCTAACTACCAATCTTTCTTTCTATCTATCTATCTATCTATCTATCTATCTGTCTATCTATCTATCTATCTATCTATCTATCTATCTATATACTCATATATATTTATAGCTATAGATATATATTTTACAAAAACATATACATATACAGTATGTATATAGATAGATACATAGATAGATACATAGATTTAATAAAAAATAACATTTTCTTGTAAGTGAAGAACATAGGTATTTGAAGTATTCTTAACGCACCTTTGACTTCAGGGCAGTTGTCCGAGCTTATGCATTAAACAGAACTATTTTTAGTGCGCTTCACAGAAGTCTATGGGGAAAGAAAGTTATCGCGATTGTGTTATCCAACCTCCAAATGTTAGTGCGCCTGAGTCAATCGAGTGATAACTTTTTTATTTTCAACTTGTAATACCAGCGCAAACATAGGAGCGCTATGTATTTAACTTGATTCAAGAGGAGAGATGGCAAAGATCCCAACAGGAGATGCGCTTGTGGCCGCAAACAGATGGAGAGCGAAATCAGTGGTAGGCCGCACTCTTAATAGATAGATGATTCAAAGAAGACCTGTAGAGGAAAAACAGAGGCACCACATCGAGTAGTATAGTCTAGTGAATCCAGCGATAGGAGGATCCAAAGCTTCTAGTAATGGCAACTCACCAGATGCAGCGGGTGGCCTGATGAAACAGCATGTATTGTTGCTGAGAAACGAGTTGCTAATGCTACCCTTTGTGTAACAAATAAAGTTCACACTTTTACACTATCCGTGCTCCTGGACTTTTACTTTTGAGCTTGCGGTCTTTACTTTGACTGTATCCCTCTTTGGCCTCACCCGATTAGCCCATCCGGTCACCTGCCTCTACGTCGGACGCATCCTGACGCTCCTCTGAGTGTCTGAGTCTACGGGTGATTCTGTGGGTCCTGTGCTGCACTGGACGGCAGTCCGGTTGTGCCGCTGCATCTGGTGAGTTGCCATTACTAGAGGCTTTTGATCCTCCTATCGCTGGATTCACTAGACTATACTAATCAATGTGGCGCCTCTGTTTTTCCTCTACAGGTCTTATTTGTATTTAACTTGAGCTGTGTTAGCACTCAACAGAAATAATATTATCTGTTCCACTTGTAATCTATCCCCACGTTGGCATTTTACTTTCATTTTCTATTAAAGGACCAGTCAACATAGTAGATTTGCATAATTAACAAATGCAATATAACAAGACAATGCAATAGCACTTCTGAACTTCAAATGAATGGTAGATTTTTTTTCTGATAATTTTAAAAGTTATGTCTATTTCCACTCCCCCTGTATCATGTGACAGCCATCAGCCGATTACAAATGCATACATGTACCATGTGACAGCCTTCAGCCAATCACAAATGCATACACGTACCATGTGACAGCCTTCAGCCAATCACAAATGCATACATTTACCATGTGACAGCCTTCAGCCAATCAAAAATGCATACACGTACCATGTGACAGCCTTCAGCCAATCACAAATGCATACATGTACCATGTGACAGCCTTCAGCCAATCACAAATGCATACACGTACCATGTGACAGCCTTTAGCCACTCACAAATGCGAATACGTATATGCTTTGAATTCTTGCACATGCTCAGTAGGAGCTGGTGACTCAAAATGTTTAAATATAAAAAGACTGTGCACATATTGTTAGTGGAAGTACTTTGAAAAGTTGTTTAAAATTGCTGCTCTATCTGAATAATGAAAGTTTAATTTTGACTTGAGTGTCCCTTTAACCATTAAAATCATATATCTATTTTTTGTTCTCTAAGAGGCCTATGTATCAAAGGTCTTGTGGACCTGATCCGACAGTGTGGATCAGGTCCGTAAGACTTCGCTGAATGCAGAAAGCAATACGCTCTCCATATTCAGCATTGCACCAGCAGCTCACAAGAGCTGCTGGTACAACGCTGCCCCCTGCGGCCAATAGGCTGCCAGCAGGGAGGTGTCAATCAACCCGATCGTCCTTGATCGGGTTGAATTGTGGCAATTCCTGTCCGCCAGGCAGACAGGGTTATGGAGCAGCGATCTTTAGACCGTTGCTTCATAACTGCTATTTCTGGAGAGTGTTAAGACTTGCCAGAAACACAGGCCCACAAGCTCCAATACGGAGCTTGATAAATGGGCCTCTAAATGTTCATTTGTATTACAATAATTTGTTTAAGGAAGGGTAAACGATTAACTTCCCTGTAAATATAATGTCTGGATAAAGTGTAACTTCCCTGTAAATATAATGTCTGGATAAAGTGTAACTTCCCTGTAAATATAATGTCTGGATAAAGTGTATATTCCCTGTAAATATAATGTCTGGATATAGTGTAACTTCCCTGTAAATATAATGTCTGGATATAGTGTAACTTCCCTGTAAATATAATGTCTGGATAAAGTGTAACTTCCCTGTAAATATAATGTCTGGATAAAATGTAACTTCCCTGTAAATATAATGTCTGGATAAAGTGTAACTTCCCTGTAAATATAATGTCTGGATAAAGTGTAACTTCCCTGTAAATATAATGTCTGGATAAAGTGTAACTTCCCTGTAAATATAATGTCTGGATAAAGTGTAACTTCCCTTTAAATATAATGTCTGGATAAAGTGTAACTTCCCTGTAAATATAATGTCTGGATAAAGTGTAACTTCCCTGTAAATATAATATCTGGATAAAGTGTAACTTCCCTGTAAATATAATGTCTGGATAAAGTGTAACTTCCCTGTAAATATAATGTCTGGATAAAGTGTATATTCCCTGTAAATATAATGTCTGGATAAAGTGTATATTCCCTGTAAATATAATGTCTGGATAAAGTGTAACTTCCCTGTAAATATAATGTCTGGATATAGTGTAACCTCCCTGTAAATATAATGTCTGGATAAAGTGTAACTTCCCTGTAAATATAATGTCTGGATAAAGTGTAACTTCCCTGTAAATATAATGTCTGGATAAAGTGTATATTCCCTGTAAATATAATGTCTGGATAAAGTGTAACTTCCCTGTAAATATAATGTATGGATAAAGTGTATATTCCCTGTAAATATAATGTCTGGATAAAGTGTATATTCCCTGTAAATATAATGCCTGGATAAAGTGTAACTTCCCTGTAAATATAATGTCTGGATAAAGTGTAACTTCCCTGTAAATATAATGTCTGGATAAAGTGTAACTTCCCTGTAAATATAATGTCTGGATAAAGTGTAACTTCCCTGTAAATATAATGTCTGGATAAAGTGTAACTTCCCTGTAAATATAATGTCTGGATATAGTGTAACCTCCCTGTAAATATAATGTCTGGATAAAGTGTAACTTCCCTGTAAATATAATGTCTGGATAAAGTGTAACTTCCCTGTAAATATAATGTCTGGATAAAGTGTAACTTCCCTGTAAATATAATGTCTGGATAAAGTGTAACTTCCCTGTAAATATAATGTCTGGATAAAGTGTAACTTCCCTGTAAATATAATGTCTGGATATAGTGTAACTTCCCTGTAAATATAATGTCTGGATAAAGTGTAACTTCCCTGTAAATATAATGTCTGGATAAAGTGTAACTTCCCTGTAAATATAATGGGGGGTAGTTATCAAGCCGTCAACCTCAAATACGCTGGAATTCCGCAGCGTATTTGTGGCGAGGCTGATTCGCCTTAGTTATCAAAGGCTCGAGACCGGCAAAAGTAGAATTTTGTGACGTAAGCTTCGATCCGCCGGACTCAGTCCGACACAGATCGATTCTTACGTCACTCCTGATGTTCTGCACACAAGTGCGGCACATTCTCACTACTTTTGAAAGCTATCAAAAAACTAGCAGGTACGCTCGGCACTTTTACGGCCCAGCGTACCTGGTTTTCAATCCGCCACCCCTGGAGGCGGCGGATCCCATAGGAATCAATTGGAGTCTGACCATAGCGAAAGTACAAGTTCGCTGCTGACAGACATCCCATTGATTTCTATGGGAGCTGTCTACACCTAACACCCTAACATGTACCCCGAGTCTAAACACCACTTATCTGACCCCCCCTACACCGCCGCAACTAAATAAAGTTATTACCCCCTAAACCGCCGCTCCCGGAGCCCACCGCAAGCTACTCTATACATATTAACCCCTAAACCGCCGCTCCCGGAGCCCACCGCAACTATAATAAATGTATTAACCCCTAAACCGCCGCTCCCTGAACCAGCCGCAACCTATATTAAATGTATTAACCCCTAATCTGCCCCCCCTACACCGTCGCCACCTATAATAAATTTATTAACCCCTATCCTGCCCCCCACTACGCCGCCGCCACTGTAATAAAATTATTAACCCCTAAACCTAAGTCTAACCCTAACCCTAACGCCCCCTAACTTAAATATTAATTAAATACATCTAAATAAATTAACTCTTATTAACTAAATGAATCCTATTTAAAACTAAATACTTACCTTTAAAATAAACCCTAATATAGCTACAATATAAATAATAATTATATTATAGCTATCTTAGGATTTATTTTTATTTTACAGGTACCTTTCAATTTATTTTAACCATGTACAATAACTATTAAATAGTTATTAACTATTTAATAGCTTACCTAGCTAAAATAAAGAGAAATGTACCTGTGAAATAAATCCTAACCTAAGTTACAATTACACCTAACACTACACTATACTTTAATAAATTATTCTATAAATCCTAACTTAAGTTACAATTAAACCTAATACTACACTATCATTAAATTAACTAAATAAACTACCTACAAATAACTAAAATGAAATACAATTACATAAACTAACTAAAGTACAAAAAATAAAAAAAGCTAAGTTACAAAAAATAAAAAATTAAGTTACAAACATGTTAAAAATATTACAACAATTTTAAGCTACTTACACCTAATCTAAGCCCCCTAATAAAATAACAAACCCCCCAAAATAAAAAAAATCCCTACCCTATTCTAAATTACATAAATTTCAAAGCTCTTTTACCTTACCAGCCCTTAAAAGGGCCATTTGTGGGGGCATGCCCCAAAAAGTTCAGCTCTTTTGCCTGTAAAAGAAAAATACAACCCCCCCCCAACATTAAAACCCACCACCCACATACCCCTAATCTAACCCAAACCCCCCTTACAAAAACCTAACACTAATCCCCTGAAGATCATCCTACCTTGAGTCGTCTTCACTCAGCCGAGCCACCGATGGAACTGAAGAGGACATCCGGAGCGGAAGAAGTTAATCCTCCAAGCGGCGCTGAAGAAATCTTCCATCCGATGAAGTCATCATCCAGGCGGCGCTGAAGAAGTCTTCGATCCGGCCGATGTCATCTTCAAAGAGGCGCTGAAGAGGTCTTCTATCCGGGCGAAGTCATCTTCCAAGCCGGGTCTTGAATCTTCCTTCCGCCGACGCGGAACCACCTTCTTCACCGACGGACTACGACGAATGACGGCTCCATTAAGGGATGTCATTCAAGATGGCGTCCCCTCAATTCCGATTGGCTGATAGGATTCTATCAGCCAATCGGAATTAAGGTAGGAAAAATCTGATTGGCTGATGGAATCAGCCAATCAGATTGAGCTCGCATTCTATTGGCTGTTCCGATCAGCCAATAGAATGTGAGCTCAATCTGATTGGCTGATTGGATCAGCCAATCTGATTGAACTTGAATCTGATTGGCTGATTCCATCAGCCAATCAGATTTTCCTACCTTAATTCCGATTGGCTGATAGAATCCTATCAGCCAATCGGAATTGAGGGGACGCCATCTTGGATGACGTCCCTTAAAGGAGCCGTCATTCGTCGTAGTCCGTCGGTGAAGAAGGTGGTTCCGTGTCGGCGGAAGGAAGATTCAAGACACGGCTTGGAAGATGACTTCGCCCGGATAGAAGACCTCTTCAGCGCCTCTTTGAAGATGACATCGGCCGGATCGAAGACTTCTTCAGCGCCGCCTGGATGATGACTTCATCGGATGGAAGATTTCTTCAGCGCCGCTTGGAGGATTAACTTCTTCCGCTCCGGATGTCCTCTTCAGTTCCATCGGTGGCTCGGCTGAGTGAAGACAACTCAAGGTAGGATGATCTTCAGGGGATTAGTGTTAGGTTTTTGTAAGGGGGGTTTGGGTTAGATTAGGGGTATGTGGGTGGTGGGTTTTAATGTTGGGGGGGGTTGTATTTTTCTTTTACAGGCAAAAGAGCTGAACTTTTTGGGGCATGCCCCCACAAATGGCCCTTTTAAGGGCTGGTAAGGTAAAAGAGCTTTGAAATTTATGTAATTTAGAATAGGGTAGGGATTTTTTTTATTTTGGGGGGTTTGTTATTTTATTAGGGGGCTTAGATTAGGTGTAAGTAGCTTAAAATTGTTGTAATATTTTTAACATGTTTGTAACTTAATTTTTTATTTTTTGTAACTTAGCTTTTTTTATTTTTTGTACTTTAGTTAGTTTATGTAATTGTATTTCATTTTAGTTATTTGTAGGTAGTTTATTTAGTTAATTTAATGATAGTGTAGTATTAGGTTTAATTGTAACTTAAGTTAGGATTTATTTTACAGGTAATTTTGTATTTCTTTTAGCTAGGTAGTTATTAAATAGTTAATAACTATTTAATAACTATTCTAACTAGCTAAAATAAATACAAAGTTACCTGTAAACTAAATATAAATCCTAAGATAGCTATAATATAAGTATTAATTACATTGTAGCTATCTTAGGGTTTATTTTACAGGTAAGTATTTATTTTTAAATAGGAATAATTTATTAAAGTATAGTGTAGTGTTAGGTGTAATTGTAACTTAGGTTAGGATTTATTTCACAGGTAAATTTCTCTTTATTTTAGCTAGGTAAGCTATTAAATAGTTATTAACTATTTAATAGTTATTGTACATGGTTAAAATAAATTGAAAGGTACCTGTAAAATAAATATAAATCCTAAGATAGCTAGAATATAATTATTATTTATATTGTAGCTATATTAGGGTTTATTTTAAAGGTAAGTATTTAGTTTTAAATAGGATTCATTTAGTTAATAAGAGTTAATTTATTTAGATGTATTTAATTAATATTTAAGTTAGGGGGGCGTTATGGTTAGGGTTAGACTTAGGTATAGGGGTTAATAATTTTATTACAGTGGCGGCGGCGTAGTGGGGGGCAGGATAGGGGTTAATAAATTTATTATAGGTTGCGGCGGGTTCATGGAGCGGCGGTTTAGGGGTTAAACTATTTATTTAGTTGCGGAGAGGTGCGGGATCAGCAGGATAGGGGTTAATAATTTTATAATAGAGGGCGACGGTATAGGGGGGGCAGGATAGGGGTTACTAGGTATAATGTAGGTGGCAGCGGTGTCCGGGAGCGGCGGTTTAGGGGTTAATACATTTATAAGACTTGCGGCGGGGTCTAGGAGCGGCGGTTTAGGGGTTAATACATTTATAAGACTTGCGGCGGGGTCTAGGAGCGGCGGTTTAGGGGTTAGTAACTTTATTTAGTTGCGGGGGGCTCCGGGGGCGCCGGTATAGGGGGTAGAACAGTGTAGTTTAGTGTGAGTGCTTAGTGACAGGCTAGCAATAAAGCTGGGAAAAAGCCGAAGGGCAGCGAGATCGGATGAGTGATAACTGTCACAGTCCGCTGCTCATCGCCCCGCGGCTTTTTGACAGCTTTATTTGATAACTTAGGCGAACGTATTCAAGGTAGGCGAGCTTAGGCGGACGTATTGGGCCGGCGAAGCCAGAAAAGTAGACGGCTTGATAACTACCCCCCCAAGTCTGGATAAAGTGTAACTTCCCTGTAAATATAATGTCTGGATAAAGTGTAACTTCCCTGTAAATATAATGTCTGGATAAAGTGTAACTTCCCTGTAAATATAATGTCTGGATAAAGTGTAACTTCCCTGTAAATATAATGTCTGGATAAAGTGTAACTTCCCTGTAAATATAATGTCTGGATAAAGTGTAACTTCCCTGTAAATATAATGTCTGGATAAAGTGTAACTTCCCTGTAAATATAATGTCTGGATAAAGTGTAACTTCCCTGTAAATATAATGTCTGGATAAAGTGTATATTCCCTGTAAATATAATGTCTGGATAAAGTGTAACTTCCCTGTAAATATAATGTCTGGATAAAGTGTAACTTCCCTGTAAATATAATGTCTGGATAAAGTGTAACTTCCCTGTAAATATAATGTCTGGATAAAGTGTAACTTCCCTGTAAATATAATGTCCGGATAAAGTGTATATTCCCTGTAAATATAATGTCTGGATAAAGTGTATATTCCCTGTAAATATAATGTCTGGATATAGTGTAACTTCCCTGTAAATATAATGTCTGGATAAAGTGTATATTCCCTGTAAATATAATGTCTGGATAAAGTGTATATTCCCTGTAAATATAATGTCTGGATATAGTGTAACTTCCCTGTAAATATAATGTCTGGATAATGTGTAACTTCCCTGTAAATATAATGTCTGGATAAAGTGTATATTCCCTGTAAATATAATGTCTGGATAAAGTGTAACTTCCCTGTAAATATAATGTCTGGATAAAGTGTAACTTCCCTGTAAATATAATGTCTGGATAAAGTGTAACTTCCCTGTAAATATAATGTCTGGATAAAGTGTATATTCCCTGTAAATATAATGTCTGGATAAAGTGTATATTCCCTGTAAATATAATGTCTGGATATAGTGTAACTTCCCTGTAAATATAATGTCTGGATAAAGTGTATATTCCCTGTAAATATAATTTCTGGATAAAGTGTATATTCCCTGTAAATATAATGTCTGGATAAAGTGTAACTTCCCTGTAAATATAATGTCTGGATAAAGTGTAACTTCCCTGTAAATATAATGTCTGGATAAAGTGTAACTTCCCTGTAAATATAATGTCTGGATAAAGTGTAACTTCCCTGTAAATATAATGTCTGGATATAGTGTAACTTCCCTGTAAATATAATGTCTGGATAAAGTGTAACTTTCCTGTAAATATAATGTCTGGATAAAGTGTAACTTCCCTGTAAATATAATGTCTGGATAAAGTGTAACTTCCCTGTAAATATAATGTCTGGATAAAGTGTAACTTCCCTGTAAATATAATGTCTGGATAAAGTGTAACTTCCCTGTAAATATAATGTCTGGATATAGTGTAACGTCCCTGTAAATATAATGTCTGGATAAAGTGTAACTTCCCTGTAAATATAATGTCTGGATAAAGTGTAACTTCCCTGTAAATATAATGTCTGGATAAAGTGTTACTTCCCTGTAAATATAATGTCTGGATATAGTGTAACTTCCCTGTAAATATAATGTCTGAATAAAGTGTATATTCCCTGTAAATATAATGTCTGGATAAAGTGTAACTTCCCTGTAAATACAATGTCTGGATAAAGTGTATATTCCCTGTAAATATAATGTCTGGATAAAGTGTAACTTCCCTGTAAATATAATGTCTGGATATAGTGTAACTTCCCTGTAAATATAATGTCTGGATATAGTGTAACTTCCCTGTAAATATAATGTCTGGATAAAGTGTAACTTCCCTGTAAATATAATGTCTGGATAAAGTGTAACTTCCCTGTAAATATAATGTCTGGATAAAGTGTAACTTCCCTGTAAATATAATGTCTGGATAAAGTGTAACTTCCCTGTAAATATAATGTCTGTATAAAGTGTAACTTCCCTGTAAATATAATGTCTGGATAAAGTGTATATTCCCTGTAAATATAATGTCTGGATAAAGTGTAACTTCCCTGTAAATATAATGTCTGGATAAAGTGTAACTTCCCTGTAAATATAATGTCTGGATAAAGTGTAACTTCCCTGTAAATATAATGTCTGGATAAAGTGTAACTTCCCTGAAAATATAATGTCTGGATAAAGTGTAACTTCCCTGTAAATATAATGTCTGGATAAAGTGTAACTTCCCTGTAAATATAATGTCTGGATAATGTGTAACTTCCCTGTAAATATAATGTCTGGATAAAGTGTATATTCCCTGTAAATATAATGTCTGGATAAAGTGTAACTTCCCTGTAAATATAATGTCTGGATAAAGTGTAACTTCCCTGTAAATATAATGTCTGGATAAAGTGTAACTTCCCTGTAAATATAATGTCTGGATAAAGTGTAACTTCCCTGTAAATATAATGTCTGGATAAAGTGTAACTTCCCTGTAAATATAATGTCTGGATAAAGTGTATATTCCCTGTAAATATAATGTCTGGATAAAGTGTAACTTCCCTGTAAATATAATGTCTGGATAAAGTGTAACTTCCCTGTAAATATAATATCTGGATAAAGTGTAACTTCCCTGTAAATATAATGTCTGGATAAAGTGTAACTTCCCTGTAAATATAATGTCTGGATAAAGTGTATATTCCCTGTAAATATAATGTCTGGATAAAGTGTAACTTCCCTGTAAATATAATGTCTGGATAAAGTGTAACTTCCCTGTAAATATAATGTCTGGATAAAGTGTAACTTCCCTGTAAATATAATGTCTGGATAAAGTGTAACTTCCCTGTAAATATAATGTCCGGATAAAGTGTAACTTCCCTGTAAATATAATGTCTGGATAAAGTGTAACTTCCCTGTAAATATAATGTCTGGATATAGTGTAACTTCCCTGTAAATATAATGTCTGGATAAAGTGTAACTTCCCTGTAAATATAATGTCTGGATAAAGTGTATACTTCCCTGTAAATATAATGTCTGGATAAAGTGTAACTTCCCTGTAAATATAATGTCTGGATAATGTGTAACTTCCCTGTAAATATAATGTCTGGATAAAGTGTATACTTCCCTGTAAATATAATGTCTGGATAAAGTGTAACTTCCCTGTAAATATAATGTCTGGATAAAGTGTAACTTCCCTGTAAATATAATGTCTGGATAAAGTGTAACTTCCCTGTAAATATAATGTCTGGATAAAGTGTATACTTCCCTGTAAATATAATGTCTGGATAAAGTGTAACTTCCCTGTAAATATAATGTCTGGATATAGTGTAACTTCCCTGTAAATATAATGTCTGGATAAAGTGTATATTCCCTGTAAATATAATTTCTGGATAAAGTGTATATTCCCTGTAAATATAATGTCTGGATAAAGTGTAACTTCCCTGTAAATATAATGTCTGGATAAAGTGTAACTTCCCTGTAAATATAATGTCTGGATAAAGTGTAACTTCCCTGTAAATATAATGTCTGGATAAAGTGTAACTTCCCTGTAAATATAATGTCTGGATATAGTGTAACTTCCCTGTAAATATAATGTCTGGATAAAGTGTAACTTTCCTGTAAATATAATGTCTGGATAAAGTGTAACTTCCCTGTAAATATAATGTCTGGATAAAGTGTAACTTCCCTGTAAATATAATGTCTGGATAAAGTGTAACTTCCCTGTAAATATAATGTCTGGATAAAGTGTAACTTCCCTGTAAATATAATGTCTGGATATAGTGTAACGTCCCTGTAAATATAATGTCTGGATAAAGTGTAACTTCCCTGTAAATATAATGTCTGGATAAAGTGTAACTTCCCTGTAAATATAATGTCTGGATAAAGTGTTACTTCCCTGTAAATATAATGTCTGGATATAGTGTAACTTCCCTGTAAATATAATGTCTGAATAAAGTGTATATTCCCTGTAAATATAATGTCTGGATAAAGTGTAACTTCCCTGTAAATACAATGTCTGGATAAAGTGTATATTCCCTGTAAATATAATGTCTGGATAAAGTGTAACTTCCCTGTAAATATAATGTCTGGATATAGTGTAACTTCCCTGTAAATATAATGTCTGGATATAGTGTAACTTCCCTGTAAATATAATGTCTGGATAAAGTGTAACTTCCCTGTAAATATAATGTCTGGATAAAGTGTAACTTCCCTGTAAATATAATGTCTGGATAAAGTGTAACTTCCCTGTAAATATAATGTCTGGATAAAGTGTAACTTCCCTGTAAATATAATGTCTGGATAAAGTGTAACTTCCCTGTAAATATAATGTCTGGATAAAGTGTATATTCCCTGTAAATATAATGTCTGGATAAAGTGTAACTTCCCTGTAAATATAATGTCTGGATAAAGTGTAACTTCCCTGTAAATATAATGTCTGGATAAAGTGTAACTTCCCTGTAAATATAATGTCTGGATAAAGTGTAACTTCCCTGAAAATATAATGTCTGGATAAAGTGTAACTTCCCTGTAAATATAATGTCTGGATAAAGTGTAACTTCCCTGTAAATATAATGTCTGGATAAAGTGTAACTTCCCTGTAAATATAATGTCTGGATAAAGTGTATATTCCCTGTAAATATAATGTCTGGATAAAGTGTAACTTCCCTGTAAATACAATCAGGCCCATTTATCAAGCTCCGTATGGAGCTTGAAGGGCCGTGTTTCTGGCGAGTCTTCAGACTCGCCAGAAACACAACTTATGAAGCAGCGGTCAAAAGACCGCTGCTCCATAACCCTGTCCGCCTGCTCTGAACAGGCGGACAGGAATCGCCAGACATCAACCCGATCGAATACGATCGGGTTGATTGACAGCTCCCTGCTGGCGGCCGATTGGCCGCGAGTCAGCAGGGGGCGGCGTTGCACCAGCAGCTCTTGTGAGCTGCTGGTGCAATGTTAAATGCGGAGAGCGTATTGCTCTCCGCATTTAGCGAGGTCTTGCGGACCTGATCCGCAGTGTCGGATCAGGTCCGCAAGACCTTTGATAAATGGGCCTGTATGTCTGGATAAAGTGTAACTTCCCTGTAAATATAATGTCTGGATAAAGTGTAACTTCCCTGTAAATATAATGTCTGGATAAAGTGTCACTTCCCTGTAAATATAATGTCTGGATAAAGTGTAACTTCCCTGTAAATATAATGTCTGGATAAAGTGTATATTCCCTGTAAATATAATGTCTGGATAAAGTGTAACTTCCCTGTAAATATAATGTCTGGATAAAGTGTAACTTCCCTGTAAATATAATATCTGGATAAAGTGTAACTTCCCTGTAAATATAATGTCTGGATAAAGTGTAACTTCCCTGTAAATATAATGTCTGGATAAAGTGTAACTTCCCTGTAAATATAATGTCTGGATAAAGTGTAACTTCCCTGTAAATATAATGTCTGGATAAAGTGTAACTTCCCTGTAAATATAATGTCTGGATAAAGTGTAACTTCCCTGTAAATATAATGTCTGGATAAAGTGTATATTCCCTGTAAATATAATGTCTGGATAAAGTGTAACTTCCCTGTAAATATAATGTCTGGATAAAGTGTAACTTCCCTGTAAATATAATGTCTGGATAAAGTGTAACTTCCCTGTAAATATAATGTCTGGATAAAGTGTAACTTCCCTGTAAATATAATGTCTGGATATAGTGTAACTTCCCTGTAAATATAATGTCTGGATAAAGTGTAACTTACCTGTAAATATAATGTCTGGATAAAGTGTAACTTCCCTGTAAATATAATGTCTGGATAAAGTGTAACTTCCCTGTAAATATAATGTCTGGATAAAGTGTAACTTCCCTGTAAATATAATGTCTGGATAAAGTGTAACTTCCCTGTAAATATAATGTCTGGATAAAGTGTAACTTCCCTGTAAATATAATGTCTGGATAAAGTGTATATTCCCTGTAAATATAATGTCTGGATAAAGTGTAACTTCCCTGTAAATATAATGTCTGGATAAAGTGTAACTTCCCTGTAAATATAATGTCTGGATAAAGTGTAAATTCCCTGTAAATATAATGTCTGGATAAAGTGTAACTTCCCTGTAAATATAATGTCTGGATAAAGTGTAACTTCCCTGTAAATATAATGTCTGGATAAAGTGTAACTTCCCTGAAAATATAATGTCTGGATAAAGTGTAACTTCCCTGTAAATATAATGTCTGGATAAAGTGTAACTTCCCTGTAAATATAATGTCTGGATAAAGTGTAACTTCCCTGTAAATATAATGTCTGGATAAAGTGTATATTCCCTGTAAATATAATGTCTGGATAAAGTGTAACTTCCCTGTAAATATAATGTCTGGATAAAGTGTAACTTCCCTGTAAATATAATGTCTGGATAAAGTGTATATTCCCTGTAAATATAATGTCTGGATAAAGTGTAACTTCCCTGTAAATATAATGTCTGGATATAGTGTAACTTCCCTGTAAATATAATGTCTGGATAAAGTGTAACTTCCCTGTAAATATAATGTCTGGATAAAGTGTAACTTCCCTGTAAATATAATGTCTGGATAAAGTGTAACTTCCCTGTAAATATAATGTCTGGATAAAGTGTAACTTCCCTGAAAATATAATGTCTGGATAAAGTGTAACTTCCCTGTAAATATAATGTCTGGATAAAGTGTAACTTCCCTGTAAATATAATGTCTGGATAAAGTGTAACTTCCCTGTAAATATAATGTCTGGATAAAGTGTAACTTCCCTGTAAATATAATGTCTGGATAAAGTGTATATTCCCTGTAAATATAATGTCTGGATAAAGTGTAACTTCCCTGTAAATACAATGTCTGGATAAAGTGTAACTTCCCTGTAAATATAATGTCTGGATAAAGTGTAACTTCCCTGTAAATATAATGTCTGGATAAAGTGTCACTTCCCTGTAAATATAATGTCTGGATAAAGTGTAACTTCCCTGTAAATATAATGTCTGGATAAAGTGTATATTCCCTGTAAATATAATGTCTGGATAAAGTGTAACTTCCCTGTAAATATAATGTCTGGATAAAGTGTAACTTCCCTGTAAATATAATATCTGGATAAAGTGTAACTTCCCTGTAAATATAATGTCTGGATAAAGTGTAACTTCTCTGTAAATATAATGTCTGGATAAAGTGTAACTTCCCTGTAAATATAATGTCTGGATAAAGTGTAACTTCCCTGTAAATATAATGTCTGGATAAAGTGTAACTTCCCTGTAAATATAATGTCTGGATAAAGTGTATATTCCCTGTAAATATAATGTCTGGATAAAGTGTAACTTCCCTGTAAATATAATGTCTGGATAAAGTGTAACTTCCCTGTAAATATAATGTCTGGATAAAGTGTAACTTCCCTGTAAATATAATGTCTGGATAAAGTGTAACTTCCCTGTAAATATAATGTCTGGATATAGTGTAACTTCCCTGTAAATATAATGTCTGGATAAAGTGTAACTTACCTGTAAATATAATGTCTGGATAAAGTGTAACTTCCCTGTAAATATAATGTCTGGATAAAGTGTAACTTCCCTGTAAATATAATGTCTGGATAAAGTGTAACTTCCCTGTAAATATAATGTCTGGATAAAGTGTAACTTCCCTGTAAATATAATGTCTGGATAAAGTGTAACTTCCCTGTAAATATTTTTTTCTTTTTTTTTTTTATTGATTGAAAAGAGGGTCAGGATACACAAAGAAAAAAAAAATGAATCAGGTAATACAATAAATGGTGGACAAATTTCGTAATTGGTATTAAATACATAATGCTATACCGAGTTCTACAACCTAATCCAATAGTAATTCTTGGAGAAGAAATTGAGAAACCTTTGCCTCAAAACATTTTCATCTTTTTAAACAAACAATAAGCCAACATAGATATAGTGTGCCGATAAAGGAAAAATACAAAAAGTACGAAGAGAAGAGAGAAAAACTGGGGAAAGGAAGAAAAAGAAGAGCGGGAGAGAAAGAAAGAAAAGAAAAAAAAAAAAAAAAAAAAAAAAAAAAAAGAGGAGGGACTTGGGTTGAGTTCCCCCTCCCCCCCCCCCTCTCCAAGAAACCGAGACCAACAAAAATTAGGTGATTACATCACTGCTAAATTCCCCTCTCAATACAGCATTCTGAATCCATTCAGAATGTTTAAAGGGAGCAATGAGGCTTTTTTGAACTTCCAGTGTATTGGAGAGAATGTAATCTCCCCATTTCCTGAAAAATTTGGCAATTTCTTTTTCAGAGGATATCTGCGTCTCATATTGTTCATAAATTAATTTAGAGTCTAATATGTTCAAAAGAGAGGTGAGCATAGGACCTTTATTAGCTTTCCAGGAAGAAAAAATAATGTTTCTAGCGGCTAAAATTATGAAATTAACAAACTTTATATTTCCCTGCCTATCATCGTATTGCCTTAGAAAGATGATTTCCTCCATCTCCAAAGAAATTTTAAGTTTTAGGATTTTTGAAAGCCAAAATGAGACTTTTGCCCAGAACTGTTTGACTTTGGGACATGCCCAGATACAGTGGATCAAGTTGGCATTTAGGTAGTGGCATCGTGTACATTCATATCTTTGCTTATTATTCCACTTCCCTAGCTGCTCTGGGGTAATATATGTCCTATTAATTAATCTAAGATGAGATTCACGCCAAGATAACAGAGGTGTCGCTGACCAAGCCCTGTCAATACTTTCTTGGATTGTCTTAAGCTCCAATTGCGGGATGTCTAATGACCATCTCTCATGGAGCCGTTCCATGCCATAGACACCTTCTTTACTCGATAATATATTATACCAGTGAGATATGGAAGCTCTACCAAGCTGACGGCGTGACAGAGCTTTAGTTAGTATTTCCCAATTTATGTAAAAATCTGCAAGTGCTGTAGTGTTGAGAAAATGCCTGATTTGAAAATAACCGAACATGTCGCGGTTAGGAAGATTATATTTTTCTTTTAAAAAGCCAAATGTGTGAATAACTTGTCTATCTTCATCAATACATTGTGCAAAGAAGGCTAGACCCCCTACCTTCCATCTCGTAAAAATTTCGGTGTCAGAACCTGCGGGGAAGAGTGGATTATTCTGGATTGGTAGATATCTAGAACACTGAAAATTAACATCTACTGCCGTGCATAATTTTTGCCAAGCTATGATAGGATTTCTAAAGGTGTACATAACTTTGAGTAAAGGAGGCCAGTCTCTTTGCCTCATATGTATTAAGGCTTTTAGGCTATACGGTTTAAAAAGGCCAGCTTCTACATCCAGAGGCGTTAGCTGATCCATATCTAATAACCAATCTGGAACTATCTTCATCAAGCAGACCAGATTATAATTATATATTGAGGGAAGAGCGAAGCCTGCATTATCCTTGGATTGAGATAATCTTTTTATCGACATTTTGTGCTTTGTTTTTCCCCATAAAAATCTCCTAAAAGCCGAATTTAATACATTTATATCTCCTTTACGTAGAAACAGTGGGATATTCTGCATTATATACAGAAGTTTGGGCAATGCGATCATTTTTATGAGATTTATCTTGGCGGCTAATGTTAATGTAAATGATGTCCATCTAGAGATATCCTCTAGGATTTTCTTAATGACACCATCGATATTAGCTCGGTACCACTCTTCGGGGCAGTTTGTGACATTAATTCCTAGATATTTAATCATTTTAACCTCCTTAAAGGGCACAGCCCCCAGAGAGTCTCTGGTCTTATTTAGCCACATAATCTCTGATTTATTATCATTTATTGTGTAACCTGAAAATGAACCATATCGCTGCAATATGCTCAGTAATACCGGAATGTTCTCCTTAGTATTGGAGAGGAATACAAGCAAATCATCTGCATACAGGGAGATTTGAATGTCTGTCTCCCCGAGTCTAATCCCCCTGATGGTATTGCGTAATACTATCGCCAGTGGTTCAATACAAAGATTAAAGAGTAGTGGGGAGAGTGGGCACCCTTGTCGAGTGCCTCGCGCCAGTTGAAACCATTCTGTGGTCCCGCCATTCACAATTAGGGCAGATTTTGGATTCTTATATAGTGCTTGTATAAACGACAGAAAGGCACCTCTCATACCAAACTGTTCCACTGTGGTAAATAAGTGATCCCAACCAATGGAATCAAAAGCCTTTTCGGCATCGAGAGCAATGATAACCTTGTCTACCCTATCAGCCTCATATGATTTCTTCCTAATATTGTAATATTCTGTTGTTAATAATAGTTTCCTTAGATTTGAAAATAGGGATCTGCCCTTTAAGAAACCAGTTTGGTCTGGATGGATAAGTTTAACCAGAATTTTTTGTAATCTAGCTGCTAAAATGCTTGTTAATAGTTTATAATCGGCATTGAGCAGGGATATAGGACGATAAGAATCTAATTTTTCTGCATCCTTGCCCTTCTTTAAAATAAGCACTATTAAGGAGGCACTGAAATTACCCGAGATAGGATGTCCTTGCAGATAATATGCATTATATAGATCACATAAAGGTTCCGTTATTTGCTGTGTGAGTATTTTATAATATTCTGCCGGAAAGGTATCCGGCCCTGAGGCCTTATTTAACTTACTACTTTTAATTGCCTGAATGACTTCATCTTTATCAATTGGTTCAGACAGTGATTTGCTTGCTTCCTCATCCAATGTCGGGAGCCTACATGTATCCCAAAAAGCTTTTTTGTTATCCATATTGATTTCCTTAGATAAAAAGATTTGGGTGTAATATTCTAAAAATTTTTTGCTTATGTCCTTAGACTGTGTTAAACGACTACCATTGACTGATATTGCAGATATGGAGTTAGAACCCCGATTTTGTCTAACTAAATTAGCTAAGTTTTTACCAATCTTTCCTCCAAACTTATATAACCTTGCATTAGACCTATCCACCATGTAGGCAGCTTTTTGTTGGAAGAATATGTCTCTTTCTTTTTTTACTTTAGCATATTTCTGCCAATTAGATAGCGAAGCTATATGTAGGTATGTGTTATATGCATTTGATACCTGATTTGTTAGTTGTCCCTCCCGGAGCTGGTTTTTTTTCCATATCTTATGTAAATATGCCTTTATTTCACCGCGTAGTACCGCCTTCGAAGCTTCCCAGTATATCTCAGGGCTTTTAACTGAATTCTTATTCAAGGATTCATACTTTCTCCAGGCCTCTATTAACCAATTCTGAAATTTAGGATTACAGTATAAATATTTGGGGAAAAGATATGAGGGGCCATTTCTACTTGCCGAACCCATTGATAAGGATAGAGAAATTGGAGCATGGTCTGATATAATAATTGAACTTATATCTGCCACAGCAGTCCCAACAAGCCTTTCATTTATTAATATATAATCTATCCGTGATAATGATTTATATGTATTAGATTTACATGTATACGCTTTTGACTCAGGATTCTGAATCCTCCACACATCCTTTAGGTTTAACGTATTTCTAAATTTTCGAAAACGCACGATATTACTTTTCTCTCGACCTCGATCTCTCACTTTGATCGGCCATCTGTCTAATGGAAGTTGAGAGACTAGGTTGAAATCTCCTGCCACTATCAGATTGCTTTCTATATATGGTGTCAGTTTAGTTTTTATTTTTTCCCAGAAATCTGGGCTTTGGTTGTTAGGACCGTAAATATTGCATAATATATACATTTGATCCTTTATCTTTATCTGCATAATAATGAACCGTCCCTCTACATCTATTTCTAATTGAGCAATCTTATAGTTTAGGTTTTTATGTAGCAAAATAGCCACCCCACATTTTCTGGTAGTTCCAACTGAAGCAATAACTTCACCCACCCAATCTGTTTTCAATTTATTTACTTCCTTTTGGGTTACATACGTTTCCTGTAAAAATGCTACATTGCATTTAAGTTTTTTCAGATTTTTTATGACCATTTTTCTTTTGATTGGGTTTGTTATGCCTCTGATGTTCAAAGATATCAGATTAATGTTCGCCATCTCTGTCATTCTATAGATTTAAAAACCTTAAGTCCCTTTTTAGCTTTATGCTCCATAATATAATATTTATCCCGTAAACCTCTTGCAACTTCAATATTGGAGGAGGGGGGGGGGGCAAGGGGAAGACATGTGGGGAAGACAAAAAGTTGAAAGAGATAAGAGTGAAGGGAAGAAAGAATAAGAAAAAACTGGCAAAAAACCATTCTATAGATTTAAAAACCTTAAGTCCCTTTTTAGCTTTATGCTCCATAATATAATATTTATCCCGTAAACCTCTTGCAACTTCAATATTGGAGGAGGGGGGGGGCAAGGGGAAGACATGTGGGGAAGACAAAAAGTTGAAAGAGATAAGAGTGAAGGGAAGAAAGAATAAGAAAAAACTGGCAAAAAACAACACTTAAGCTTAAAAACATCATCAATTGTATGCATCATCACTGTTATAAAGAATGATTCTTTCATCTTCTTAAAGAGCCAACACAAATTCTTAAGCATTCTCCTCTAAAAACATATTAACTTCTTGATATGTGTTTAGCATAAGCCAGGTGTTATTTTTACGGACCTTTATCCTGGCTGGATATAATAAAAATGCTTCAAAACCTTTTTTAATAATGCGTGTGCATAGAGGGGCCATAACCTTCCGCCTATTTGTTGTTTCGACTGAATAGTCCTGAAACATTAATAGTTTAGCACCTTCTAAGAAAACTTCCTTCTTTTTGCGATAGGCATTCAACAGATCTACTTTATCTTGAAAATTTAACAATTTAATTATCACTTGCCTTGGTATCTGCACACCATCAGCTTTAGTTCTTAACTGCCCTATTCTGTGCACTCTCTCAATCACTATCTGACGTGTGGGATCTGGTAAATCTAGCAGGAGGGGTAATTTCTCTACGATAAATTTTTTTAAGTCGCTATATTCTGCTGTTTCTGGAACCCCAACTAGTCTCAGATTATTCCTTCTGGCTCTATCCTCAAGGTCATCTACCTTATCCTGCAATTTTTCTAGTGATATTTTATGCTGACTTGTATCTTGTTCAACTATATTTAACCTATCCTCAATATCTGAGATGCGCATTTCAGCAGCTTCTATTCTGTTATTAAATTCATGTATTTCATTTGTGAGTGTAAGTACGTCTTGGCGCAGTTGGTCAAATTGTGGGGACAATGCCACGCATATAGCTTTTATCAATGACTGTGAGTCTGTGTCCATTTTGGCACTGCTGCCCTCTTCCAATATACTATCCTGCAAAACACTAGCTTTGCTTTTTTTGTCTTTTTTAGGAGCCATAACTGGCGATTTAGCTTTCACTGTGTGAACAAATTTCTCCATATGTGTACCATAAAAGTGTAACTACTTTAATTACAAAAACTGAAAAAATACACCGTGAGTATATTCTAAATTGTGCACCATATCATAGTATATCCCTGTGATCTTTGTGTCCTAGGGTAACAATATTCCCCTAAGATCTGAGTGACCTAAAATAAATAAATAAAAAATGGCCTAAAATGACTTTGGCTTTGTGCAAAAAAAAAAAAAAAAAAAAAGAACACCATACAAAGTATACTAATAAGAGAAAAAAAGAAAAATACAAGAAAAAATGTAAGGAAAAAAAAAACAAAAGTTACATGTGAGTGAGATTCACTCTGCCTTATGTGCAATTAGTGCCGTTAGTGCATTTACCACGAACAAAAGAACTCTGAGACAATTTTGTGTATATTAGATGGGCGGCCCTTATCCTCAATCACCCTTGCAGCTTGCTATACAAACAATGCACTGTTATATTATCAACTGGTTAGACAGATCTGCCTTATATTTGATATATCATATATATGTATCAGCATTAAAATCCTTGTGACCAAGAGTCCATTCACGGTGATCAACAGTGGGGTATAAGATCTGTGAGGGACTTCCTGATTTTCGAATGCAACCACACAAGGTCCACCAAGACTCAGAATTTATGAAAAAACGTTGTGCCAGAAATATACAAGGCAAAACACAGTTCCTGTGATTTTACTTTAGCCTTCAACAAACGATCAGAGTTTTTCTTTTTTTTTTTTTTTTAATACTAGAAACCAGGTAATGAGTTTTCTTCACCCTCCCAACAGACCAGGGCTCTCCTCTTAACTTCAACTACCCCAGTTCTATGCAGGGTGGATTACCATTATACCCAGGGCTGCTTCACTGGGGATAGGGTGAGGGACTATGACCAAACTTTATCGCCAAGGGAAGATGTTGCATGCAGCATACTCTTTTCCATATATCCCCTTTTTGAGTTTGCTTTACTTCACCCTCCCCTATACCACCAGACTGACACCTAGCCCTGCTCCTCCGCAGTGTGTTACTAATATAAGAGAGGTAAATGACACAGAGCCGGCATTGACAGGTAGCTTCACTGGCGGCTTCTAAGAGGGACTTACTCTGTAAATTGGTGGCATACCTAGCAGCTTATTAGCCTCCATCAGACTTTAGCCCTTTACTTCTTTGCTACTTGTGCCCCATTGGTCTCTCTTCACCCTCCCAGGTCAGCCAGACTTGATATACCTATGACTATAAGTCCATATACCGAGAAACTATGCCGGGCTGTTTAAATAACAACAAAAAAAAAAAAAAAAGCAGAAAGTTCACTTATAATCCTTAAGTGCGTTGCATACAATAACTGATTTGTCTGTGGCCAATAGACATTATTAGGCCTGTATTTAGGTTTTACCGGTCCAAGCTATGATGCTAGCTAGCTTGTGCGGCCTCCTTTCCGAATTGCTCCGGTTGTACCTCAGACTGGTTACCCCTGCCAAGAGATCTTGAGGCCGTAGACAAAAAGTAGGTGTGCGTTCTTCAACCAGTGCCGGGCTGCTTCCCTCTTGCCTCCGAGTTTGCTGGTGTATACTGGCCGTGAGGAGCCCGGGCGTAGTGGCAATCGGCAGTTCCGAAATTGCTAATTAGGGCTTTCACCACTCTCCTCTCCGCATGTAGCTGGCGTACTCGATCGTACACTGCCGCCTCTGCTCTTCCATGCGCACCTACGTCACAGCGTGATCAAACGCCGCAACCGGAAACCTAAACTTCCCTGTAAATATAATGTCTGGATAAAGTGTATATTCCCTGTAAATATAATGTCTGGATAAAGTGTAACTTCCCTGTAAATATAATGTCTGGATAAAGTGTAACTTCCCTGTAAATATAATGTCTGGATAAAGTGTAACTTCCCTGTAAATATAATGTCTGGATAAAGTGTAACTTCCCTGTAAATATAATGTCTGGATAAAGTGTAACTTCCCTGTAAATATAATGTCTGGATAAAGTGTAACTTCCCTGTAAATATAATGTCTGGATAAAGTGTAACTTCCCTGTAAATATAATGTCTGGATAAAGTGTATATTCCCTGTAAATATAATGTCTGGATAAAGTGTAACTTCCCTGTAAATATAATGTCTGGATAAAGTGTAACTTCCCTGTAAATATAATGTCTGGATAAAGTGTATATTCCCTGTAAATATAATGTCTGGATAAAGTGTAACTTCCCTGTAAATATAATGTCTGGATATAGTGTAACTTCCCTGTAAATATAATGTCTGGATAAAGTGTAACTTCCCTGTAAATATAATGTCTGGATAAAGTGTAACTTACCTGTAAATATAATGTCTGGATAAAGTGTAACTTCCCTGTAAATATAATGTCTGGATAAAGTGTAACTTCCCTGTAAATATAATGTCTGGATAAAGTGTAACTTCCCTGTAAATGTAATGTCTGGATAAAGTGTAACAACTTCCCTGTAAATATAATGTCTGGATAAAGTGTATATTCCCTGTAAATATAATGTCTGGATAAAGTGTAACTTCCCTGTAAATATAATGTCTGGATAAAGTGTAACTTCCCTGTAAATATAATGTCTGGATAAAGTGTAACTTCCCTGTAAATATAATGTCTGGATAAAGTGTAACTTCCCTGCAAATATAATGTCTGGATAAAGTGTAACTTCCCTGTAAATATAATGTCTGGATAAAGTGTAACTTCCCTGTAAATACAATGTCTGGATAAAGTGTAACTTCCCTGTAAATACAATGTCTGGATAAAGTGTAACTTCCCTGTAAATACAATGTCTGGATAAAGTGTAAATTCCCTGTAAATACAATGTCTGGATAAAGTGTAACTTCCCTGTAAATATAATGTCTGGATAAAGTGTAACTTCCCTGTAAATATAATGTCTGGATAAAGTGTAACTTCCCTGTAAATATAATGTCTGGATAAAGTGTATATTCCCTGTAAATATAATGTCTGGATAAAGTGTAACTTCCCTGTAAATATAATGTCTGGATAAAGTGTAACTTCCCTGTAAATATAATGTCTGGATAAAGTGTATATTCCCTGTAAATATAATGTCTGGATAAAGTGTAACTTCCCTGTAAATATAATGTCTGGATAAAGTGTAACTTCCCTGTAAATATAATGTCTGGATAAAGTGTAACTTCCCTGTAAATATAATGTCTGGATAAAGTGTAACTTCCCTGTAAATATAATGTCTGGATAAAGTGTAACTTCCCTGTAAATATAATGTCTGGATAAAGTGTAACTTCCCTGTAAATATAATGTCTGGATATAGTGTAACTTCCCTGTAAATATAATTTCTGGATAAAGTGTAACTTCCCTGTAAATATAATGTCTGGATAAAGTGTAACTTCCCTGTAAATATAATGTCTGGATAAAGTGTAACTTCCCTGTAAATATAATGTCTGGATAAAGTGTAACTTCCCTGTAAATATAATGTCTGGATAAAGTGTAACTTCCCTGAAAATATAATGTCTGGATAAAGTGTAACTTCCCTGTAAATATAATGTCTGGATATAGTGTAACCTCCCTGTAAATATAATGTCTGGATAAAGTGTAACTTCCCTGTAAATATAATGTCTGGATAAAGTGTAACTTCCCTGTAAATATAATGTCTGGATAAAGTGTATATTCCCTGTAAATATAATGTCTGGATAAAGTGTAACTTCCCTGTAAATATAATGTCTGGATAAAGTGTAACTTCCCTGTAAATATAATGTCTGGATATAGTGTAACGTCCCTGTAAATATAATGTCTGGATAAAGTGTAACTTCCCTGTAAATATAATGTCTGGATAAAGTGTAACTTCCCTGTAAATATAATGTCTGGATAAAGTGTTACTTCCCTGTAAATATAATGTCTGGATATAGTGTAACTTCCCTGTAAATATAATGTCTGAATAAAGTGTAAATTCCCTGTAAATATAATGTCTGGATAAAGTGTAACTTCCCTGTAAATACAATGTCTGGATAAGTGTATATTCCCTGTAAATATAATGTCTGGATAAAGTGTAACTTCCCTGTAAATATAATGTCTGGATAAAGTGTAACTTCCCTGTAAATATAATGTCTGGATAAAGTGTAACTTCCCTGTAAATATAATGTCTGGATAAAGTGTAACTTCCCTGTAAATATAATGTCTGGATAAAGTGTAACTTCCCTGTAAATATAATGTCTGGATAAAGTGTAACTTCCCTGTAAATATAATGTCTGGATAAAGTGTAACTTCCCTGTAAATATAATGTCTGGATAAAGTGTAACTTACCTGTAAATATAATGTCTGGATAAAGTGTATATTCCCTGTAAATATAATGGCTGGATAAAGTGTAACTTCCCTGTAAATATAATGTCTGGATAAAGTGTAACTTCCCTGTAAATATAATGTCTGGATAAAGTGTAACTTCCCTGTAAATATAATGTCTGGATAAAGTGTAACTTCCCTGTAAATATAATGTCTGGATAAAGTGTAACTTCCCTGTAAATATAATGTCTGGATAAAGTGTAACTTCCCTGTAAATATAATGTCTGGATAAAGTGTAACTTCCCTGTAAATATAATGTCTGGATAAAGTGTATATTCCCTGTAAATATAATGTCTGGATAAAGTGTAACTTCCCTGTAAATACAATGTCTGGATAAAGTGTAACTTCCCTGTAAATATAATGTCTGGATAAAGTGTAACTTCCCTGTAAATATAATGTCTGGATAAAGTGTCACTTCCCTGTAAATATAATGTCTGGATAAAGTGTAACTTCCCTGTAAATATAAAGTCTGGATAAAGTGTATATTCCCTGTAAATATAATGTCTGGATAAAGTGTAACTTCCCTGTAAATATAATGTCTGGATAATGTGTAACTTCCCTGTAAATATAATGTCTGGATAAAGTGTAACTTCCCTGTAAATATAATGTCTGGATAAAGTGTAACTTCCCTGTAAATATAATGTCTGGATAAAGTGTAACTTCCCTGTAAATATAATGTCTGGATAAAGTGTAACTTCCCTGTAAATATAATGTCTGGATAAAGTGTATATTCCCTGTAAATATAATGTCTGGATAAAGTGTAACTTCCCTGTAAATATAATGTCTGGATAAAGTGTAACTTCCCTGTAAATATAATGTCTGGATAAAGTGTAACTTCCCTGTAAATATAATGTCTGGATAAAGTGTAACTTCCCTGTAAATATAATGTCTGGATAAAGTGTAACTTCCCTGTAAATATAATGTCTGGATAAAGTGTAACTTCCCTGTAAATATAATGTCTGGATAAAGTGTAACTTCCCTGTAAATATAATGTCTGGATAAAGTGTAACTTCCCTGTAAATATAATGTCTGGATAAAGTGTAACTTCCCTGTAAATATAATGTCTGGATAAAGTGTAACTTCCCTGTAAATATAATGTCTGGATAAAGTGTATATTCCCTGTAAATATAATGTCTGGATAAAGTGTAACTTCCCTGTAAATATAATGTCTGGATAAAGTGTAACTTCCCTGTAAATATAATGTCTGGATAAAGTGTAACTTCCCTGTAAATATAATGTCTGGATAAAGTGTAACTTCCCTGTAAATATAATGTCTGGATAAAGTGTAACTTCCCTGTAAATATAATGTCTGGATAAAGTGTAACTTCCCTGTAAATATAATGTCTGGATATAGTGTAACTTCCCTGTAAATATAATTTCTGGATAAAGTGTAACTTCCCTGTAAATATAATGTCTGGATAAAGTGTAACTTCCCTGTAAATATAATGTCTGGATAAAGTGTAACTTCCCTGTAAATATAATGTCTGGATAAAGTGTAACTTCCCTGTAAATATAATGTCTGGATAAAGTGTAACTTCCCTGAAAATATAATGTCTGAATAAAGTGTAACTTCCCTGTAAATATAATGTCTGGATATAGTGTAACCTCCCTGTAAATATAATGTCTGGATAAAGTGTAACTTCCCTGTAAATATAATGTCTGGATAAAGTGTAACTTCCCTGTAAATATAATGTCTGGATAAAGTGTATATTCCCTGTAAATATAATGTCTGGATAAAGTGTAACTTCCCTGTAAATATAATGTCTGGATAAAGTGTAACTTCCCTGTAAATATAATGTCTGGATATAGTGTAACGTCCCTGTAAATATAATGTCTGGATAAAGTGTAACTTCCCTGTAAATATAATGTCTGGATAAAGTGTAACTTCCCTGTAAATATAATGTCTGGATAAAGTGTTACTTCCCTGTAAATATAATGTCTGGATATAGTGTAACTTCCCTGTAAATATAATGTCTGAATAAAGTGTATATTCCCTGTAAATATAATGTCTGGATAAAGTGTAACTTCCCTGTAAATACAATGTCTGGATAAAGTGTATATTCCCTGTAAATATAATGTCTGGATAAAGTGTAACTTCCCTGTAAATATAATGTCTGGATAAAGTGTAACTTCCCTGTAAATATAATGTCTGGATATAGTGTAACTTCCCTGTAAATATAATGTCTGGATAAAGTGTAACTTCCCTGTAAATATAATGTCTGGATAAAGTGTAACTTCCCTGTAAATATAATGTCTGGATAAAGTGTAACTTCCCTGTAAATATAATGTCTGGATAAAGTGTAACTTCCCTGTAAATATAATGTCTGGATAAAGTGTAACTTCCCTGTAAATATAATGTCTGGATAAAGTGTAACTTACCTGTAAATATAATGTCTGGATAAAGTGTATATTCCCTGTAAATATAATGGCTGGATAAAGTGTAACTTCCCTGTAAATATAATGTCTGGATAAAGTGTAACTTCCCTGTAAATATAATGTCTGGATAAAGTGTAACTTCCCTGTAAATATAATGTCTGGATAAAGTGTAACTTCCCTGTAAATATAATGTCTGGATAAAGTGTAACTTCCCTGTAAATATAATGTCTGGATAAAGTGTAACTTCCCTGTAAATATAATGTCTGGATAAAGTGTAACTTCCCTGTAAATATAATGTCTGGATAAAGTGTAACTTCCCTGTAAATATAATGTCTGGATAAAGTGTATATTCCCTGTAAATATAATGTCTGGATAAAGTGTAACTTCCCTGTAAATACAATGTCTGGATAAAGTGTAACTTCCCTGTAAATATAATGTCTGGATAAAGTGTAACTTCCCTGTAAATATAATGTCTGGATAAAGTGTCACTTCCCTGTAAATACAATGTCTGGATAAAGTGTAACTTCCCTGTAAATATAAAGTCTGGATAAAGTGTATATTCCCTGTAAATATAATGTCTGGATAAAGTGTAACTTCCCTGTAAATATAATGTCTGGATAAAGTGTAACTTCCCTGTAAATATAATGTCTGGATAAAGTGTAACTTCCCTGTAAATATAATGTCTGGATAAAGTGTAACTTCCCTGTAAATATAATGTCTGGATAAAGTGTATATTCCCTGTAAATATAATGTCTGGATAAAGTGTAACTTCCCTGTAAATATAATGTCTGGATAAAGTGTAACTTCCCTGTAAATATAATGTCTGGATAAAGTGTATATTCCCTGTAAATATAATGTCTGGATAAAGTGTAACTTCCCTGTAAATATAATGTCTGGATAAAGTGTAACTTCCCTGTAAATATAATGTCTGGATAAAGTGTAACTTCCCTGTAAATATAATGTCTGGATAAAGTGTAACTTCCCTGTAAATATAATGTCTGGATAAAGTGTAACTTCCCTGTA
Source organism: Bombina bombina (assembly GCF_027579735.1). Lineage (NCBI taxonomy): Eukaryota > Metazoa > Chordata > Amphibia > Anura > Bombinatoridae > Bombina > Bombina bombina. The sequence continues at coordinate 187,425,841 of NC_069509.1, forward strand.
AATATAATGTCTGGATAAAGTGTAACTTCCCTGTAAATATAATGTCTGGATAAAGTGTATATTCCCTGTAAATATAATGTCTGGATAAAGTGTAACTTCCCTGTAAATATAATGTCTGGATAAAGTGTAACTTCCCTGTAAATATAATGTCTGGATAAAGTGTAACTTCCCTGTAAATATAATGTCTGGATAAAGTGTAACTTCCCTGTAAATATAATGTCTGGATAAAGTGTAACTTCCCTGTAAATATAATGTCTGGATAAAGTGTAACTTCCCTGTAAATATAATGTCTGGATAAAGTGTAACTTCCCTGTAAATATAATGTCTGGATAAAGTGTAACTTCCCTGTAAATATAATGTCTGGATATAGTGTAACTTCCCTGTAAATATAATGTCTGGATAAAGTGTAACTTCCCTGTAAATATAATGTCTGGATAAAGTGTAACTTCCCTGTAAATATAATGTCTGGATAAAGTGTAACTTCCCTGTAAATACAATGTCTGGATAAAGTGTAACTTCCCTGTAAATACAATCAGGCCCATTTATCAAGCTCCGTATGGAGCTTGAAGGGCCGTGTTTCTGGCGAGTCTTCAGACTCGCCAGAAACACAAGTTATGAAGCAGCGATCTAAAGACCGCTGCTTCATAACCCTGTCCGCCTGCTCTGAGCAGGCGGACAGGAACCGCCGGAAATCAACCCGATCGAATACGATCGGGTTGATTGACAGCTCCCTGCTGGCGGCCGATTGGCCGCGAGTCAGCAGGGGGCGGCGTTGCACCAGCAGCTCTTGTGAGCTGCTGGTGCAATGTTAAATGTGGAGAGCGTATTGCTCTCCGCATTTAGCGAGGTCTTGCGGACCTGATCCGCAGTGTCGGATCAGGTCCGCAAGCCCTTTGATAAATGGGCCCCAATGTCTGGATTAAGTGTAACTTCCCTGTAAATATAATGTCTGGATAAAGTGTAAATTCCCTGTAAATATAATGTCTGGATAAAGTGTAACTTCCCTGTAAATATAATGTCTGGATAAAGTGTAACTTCCCTGTAAATATAATGTCTGGATAAAGTGTAACTTCCCTGTAAATATAATGTCTGGATAAAGTGTAACTTCCCTGTAAATATAATGTCTGGATAAAGTGTATATTCCCTGTAAATATAATGTCTGTATAAAGTGTAGCTTCCCTGTAAATATAATGTCTGGATAAAGTGTAACTTCCCTGTAAATACAATGTCTGGATAAAGTGTATATTCCCTGTAAATATAATGTCTGGATAAAGTGTAACTTCCCTGTAAATATAATGTCTGGATAAAGTGTAACTTCCCTGTAAATATAATGTCTGTATAAAGTGTAACTTCCCTGTAAATATAATGTCTGGATAAAGTGTAACTTCCCTGTAAATATAATGTCTGTATAAAGTGTAACTTCCCTGTAAATATAATGTCTGGATAAAGTGTAACTTCCCTGTAAATATAATGTCTGTATAAAGTGTAACTTCCCTGTAAATATAATGTCTGGATAAAGTGTATATTCCCTGTAAATATAATGTCTGGATAAAGTGTAACTTCCCTGTAAATATAATGTCTGGATAAAGTGTAACTTCCCTGTAAATATAATGTCTGGATAAAGTGTAACTTCCCTGTAAATATAATGTCTGGATAAAGTGTAACTTCCCTGTAAATATAATGTCTGGATAAAGTGTATATTCCCTGTAAATATAATGTCTGTATAAAGTGTAACTTCCCTGTAAATATAATGTCTGGATAAAGTGTAACTTCCCTGTAAATACAATGTCTGGATAAAGTGTATATTCCCTGTAAATATAATGTCTGGATAAAGTGTAACTTCCCTGTAAATATAATGTCTGGATAAAGTGTAACTTCCCTGTAAATATAATGTCTGGATAAAGTGTAACTTCCCTGTAAATATAATGTCTGGATAAAGTGTAACTTCCCTGTAAATATAATGTCTGGATAAAGTGTAACTTCCCTGTAAATATAATGTCTGGATAAAGTGTAACTTCCCTGTAAATATAATGTCTGGATAAAGTGTAACTTCCTGTAAATATAATGTCTGGATAAAGTGTAACTTCCATGTAAATATAATGTCTGGATAAAGTGTAACTTCTCTGTAAATATAATGTCTGGATATAGTGTAACTTCCCTGTAAATATAATGTCTGGATAAAGTGTAACTTCCCTGTAAATATAATGTCTGGATAAAGTATAACTTCCCTGTAAATATAATGTCTGGATAAAGTGTAACTTCCCTGTAAATATAATGTCTGGATAAAGTGTAACTTCCCTGTAAATATAATGTCTGGATAAAGTGTAACTTCCCTGTAAATATAATGTCTGGATAAAGTGTATATTCCCTGTAAATATAATGTCTGGATAAAGTGTAACTTCCCTGTAAATATAATGTCTGGATAAAGTGTAACTTCCCTGTAAATATAATGTCTGTATAAAGTGTAACTTCCCTGTAAATATAATGTCTGGATAAAGTGTAACTTCCCTGTAAATATAATGTCTGGATAAAGTGTAACTTCCCTGTAAATATAATGTCTGGATAAAGTGTAACTTCCCTGTAAATATAATGTCTGGATAAAGTGTAACTTCCCTGTAAATATAATGTCTGGATAAAGTGTAACTTCCCTGTAAATATAATGTCTGGATAAAGTGTAACTTCCCTGTAAATATAATGTCTGGATAAAGTGTAACTTCCCTGTAAATATAATGTCTGGATAAAGTGTATATTCCCTGTAAATATAATGTCTGGATAAAGTGTAACTTCCCTGTAAATACAATGTCTGGATAAAGTGTAACTTCCCTGTAAATATAATGTCTGGATAAAGTGTATATTCCCTGTAAATATAATGTCTGTATAAAGTGTAACTTCCCTGTAAATATAATGTCTGGAAAAAGTGTAACTTCCCTGTAAATATAATGTCTGGATATAGTGTAACTTCCCTGTAAATATAATGTCTGGATAAAGTGTAACTTCCCTGTAAATATAATGTCTGGATAAAGTGTATATTCCCTGTAAATATAATGTCTGGATAAAGTGTAACTTCCCTGTAAATATAATGTCTGGATAAAGTGTATATTCCCTGTAAATATAATGTCTGGATAAAGTGTATATTCCCTGTAAATATAATGTCTGGATAAAGTGTAACTTCCCTGTAAATATAATGTCTGGATAAAGTGTAACTTCCCTGTAAATATAATGTCTGGATAAAGTGTAACTTCCCTGTAAATATAATGTCTGGATAAAGTGTAACTTCCCTGTAAATATAATGTCTGGATAAAGTGTAACTTCCCTGTAAATATAATGTCTGGATAAAGTGTAACTTCCCTGTAAATATAATGTCTGGATAAAGTGTAACTTCCCTGTAAATATAATGTCTGGATAAAAAAACCATAATGTAATAATTATTTTGGCCTGTTAAAAGGAACACATTTTATTGTTGCTTCATGTAATAGAAGGTATTTTAAAGTTGCATTTTTGTGAGAAAACAAAACATTTTTTATGCTTGTGAGGCATTTCACAGTCCATCAATGTAGCAGCTGAAGACTTGCCTATTAGCCAGTAAGCAATCAGTCCTTAAGGTCCAGCTGAACTTCCTGGTTGCTTCAAAAATAAAATAAACCAATTTAATCAAACCCTTTTTCATGCATAAATATTTTTTATTATCTTTAGAGTAATTTCAAATGCACAGATCTTGTGAAAGATTTCAGTGTGCTGGAGGATCCTTCTAGATAATCTCATCTAATCAAGGAGGTTTAGAGCTCTATATGTCTTGAAAGAATGTAATTTAGTGCATTGTGTCCAACAAACAAACAGATCTTACACCAAGATGCATATGTTATTTAGAACTTCATATTTATCATTAATTTGATCAGATTTGTGACCTGGTGATCCTAATTAAGATCAACTATTTTTTTCTTTTTAAAATGATAATAAAATGTGTGCTTAGAATTTGCTATCTCTTATCAGTAAATCAGTAAATCTTATCAGTACATTTTGCTTTTATACTCATGGATTTCTTCTCCTAAACCAAGTCAGCTTCCCCAATGAAACATTTCTCATAGACCAATATTTCCTGATCACTGAGAGGTTGGAATTGACATGTCCGAGCAAAATGGTTTTACTTATAGCGCTTGTGTATAGGGTGACCTGTGGCTCCTGTCTAAAGCGGATCCCCAAAAAAGTCAGCGGAATTGACATGTCCCTCTCTAATAAACAATACATAACAATAATTATTATTGCTCTTATATATATGTTGTATTTTCCTTTAGGTTAGCAGCAAAATATTTAAATGTAAAAAATAAATAAATAAATACAGACGAAAAAATAAGGGCACTAGTTTATAAGATTCCGCTGGATAAAATGTCTGGTGCATTCGTTGGCAAGATAAAATATTAACAAACCAATGCTACCTCGGGGTATAAACATTAATTCACTCCTGCTATTATTAGTAATATCCCCTTTAGTTAAAGCTGTATTTTTGTTTTGTTCTTTTTTTTTTTTTTTTTTGCGGAAGACTTTGGAAGTTACCTTAGGCTTATAAAATAATTAGTATTGTAGAACAAAACAGCTATTTCAGAAAGTAGTCATTTACTCCATACGCAGCCGCGCAGTAGGAGCTCTCATTAATCAGGGAAGGACATCTACATCAAAGCGTTGCTTGCAATGCTACAACAACATCTATCATCAAGCTATTAAATGTACAGTGGCAACCCTTGATAAATATAATACCTTTGATGTGCTGATACATTTGTGCACTGGCATATTGCTGCTTGGAACTATTTGCTGTATAGGGAAATGTGCATCACTCCATGTCTGTGATCTAAAATTACGCTGTAACAGCAATGAACAGTTATCAAATACATCTGCTTCTCTGAAGTACTCTATATAGCGTGTTGCCTTCCCTAGTGGTCTAATGAAGCAGTGCTGTTCACCTACCACTGCTGAATAGACATCCATTCTTATTTTAGCGATAAAGTATCATCCTATTTAAAAATAACTGATATAAAGTGAAATAAAATGAATTAGGTTGCAATGAATTGACTTCAACAGGAAAAAACTCTAATAGTTAAAAGTACATTTTAATTAAAGGGACATGAAACCCACATTTTTTTCTTTCATGAATCAGATAGAGCATATAATTTTAAACAACTTTCCAGATTACTTTTATTTTGTCATATTTGATTTATTTTCTGGATATCCTTTGTAGAAGGATGCTACTGGGAGCTAGCGTAACACATTGGGTCAGACAATTAAAAAAAAGTCATATATGTGCAACCACCAATCAGAAGCTAGATCCCAGTAGCACATTTCTGCTCCTCAGTCTTCCAATGTATTGTTTAAAAAATAACAAATAAAGAATTCCAAGAGAAATAAAAATGGTAGATAATAGAAGTAAATTGGAAAGTTGTTTAAAATTGTATTTTCTGTTTGATTTATGAACGAAAAATGTTGGGTTTTATGTTCCTTTAATTAATAAAATTCTCTAAATTGTTGAACATTTGTATTATGTTGATATGTGTGAGTTTAACCCTTATAATGGGGTAAGAAAAATAGCTAATTCAATGCACCAGGTGGACTCCTGGGAAGGATATTGTATTTGAACGATAGCTACGTGTGTATGCCTCTCCTGATTGGATCATTAGCTGTTTCCTATTGAAAAGTTGCAACACATTGCAACTGGTGAGCTTGAATATATCTATGCCTTTAACCCCTTTGGAGTGGGTAGATAATGTTATTGTAACATATGAATGTTCCTTTAATTATATAACCGCATGACAACACAGAAATAAAAGACTGCCGTACTGCGATATGATGAACAAACAGTATAGGGCAGATTTGTTAAAGATTTGGCGTACAGGGGCTACATATTTGCCCCTGTCTGCCTGGCATTACGTCTGGCAGACAGCAATACGCTGCCCGCATTTATCATTACACCAATCGAAGTGTGCAATGTTTCCCCCTGGTCGCGTACAGCCAACCACACGTGAGCAGGAGCTGTCAATCTCCCTGGTCGGAAAAGTCAGTTGGGATTGACATACACTGCATAACAGGTGGCATAGTGGGTGTAGAAGCAGTGATCTGATGACCGCTGTTTCTTAACTCTCAGCTGCAGGCTCGCTCATGAGAAACTGCAGCCGATGGGCCTTCAAAGCTCATATCAGAGCTTCATAAATGGAGCCCAATGTATAAATATGCAAGATGTGTTTTAATTGTTTCCTTTGGAGGTTATATATGCATATCTGTATATAGTATACAGATTTGATTTACACCTGACAGCCTCATCACTGATCCTACATGTTGGACTATATCCCTATTTCAGATACAAATTGTTTGCTTTATTTTGTTTTGTAATTTTGTGTATACTTTTTGTGTCCACCTTATATTTTTTATATCATAATATTTATCTCAGTATGGATACTGGGATGTGTCTTTTGTTCAAGTTATCTAATGTTTCTGCAGTAGAAAATGTTGGTAAAACTAAATAATTCTGAAATATGCAATTTACTTACAAAAAGAAAGTAATTAGGAACATAGAATGGTTAAGAAGTATTGTATAACCAACTTAAATGGGTCATCATAAAGTGAAAGTAGAGTTGAATGAATTAGTGCCCGTTTTTTAAAAATACTATTAAAAACAGGGGCACTTTCATTCATTAAACTTTACATTAAACTTTACTTATCTTTTTCATTAGCAAACCCAGACTGACGATCCTCCGCCCGCTTCTCATTCTGTACTTATGGCCTCACGAGCTGGATGCTCTGGGGTGCACGCCATGATTGGAGGAAGTTGGTTTTGTCACTGCTGAGGTAAGTATTTTAAAAACAACACTGCAATGTAAAGTTTAAAGAATGAAAGTGCCCCTGTTTTTAATAGTACTTTTAAGAAACGGGCACTTATTCATTCAACTTTAAATTTAATTTAAGTGCTCAGGACTCTTCTCAGCCTGATGCCACCTTTGAGTCCTGACACTGATGACTCATTTAAGTTGGTTTAAAGTGGCTGTCACGGATACCAGACTACCAAAGCTACCCCTATCTCCCCTACTGCCTGGCTGACTCCTTTCTACATCAGATTTGGCCATTTCAGGGCTTACAGGATCTCCCTGATTTGTGATATCTGCTGTTTTTACTATGTAAACTTTGTCATAGAAGATCAGCTCTATGACCGGGAAAACCCTTCTAGGATGGCCAGGCTCCTGGAACTGCCGGCCGGCCGCAACGGATACCCGCCTAACCCCTCTCAGGCTGGCCGGGCTCCCGGTCGGCCCAATCATGCCAGACACCTGCTTACATTACCCCTGGTGGCTCCAGTGGCCCTTTGCCCCAGAGCTTTACTCTTTTGGGGATTGGTAGCCCCTAGGGAGGACAAGAAGTGGGGGAATTGCTGGAGGGGAGCTCCTTTGGGAACTGGGAGTTTTGGACACCCCAAACCCCCTATCTTTACCGGACTATAACTCCGGTCCCCAGTAACAAATCACGCCGCTTTTTAGACTGAGGCATTTGGGGATGAAGAGCTTTCAAATGACACCATGGAAGTGCCCCAGGATCACCATAAAACCACCACTATTGAGTCCTGGGACTCTGTGGAACTGTAGCTGCTATGGCAGGCGCCAGCCTGTCAGGAGGGGCGGGAATGGCAGGAGATTTGGGAGTAAGATAAGACCCTTTGTTTGTGTATAAAAGGAGTGTTTGTTTCCTAGTAAAGTCAGTTCTTGTTTCACCTGAATGCTAGTCTGTCTAGTTAATTGGGTGGGGATTACTATAATCACTTTCTTAGCTTCATAGCGACCTGTTGTCAGGGATAGGAAGGACCCTCTGACAGAGCTACCCAGTTGGGGTAGCCAGAGTCTGTCACAGGGTGGGATCCCGAATACTGGTGCTGTCTGGTATCAGGGTGGGCTACCGGCTGTAATCACTTGGCGGCTACACAGCTGCAGTCGGCAGGGAGGAAGCGGAACCCATTTGGTGGAGCTACCCAGTCGGGGTAGCCAGGGTATCCGTCACATTGGTTGGCAGTAGTGGGATCTGCTTCTTTCACATGGTTCCTGCTGACAGAAGGAAAAGTGCCACAGTAGCCGGTAACTATGGAAGCCGAGCTCCGAAGGAAAGTACAGGAGGCACTGATGATGGTCCTCCGAAGCAGCATACGCTGCTTAATAAATGGAGCCCTATGTCATAAAACCATATAACTTTGAGTTCTTGTCACTTTTTAAAAAATATTTATATGAATCATTTTCAGCAGCTAGAGTTTATGTGAGTTTAACAATCATTTTCAATGTATTTAAGTTGTGTTTAGTACAACATTTTGTAACGCACCACCCTTTAGGAGATGTTTTCATTTGCGCTAACCAGACAAGTGTAGTATGCGATTGTGCTCTCGTGATCGCATTTACTTTCAACTTGTAAGCCAAACACTCTCTTTGTCATGCACAAAAAACAGTATCCCTCTTGCACAAACATTAGCGCAACACTTTTAATTTAGCCCAATATGTGCTGAAATATTCTAATGTCTAGTTAAGTATAAACTTTACATTATTTCATACAAATGTTCCAATTATCCCAGGATAGTCTGAGTTTTTAACCACCGGTCCCCAGGAGTCTAACCCACATTGGAACATGGCAGTATGTATGGAGCTACAAAAAAACCAAAGCAAGCAGACAATATTATTATAACAATATTTATTAACATCTGTGGTTGTCATTGACGTATTTAAATAATCAAAGTTGTCACTTAAATATAAGAAATGTTCCTCAAGGCTAAAAATAAAGAAGAATCGCTGATCTAATATACCACTAGTAAAGACAAGTTTTAAGGCACTGGTTGCAGTTAGCATTAGCCATGTTATATTCTTTAAACCTCTCCTTCTCTATTTGGAAACCTACGAGTATCAGTTATCGAAGGACCTTGACTGCAAAATTTGATTATATAAATTGAATTTTGGACTTAAATAAAATAGAAATGGAGCTATTATGATCCCATTATCATGCAAAGTAGAAATAAATAAAGAAATACTGACATACAACACAATACAATATCATCTAAAAATATAGCAGAATTGTAGAAGTTTGACTTTAACTAGTACCAACTTTTAGAACTTTGGAAATTTAGTCTTACACAGATACTTTCTTAGAATTGGCACTAGGGTTGATTTTTTTATATCTGGCATTGTGCTGACTTTTCTTACTGAAGTAGCTTTTTTTTCTCTTTCTTCTGGAGAAGCGCCAGGACATTTAGCTACAGCCAACATACATTCAGGAGGGACGTGCAGCAGAGAAGGGACCTACGCAGAGCCATGAACACTAAACAAAGCAGGAGTGTTTTGATAATGAGCTTTCGGTTAGAGACTGCAGAGCTTACAGATTAATATATTTTGCAACCCTCGGGAAGGGTTGATTACTGATTATAGCTTCTGAAGGATCAGTAAAGGGCACCTTTCCTTTAAAGTCTTACAATGGAGCACTAGAGACTTTTAAAAGCATTGAGTGGATTGTAAAGTTGATATATGCAAACTAGTCTATTTAGAAAAGATATTAGACTGATGCTTGAGTGTTCCTGTACTGACCTAGTCTGAGTTTTTGTAACACTTGCAAAACTTTTCTATTTATACCCATCGATGTAACACACATTGTAGTATGATTACATGATCTAAATATATCTAAACAAGCTAACCATTAAAGTTCTGTAATATTTTAGTATTGTTATATCTTGTAATTGTACAGGTCTTATTTTCTGTAATGTTATATATATATACACACAGGGGCCTATCTATCAAGCTCCGAATGGAGCTTGATGCCCCGTGTTTCTAGCGAGCCTGCAGGCTCGCCGGAAACAGCAGTTATGAAGCAACGGTCACAAAGACCGCTGCTCCATAACCCTGTCCGCCTGCTCTGAGCAGGTGGACAGACTTTGCCACGATTCAACCCGATCGAGTACGATCAGGTTGATTGACAACCCCCTGCTGGCAGCCCATTGGCTGCGAGTCTGCAGGGGGCGGCATTGCATCAGCAGCTCTTGTGAGCTGCTGGTGCAATGCTGAATACGGAGAGCATATTGCTCTCCGTATCCAGTGAGGTCTGTCGGACCTGATCCGCACTGTCGTATCAGGTCTGACAGACTTTGTTAAATAGAGGCCATAGGCTCAATACCATTGTTAGCCTGTTCTATGGCGATTTACCACCTGGGTGCAGCTTATATTTAGCCCAGTAATTCTGTTCACAGAGTAGAAATTTCCTGTAGTAAATCAGTCTGATCCCACCTATTACGGTCAGTCCAGGGCCAAAATACCAGGCAATTCCTCTCTGAACAAGGAACACAGCAACTCCTAGCTAAGGAGTTTAATTTTGCTGATGGATTTTTTTTCTGATAAATATCCTATAAGTAGTGCAATTTCTGTATGCATAAATTTCCATTTTAACAATTTGCTATTAGTAATTTAAAGTATTATACATTTCGTAAAATCATGTTTTATCAAATTGGAAGAATCCCTATTTTTTCAATTGGTCTGAATTGTATACATAGTATAACTGAAGGAGGAGTTATAGCAGTACATTATTCTCTTTGCTTAGAGCGCCCTCTTTAACCCTTGTTTGTCCAGTCTGTGGTAAATTACCATCTGGTATAAAAGAAATTCACAAAGAAGAAACCTACTACTACAAATATGATGGATCAAAACACGACACTAAGGGGTTGATCACAATCAAATGTTTTATCTAAAAAAATACTCATAGGCTTTAATAGTGTATCATAAGATAGAATCATAGGGCTCCATTTATTACGTTTTCTGAAATTTTAGTTAAAGGGATAGTGCAATGTGTTTACTATTACTTGTTATAACAGCTGCAGAGTTTAAAATGTATGGAAAAAAGCACCTTTAGGTATAATTTTGAATATGAAATAAATGTTTCTGCTAATTGAAACCACAACCCAATGAAACAGGGGTTGAGCTAGCAGTTAAAACATATCTCATTATCTTATCTGTCTACATATTTACACAAGTCATCTTATCTTCTTTTTTACCATTTACTCAAATGCTAGTATTCCTGTTACAGACACCAACTGGGAGGATTATTTTATCTAAATCTTCTTGTTAAAATTTTTTTCTGTGTAACCAGAACATAAGTTTGAAAATGTTCAGTATGGGTGGGGAAACAATGGACAAAATCAACTATTTCAAATGAGAAAATAAAGGTGAAGGAACTATTTGTAAACAATTTACTACACTCCAGTAGGAAAAATAGATAATTGGGAACACATTAAAGAAGTAAAATACACTGTCCCTTGAAGTAGTTGTGATCCTAAGACCGATGCTACTTAACCTCTCCCCTACCTAAAGTTTTGCGGATTTCAATCACCCCGATATGAGAGGGCAGCATTGCACATGCTGTGGTTAGTGCAAAGCTAAATGCATGCATCAGATGCTGACTGCTCACTGTGAGCAGTCAGGCAATGTAAAAGTGCACTCTCACTTAAAACGAAGACATCCAGCAGGGTGCTAGCAAGAGCTGTAAATATATATAAAAAAAGACATGTACTCTCTGGATTTTTTAAAAAATGTTTTAATCAAACAAGTGATGTTTCGGGGTCAATCGCGCCTTCCTCAAGATTAAAACATTTTTTAAGAAATCCAGAGAGTGCAAGCCTATGTGTGTGTGTGATTGTGTGTGTGTACTGTGTATCTGTAGCTGGATAGACAGATAGATAGACAGACAGACAGATAGACAGATAGATAGATAGATAGATAAATGATTGATAGATAGATAGATAGATAGATAGATAGATGTATGATAGATAGATAATGGGTGGATGGATAGATGATAGACAGATAGATAGATAGATAGATAGATAAATGATAGATAGATAGATATATAGATAGATGTATGATAGATAGATAATGGGTGGATGGATAGATGATAGATAAATGATAGATAGATATATAGATAGATGTATGATAGATAGATAATGGGTGGATGGATAGATGATAGACAGATAGATAGATAGATAAATGATAGATATATAGATATATAGATAGATGTATGGTAGATAGATAATGGGTGGATGGATAGATGATAGACAGATAGATAGATAGATAGATAGATAGATAGATAGATAAATGATAGATAGATAGATGTATGATAGATAGATAATGGGTGGATGGATAGATGATAGATAGATAGATAGATAGATAGATAGAAAGAAAGATTGGTAGTTAGAAAGATAGATAGATAGATAGATAGATAGATAGATAGGTGCGGCTCCATAAGCTATAATGGAGATAAACGTGCACCCCATGGGTATGACAATAGGTGGCTGTAAATAATTGTGTTTTATAGAATATAGATTAATGACCTGGTAGTCACATAAACCTTCATATCTAACTAATACTCTGCACTTACGTTGTTCCTGGCTGCTGCACCTGAACTTTGAAACTTTCTTGCAGATAACTGCAGCCACCACTAAGGAATGCTCTGCTTAATCATTTGAGCAAGCAGCAAGCACAAATGTATTTATTCTGGAACTGTTTGACAGTTATTTAAGTAACTAATGAAGATTTTTGCACTTCTGCTCTTGTTATTATTGTTGTTATTATTAATATTTATGTTGTGTCAACAACACTATACTATGGGTATTACAAAGACAGAACAGGAAAGGCAGACTGTGATTAGACCTCACTGTGATTAGACCTCACTGTGATTAGACTTCACTGTGATTAGACTTCACTGTGATTAGACTTCACTGTGATTAGACCTCACTGTGATTAGACCTCACTGTGATTAGACTTCACTGTGATTAGACTTCACTGTGATTAGACTTCACTGTGATTAGACCTCACTGTGATTAGACTTCACTGTGATTAGACTTCACTGTGATTAGACTTCACTGTGATTAGACCTCACTGTGATTAGACTTCACTGTGATTAGACTTCACTGTGATTAGACTTCACTGTGATTAGACCTCACTGTGATTAGACCTCACTGTGATTAGACTTCACTGTGATTAGACTTCACTGTGATTAGACTTCACTGTGATTAGACCTCACTGTGATTAGACCTCACTGTGATTAGACCTCACTGTGATTAGACTTCACTGTGATTAGACTTCACTGTGATTAGACTTCACTGTGATTAGACCTCACTGTGATTAGACTTCACTGTGATTAGACTTCACTGTGATTAGACCTCACTGTGATTAGACTTCACTGTGATTAGACTTCACTGTGATTAGACTTCACTGTGATTAGACCTCACTGTGATTAGACCTCACTGTGATTAGACCTCACTGTGATTAGACTTCACTGTGATTAGACTTCACTGTGATTAGACTTCACTGTGATTAGACCTCACTGTGATTAGACTTCACTGTGATTAGACTTCACTGTGATTAGACTTCACTGTGATTAGACCTCACTGTGATTAGACTTCACTGTGATTAGACTTCACTGTGATTAGACTTCACTGTGATTAGACCTCACTGTGATTAGACCTCACTGTGATTAGACTTCACTGTGATTAGACTTCACTGTGATTAGACTTCACTGTGATTAGACTTCACTGTGATTAGACCTCACTGTGATTAGACCTCACTGTGATTAGACCTCACTGTGATTAGACCTCACTGTGATTAGACCTCACTGTGATTAGACCTCACTGTGATTAGACCTCACTGTGATTAGACTTCACTGTGATTAGACTTCACTGTGATTAGACTTCACTGTGATTAGACCTCACTGTGATTAGACTTCACTGTGATTAGACTTCACTGTGATTAGACTTCACTGTGATTAGACCTCACTGTGATTAGACTTCACTGTGATTAGACTTCACTGTGATTAGACTTCACTGTGATTAGACCTCACTGTGATTAGACCTCACTGTGATTAGACTTCACTGTGATTAGACCTCACTGTGATTAGACCTCACTGTGATTAGACTTCACTGTGATTAGACTTCACTGTGATTAGACTTCACTGTGATTAGACCTCACTGTGATTAGACTTCACTGTGATTAGACCTCACTGTGATTAGACTTCACTGTGATTAGACTTCACTGTGATTAGACCTCACTGCGATTAGACCTCACTGTGATTAGACCTCACTGTGATTAGACCTCACTGTGATTAGACCTCACTGTGATTAGACCTCACTGCGATTAGACCTCACTGTGATTAGACCTCACTGCGATTAGACCTCACTGTGATTAGACTTCACTGTGATTAGACCTCACTGCGATTAGACCTCACTGTGATTAGACCTCACTGTGATTAGACCTCACTGTGATTAGACCTCACTGTGATTAGACTTCACTGTGATTAGACCTCACTGTGATTAGACCTCACTGTGATTAGACCTCACTGTGATTAGACCTCACTGTGATTAGACTTCACTGTGATTAGACCTCACTGTGATTAGACCTCACTGTGATTAGACCTCACTGTGATTAGACCTCACTGTGATTAGACCTCACTGTGATTAGACCTTACTGTGATTAGACCTCACTGTGATTAGACCTCACTGTGATTAGACCTCACTGTGATTAGACCTCACTGTGATTAGACCTCACTGTGATTAGACCTAATAATAATAATCTAAATGGGTGCAAGAGAAAAAATAAGGGAGAGTAAATTGTAGTTACAGATATTCGTTTTCCAATTAGCAAAATTTATATTTTTAGAGTTTTGGAAGAATTGGGTGACTTAAAAGCATTGAAAACTGGGGTGAGCCTGTCAGATTGAAAGCATTGAAAAATGGGGTGAGTCTGTCAGATTGAAAGCATTGAAAACTGGGGTGAGCCTGTCAGATTGAAAGCATTGAAAAATGGGGTGAGTCTGTCAGATTGAAAGCATTGAAAACTGGGGTGAGCCTGTCAGATTGAAAGCATTGAAAACTGGGGTGAGCCTGTCAGATTGAAAGCATTGAAAACTGGGGTGAGCCTGTCAGATTGAAAGCATTGAAAAATGGGGTGAGCCTGTCAGATTGAAAGCATTGAAAACTGGGGTGAGCCTGTCAGATTGAAAGCATTGAAAAATGGGGTGAGTCTGTCAGATTGAAAGCATTGAAAAATGGGGTGAGTCTGTCAGATTGAAAGCATTGAAAAATGGGGTGAGTCTGTCAGATTGAAAGCATTGAAAAATGGGGTGAGTCTGTCAGATTGAAAGCATTGAAAAATGGGGTGAGTCTGTCAGATTGAAAGCATTGAAAAATGGGGTGAGTCTGTCAGATTGAAAGCATTGAAAAATGGGGTGAGTCTGTCAGATTGAGATAAAAGAATTCCATAGAAAAATCACAGTCCAAGGTAGGTTCTCCGTACTGGAGACATAGTTGATGAGGGGGGAAGAGAGTTGTAGGACAGAAGCAGAAGAAATGAGGTGAGCAGTAGAGTATGTAGAGATAAGATGGGATGTGTATCTGGTGTTGAGGAGTTCTGAGGGTTAGAGGTTTGAATTTGCTCCTGGAGAATAGTAGAAGTCAGTTTATGGAATGAGATAGAGAAGCAGGCAAGAAGAAAAGTTGGTGAGGTGAATACAAGTCTTGTTGGTATAGCTGTACCACAAACCTTTTAGCCTGTACAGCAACGTCAGTCCCGCACACATAAAAATAACGTTTTTTTCATGGGACTTCCATAACGCAGCCATTACAAGTCTTGTTGGTATAGCTGTACCACAAACCTTTTAGCCTGTACAGCAACGTCAGTCCCGCACACATAAAAATAACGTTTTTTTCATGGGACTTCCATAACGCAGCCATTACAAGTCTTGTTGGTATAGCTGTACCACAAACCTTTTAGCCTGTACAGCAACGTCAGTCCCGCACACATAAAAATAACGTTTTTTTCATGGGACTTCCATAACGCAGCCATTACGAGTTTTGCAGTGAAGCTAAAAAGCTTGCGTTGCAGCCAATACCGACAGGATCCGTTCCACAATCTAAAAGCAGTAGTTATGAGTTTTTTACGCTACAAAACTGTAACATAAAACTCATAACTAAAGTGTTACAAAGTGCACTAAACACCCATAAACTACCTATTAACCCCTAAACCGAGGCCCTCCCGCATCGCAAATACTATATTAAATGTATTAACCCCTAAACCGCCGCCCTCCCGCATTGCAAACACTATTTAAATATTTTTAACCCCTAATCTGCCGTCCGCCCACATCGCCCCCACTGTACTAAAGTTATTAAGCCCTACACCTGCTGCCACTATAATAAACCTATTAACCCCAAAGCCGCAAGCCCCCCACATTGCAAAAAACTAAATTAAACTAGTAACCCCTAAACCTAACCATAAACGTAACCCTAACCCTAACACCCCCTAACTTTATATTAAAATTACAATTTTCCTAGTTTAAATTAAATTAAAATTTACCTATCAAATTAAAAGAACTAAGTTTAAACTAACAATTAAACTAATATAATTATTAAACTAACAATAAACTAACTACCAATTAAATAAAACTAAAATACAAATTAAAAAAATTCTAACACTACAAAAAATAAAAAATACTAAATTACAAAATATAACAAACACTAAATTACGAAAATAACAAACGAAATTATCCAAAATAAAAAAAGAATTACAACTAATCTAATAGCCCTATAAAAATAAAAAAGCCCACCCAAAATAAAAATAAACTCTAGCCTACAATAAACTACCAATAGCCCTTAAAAGGGCCTTTTGTGGGCATTGCCCTAAAGATATCAGCTCTTTTCCCTGAAAAAAAACCCAAAGACCCCCCAACAGTAAAACCCACCACCCAACCAACCACCCAAAATAAAAAACCTAATTCTAAAAAAACTAATCTACCCATTGCCCTGAAAAGGGCATTTGTATGAGCATTGCCTTTAAAAGGGCATTTAGCTCTTTTGCTGACCAAACCCTAATCTTAAAAAAAAAAACTCAAAAACCCTTAAAAAAGCTAACACTAACCCCCAACGATCCACTTACAGTTTTTGAAGTCCCGCTTTAATGATCTTCTTCCAGGCTGCCTCTTCTATCTTCATCCAGGCGGCGAAGTCCTCATCCAGGCAGCGAGTAGTCTTCATCCGGGCGGCTTCTTCTATCTTCATCCAGGCAGCATCTTCTATCTTGATCTCAGCGGCGCGGAGCGGGTCCATCCTGAAGACATCGGGCGCAGAGCACCCTCTTCATATGGTCGCCGCCGTACACTGAATCTTCAATGCAAGGGAGCCGTTTCAAAATGGCGTCCCTTGCATTCCTTTTGGCTGAAAAATTTGAATCAGCCAATAGGAATTAGAGCTGCTAAAATCCTATTGTCTGTTCAAATCAACCAATAGGATTTAAGCAGCTCTCATTCTATTGGATGTGGGTTTTTATTTTAGATCAGGACTTGGGCAGCAAAAGAGCTAAATGCCCTTTTAAGAGCAATGCTCATGCAAATGCCCTTTTCAGGGCAAGGGGTAGATTAGGTTTTACTTTATTTTTATTTTGTGGGTTTGGGGGGTGGGGGTTTGTATTGTATAATGTTAGGGGGTGTATGTTTTGTTTTGTAGAAAAAGAGCTGTTCACTTTAGGGCAATGCCCTACAAAAGGCCATTTTATGGGCCCCCAAAAGGCCCTTTTAAGGGCCCTTGGTAGTTTATTATAGATTAGGGGATTTTTCTGCGGTTGGTTTTATTTTTTTTAAAGGGTATTAGAATAGGAATAATTTTAATTGTTTTGGATAATTTCGTTTGTTAATTTTTGTAATGGTATTTTTTTTTTTTTTGTAATGTTAGGTTTTAGTGTAAGGCAGCTTAGGTTTTATTTGACAGGAAAGTTTGTCTTTATTTTAACTAGGTAGTCAGTAAATAGTTAATAACTATTTACTAACTAGTCTACCTAGTTACAATAAATACAAACTTACCTGTGAAATAAGAATGCAACCTAAGCTGGCTACAATATTACTATTAGTTATATTGTAGCTAGCTTAGGTTTTATTTCACAGGTAAGTATGTATTTAGTTTTAAATAGGAATTATTTAGTTAATAATTGTAAGTTTAATTTAGCTCTACTTTAATTATGTTAAAGTTAGGGGGTGTTAGGGTTATGTTAGGGTTAGGGTTAGGCTTAGGGTTACGTTAGGGTTAGGGATAGGTTTAGCGGTTAATATAGTTTATTTAGGTTGTTGCGATGTGGGGGGGGGGGGCTGACGGTTTAGAGGATAATAGGTTTATTTAGTGGTATTGATGTGGGAGGCCAGAGGTTTAGGGGTTAATAGCTTTATTTAGTTGCGGTGATGTCGGAGAGCGGCGGAATAGGGGTTAATAGATTTATTTTAGTGTGGGTGATGTTGGGGTGCAGGGGAATAGGGGTTAATAACTTTAGTATAGTGGTGGCGATATCGGGAACGGCAGATTAGGAGTTATTAGATTTATTTAGGTGGCGGTCAGATTAGGGGTTAATAACATTATGTAGGTGTCGGCGATGCCGGTGGGCGGCAGATTAGGGGTGTTTAGACGTGGGGTTTATGTTAGGGTGTTAGGTTTATACGTTACTTTTTTTTCCCCATAGACATCAATGAGGCTGCGTTATGGAGCTTTTCTTTCCACGATCGCAAGTGTTAGACTTTTTTCTGACCCGCTCTCCTCATTGATGTCTATGGGGAAAGCGTGCATGAGCACGTCAAAACAGAGCTTGTATTTTGTGCGGTATGGAATTTAAAAACCCCATATCGCACGCACAATCCGGCTGTTTGAAAACTTGTAATGGCTGCTCTATAGAGGGTTAAATAACGCATCTTTTGTTGCGTTTGTTAATTTCCCTATAGCTCACATAACTCATAATCTAGGTGTATGTGATTTCATGAATAAGCACACCAGAAGTTGTGTTATCCCTTGATTCCCCTTAGTTATCAAAGCCTACAGACCGGCAAAAGTAGAATTTTGTGACGTAACATACTATCCACCAGTCTCAGTCCGACACAGATCAATGCTTATGTCACTACAGATGTTCCGAATGCAAATTCAGCACTATCTGACTACTTTTGCTACTTATCAAATAACTACCAGGTACGCTCGCCACTATTCCAGCCCAGCATACCTAGTTTGCCATAGGAATCAATGGGAGTCTGAAAGCAGCGAAAGCTCATGTTCGCTGCTGCCCGATATCCCATTGATTTCTATGGGAGAATAAAAGTAAAGTTTACACCTAACACCTTAACATGTACCCCGAGCCTAAACACCATTAATTTGCCGCCCCTACACTGCCGCCACCTACATTATACTTATTAACCACTAATCTGCCACCCCCTAAACCTCCGCCACCTACATAAAGTTATTAACCCCTATCCCGCCGCTCCCGGAGCCCACCGCAGCTAAATAAAGTTATTAACACTAAACCTAACAACCCACTAACTTTCTATTAAATTTTAACTCATCCCTATCTTATAATAAATTTAAACTTACCTTTAAAATTACATTAATCTATATTAAACTAATAATTAACCTACCCTAAATATTATAATAAAATTACATTAAACTATATTAAATTAATAATTAATCTACCCTAACTATTATAATAAAATTACATTAAACTATATTAAATTAATAATTAATCTAACCTAAATTTTAAACTAAAATTACATTAAACTACAAATTAAATAACTATATTATATATTTAAAAACCTAACCCTACTCAAATAATTTAAATCTACACTAAAAAATTACTAAGTTACAAAAAACCAACAGCTAAGTTACAAAAAATAACAAACACTAAGTTACACAAAAAAATAAACACTAACAGCTAGATTTGGAGTTTTGTCGGTAACAACCCGAAAAACTAACGCCGGCTTTTTTCTGGCCGCACCATAAAAATAACTCTGGTATTGAGAGTCCACATAAAGGCTGCGTTAGGCTCCAAAAAAGGAGCGTAGAGCATTTTTAACGCAGCTTCAACTCTCGATACCAGAGTTGCTTACGCAAGCGGCCAGCCTCAAAAACGTGCTCGTGCACGATTCTCCCATAGGAAACAATGGGGCTGTTTGAGCTGAAAAAAAACCTAACACCTGCAAAAAAGTTGCGTTCAGCTCTTAACGCAGCCCCATTGTTTGCTATGGGGAAACACTTCCTATGTCTGCACCTAACACCCTAACATGTACCCCGAGTCTAAACACCCCTAACCTTACACTTATTAACCCCTAATCTGCCGCCCCCGCTATCGCTGACCCCTGCATATTATTATTAACCCCTAATCTGCCGCTCCGTAAACCGCCGCTACTTACATTATCCCTATGTACCCCTAATCTGCTGCCCTAAAATCGCCGACCCCTATATTATATTTATTAACCCCTAATCTGCCCCCCACAACGTCGCCTCCACCTGCCTACACTTATTAACCCCTAATCTGCCGACCGGACCTGAGCGCTACTATAATAAAGTTATTAACCCCTAATCCACCTCACTAACCCTATAATAAATAGTATTAACCCCTAATCTGCCCTCCCTAACATCGCCGACACCTAACTTCAATTATTAACCCCTAATCTGCCGACTGGAGCTCACCGCTATTCTAATAAATTTATTAACCCCTAAAGCTAAGTCTAACCCTAACACTAACACCCCCCTAAATTAAATATAATTTAAATCTAACGAAATTAATTAACTCTTATTAAATAAATTATTCCTATTTAAAGCTAAATACTTACCTGTAAAATAAATCCTAATATAGCTAAAATATAAATTATAATTATATTATAGCTATTTTAGGATTTATATTTATTTTACAGGTAACTTTGTATTTATTTTAACCAGGTACAATAGCTATTAAATAGTTAAGAACTATTTAATAGCTAAAATAGTTAAAATAATTACAAAATTACCTGTAAAATAAATCCTAACCTAAGTTACAATTAAACCTAACACTATACTATCAATAAATTAATTAAATAAACTACCTACAATTACCTACAATTAACCTAACACTACACTATCAATAAATTAATTAAATACAATTCCTACAAATAAATACAATTAAATAAACTAGCTAAAGTACAAAAAATAAAAAAGAACTAAGTTACAAAAAATAAAAAAATATTTACAAACATAATAAAAATATTACAACAATTTTAAACTAATTACACCTACTCTAAGCCCCCTAATAAAATAACAAAGCCCCCCAAAATAAAAAAATGCCCTACCCTATTCTATATTACTAAAGTTCAAAGCTCTTTTACCTTACCAGCCCTGAACAGGGCCCTTTGCGGGGCATGCCCCAAAGAATTCAGCTCTTTTGCCTGTAAAAAAAAACATACAATACCCCCCCCAACATTACAACCCACCACCCACATACCCGTAATCTAACCCAAACCCCCCTTAAATAAACCTAACACTAAGCCCCTGAAGATCTTCCTACCTTATCTTCACCCTGCCAGGTTCATCGATCCGTCCTGAAGAGCTCCTCCGATGTCCTGATCCAAGCCCAAGCGGGGGGCTGAAGAGGTCCATGATCCGGCTGAAGTCTTCATCCAAGCGGGAGCTGAAGAGGTCCATGATCCGGATGAAGTCTTCATCCAAGCGGGAGCTGAAGAGGTCCATGATCCGGATGAAGTCTTCTATCAACGGCATCTTCAATCTTATTTCTTCCGGATCCATCTTGCAGACTTCCGACGCGGAACATCCTCTTCTCCCGACGCCTACTAGCCGAATGACGGTTCCTTTAAGGGACGTCATCCAAGATGGCGTCCCTCGAATTCCGATTGGCTGATAGGATTCTATCAGCCAATCGGAATTAAGGTTGGAATATTCTGATTGGCTGATGGAATCAGCCAATCAGAATCAAGTTCAATCCGATTGGCTGATCCAATCAGCCAATCAGATTGAGCTCGCATTCTATTGGCTGTTTAATAGCTATTGTACCTGGTTAAAATAAATACAAAGTTACCTGTAAAATAAATATAAATCCTAAAATAGCTATAATATAATTATAATTTATATTGTAGCTATATTAGGATTTATTTTACAGGTAAGTATTTATCTTTAAATAGGAATAATTTATTTAATAAGAGTTAATTAATTTCGTTAGATGTAAATTATATTTAAGTTAGGGGGGTGTTAGTGTTAGGGTTAGACTTAGCTTTAGGGGTTAATACATTTATTAGAATAGCGGTGAGCTCCGGTCGGCAGATTAGGGGTTAATAAGTGTAGGCAGGTGGAGGCGACATTGTGGGGGGCAGATTAGGGGTTAATAAATATAATATAGGGGTCGGCGGTGTTAGGGGCAGCAGATTAGGGGTACATAAGGATAACGTAGGTGGCGGCGCTTTGCGGTCGGCAGATTAGGGGTTAATAAGTGTAGGTAGGTGGAGGGGACGTTGTGGGGGGCAGATTAGGGGTTAATAAATATAATATAGGGGTCGGCGGTGTTAGGGGCAGCAGATTAGGGGTACATAAGTATAACGTAGGTGGCGGTCGGCAGATTAGGGGTTAAAAAAAATTAATCGAGTTGCGGCGATGTGGGGGGGCCTCGGTTTAGGGGTACATAGGTAGTTTATGGGTGTTAGTGTACTTTAGAGCACAGTAGTTAAGAGCTTTATAAACCGGCGTTAGCCCAGAAAGCTCTTAACTACTGACTTTTTTCCTGCGGCTGGAGTTTTGTCGTTAGATGTCTAACGCTCACTTCAGACACGACTCTAAATACCGGAGTTAGAAAGATCCCATTGAAAAGATAGGATACGCAATTTACGTAAGGGGATCTGTGGCATGGAAAAGTCGCGGCTGAAAAGTGAGCATTAGACCCTATTTTGAGTGACTCCAAATACCGGCGGTAGCCTAAAACCAGCGTTAGGAGCCTCTAACGCTGGTTTTCACGGCTAACGCCAAACTCCAAATCTAGGCCTAAGTTACAAAAAATAAAAAAGAAATTATTAAAAAAAAAAAATTACAAATCCCCCCCCCCATATTAAAACCCACCACCCACACAACCAACCCTACTCTAAAACCCACTTAATACCCCCCTTAAAAAACCTAACACTAACCACTTGAAGATCACCTTACCCGGAGAAGTCTTCATCCAACCGGGCCGAAGTCCTCAACGAAGCCGGCAGAAGTCTTCATCCAAGCCGGGCGAAGCAGTCCTCCAGATGGGCAGAAGTCTTCATCCAGACGGCATCTTCTATCTTCATCCATCTGGCACGGAGCGGGTCCATCTTCAAGACATCTGACGTGGAGCATCCTCTTCATCCGACGGCTAACACTGAATGAAGGTTCCTTTAAATGACGTCATCCAAGATGGCGTCCCTTCAATTCCGATTGGCTGATAGAATTCTATCAGCCAATCGGAATTAAGGTAGAAAAAATCCTATTGGCTGATCCAATCAGCCAATAGGATTGAACTGGCATTCTATTGGCTGATAGGAACAGCCAATAGAATGCCAGCTGAATCCTATTGGCTGATTGGATCAGCCAATAGTATTGAACTTCAATCCTATTGACTGATTGCATCAGCCAATAGGATTTTTTCTACCTTAATTCCGATTGGCTTATAGAATTCTATTCTAAAGCCATTCGGAATTGAAGGGATGCCTTCTTGGATGACGTCATTTAAAGGAACCTTCATTCAGTGTTAGCCGTCGGATGAAGAGGATGCTCCGCGTCGGATGTCTTGAAGATGGACCCGCTCCGTGCCGGATGGATAAAGATAGAAGATGCATTCTGGATGAAGACTTCTGCCCGTCTGAAGGACCACTTCGCCCGGCTTGGATAAAGACTTCTCCCGGTAAGGTGATCTTCAAGGGGTTAGTGTTAGGTTTTTTTAATTGGGTATTGGGTGGGTTTTAGAGTAGGGATGGTTGTGTGGGTGGTGGGTTTTAATGTTGGGGGGATTTGTAATTTTTTTTACAGGTAAAAGAGCTGATTACTTTGGGGCACTGCCCCGTAAAAGGCCCTTTTAAGGGCTATTTGTAATTTAGTGTAGCGTAGGGCTTTTTTATTTTGGGGTGCTTTTTTATTTTGTTTGGGGGATTCGATTAGGTGTAATTAGTTTAAAAATCTTGTAATTTGTTTATTATTTTCTGTAATTTAGTGGGGTTTTTTTTGTACTTTAGTTAATTTTATTTAATTGTATTTAATTTAGGGAAATAATTTAATTATAATGTAGTGTTAGGTGTTAGTGTAACATAGGTTAGGTTTTATTTTACAGGTAAATTTGTCTTTATTTTAGCTAGGTAATTTATTAAATAGTTAATAACTATTTAGTAACTATTCTACCTAGTTAAAATAAATACAAACTTGCCTGTAAAATAAAAATAAACCCTACGCTAGCTACAATGTAACTATTAGTTATATTGTAGCTAGCTTAGGGTTTATTTTATAGGTAAGTATTTCGTTTTAAATAGGAGTAATATAGTTAATGATATGAATTTTACTTAGATTTATTTAAATTATATTTAAGTTAGGGGGGTTAGGGTTAGACTTAGGTTTAGGGGTTAATAAATTTAGAATAGTTGCGGCGACGTTGGGGGGCGGCAGATTAGGGGTTAATAAGTATAATATAGGTGGCGGCGATATCCGGGGCAGCAGATTAGGGGTTAATAGTTATAATGTAGGTGTAGGCGATGTCGGGGATGGCAGATTAGAGGTTAATAAGTGTAAGATTAGGGGTGTTTAGACTTGGGGTTCATGTTAGGGTGTTAGGTGTAGACATAATTATTATTATCTCCCCATATGAATCAATGGGGCTGCGTTACTGAGTTTTACGCTGCTTTTTTGCAGGTGCTAGACTTTTTTTCAGCCGGCTCTCCCTGTTGGTTCCTGTGGGGAAATCGTGCACAAGCACGTTACACCAGCTCACTGCTAATGTAAGCAGCGCTGGTATTGGAGTGAGATGTGGAGCAACATTTTGCTCAATGCTCACTTTTTGTCTGTTAACGCCGGGTTTGTAAAAATTCGTAATACCAGCGCTGTCTGTAAGTGAGCGGTGAGCATAAACTGCTCGTTAGCACTGCATAGCCTCTAACGTAAAACTCGTAATCTAGGTGTAAGTTTCCCATTGCCCTGAAAAGGGCATTTGGATGGGCATTGCCTTTAAAAGGGCATTTAGCTCTATTGCAGTCCAAACCCTAATCTAAAACTAAAACCCACCCAATACACCCTTAAAAAATCCTAACACTAACCCCTGAAGATCGACTTACAGATTTGAAGATCCGACATCCATCCTCCAAGAAGCCGGCAGAAGTCCTCATTGAAGCGGTCAAAGTCTTCATCAAGCCCACAGAAGTCTTCACCCAGATGGCATCTTCTATCTTCATCCATCTGGCGCGGATCATCTCCATCTTCTTACGTCTTCTTTGAAATGAATATTCCTTTAAATGATGTCATCCAAGATGGCGTCCCTTAAATTCCGATTGGCTGATAGAATTCTATCAGCCAATCGGAATTAAGGTTGAAAAAATCCTATTGGCTGGTGCAATCAGCCAATAGGATTGAGCTTTCAGCCTATTGGCTGATCCAATCAGCCAATAGGATTGAGCTCGCATTCTATTGGCTGATTGGATCAACCAATAGGATGAAAGCTCAATCCTATTGGCTGATTGTAACAGCCAATAGGATTTTTCCAACCTTAATTCCGATTGGATGACATCATTTAAAGGAACCTTAATTCCGAAGAAGACGTCGTAAGAAGAGGATGCTCCGCGTTGGATGTCTGGAAGATGGAGCCGCTCCGTGCTGGATGGATGAAGATAGAAGATGTCATCTGGGGCTTGGATGAAGACTTTGGCTGCTTCGATGAGGACTTCTGCTGGCTTCTTGGAGGATGGATGTCGGATCTTCAAAACTGTAAGTCGATCTTCAGGGGTTAGAGTTAGGATTTTTAAGGGTGTATTGGGTGGGTTTTAGTTTTAGATTAGGGTTTGGGCTGCAATAGAGCTAAATGCCCTTTTAAGGGCAATGCCCATCCAAATCCCCTTTTCAGGGCAATGGGGGGCTTAGGTTTTTTTTAGTTAGGTTTTTATTTGGGGGGGTTGGTTGTGTGGGTGGTGGGTTTTACTGTTGGGGGGATATTAGTATTTTTTTTACAGGTAAAAGAGCTGATTAGTAGTCTATTGTAGGGTAGGGTTTTTTTTAATTTTGGGGGGCTTTTTTTTTTGATAGGGCCCTTAGATTAGGTGTAATTAGTTTAAAGATCTTGCACTTTGTTTTTATTTTCTGTAATTTAGTGGGGTTTTTTTTGTAATTTAGCTAATTTTATTTCATTTATTTAATTATATTTAATTTAGGTAATTTATTTAATTTCTTTGATAATTTCTTTTATATTTTTTGTAACAGTGTTTATTTTTTGTATAACTTCGTGTTTGTTATTTTTTGCAACTTAGTTGTTAGTTTTTTGTAATTTAGTTATTTTTTTGTGTAGATTTAAATTATTTGAGCAGGTTAGGTGTTTAAATATGTAATATAGTTAATTTAATTTGTAGTTTAATGTAATTTTAGTATAAAAGTTAGGGTAGATTAATAATTTAATATAGTTTAATGTAATTTTAGTATAAAAGTTAGGTTGGATTAATTTTTATTTTATTATAGTTTAATGTCATTTTATTCTAATAGTTAGGGTAGGTTAATTATTAATTTAATATAGTTTAATGTAATTTTATTATATTAGTTAAGGTAGGTTAATTATTAGTTTAATATAGTTTAATGTAATTTTAGTATAATAGTTAGGGTAGGTTAATTATTAGTTTAATTTAATTCTAAAGGTAAGTTTAAATTTATTATAAGATAGGGATGAGTTAAAATTTAATATAAAGTTAGCGGGTTGTTAGGTTTAGGTGTTAATAGGTTAATTTAGTTTTTGGCGATGTGGGGGGCTGGCGGTTTAGGGGTTAATAACTTTATTTAGTTGCGGCGGGGTCCGGGAGTGGCGGGATAGGGGTTAAACATTTTAGTATAGTGGCGGTGCTTAGTGACAGTATACAAATAAAGCTGGGAAAAAGCCGAATAGCAGTGAGATCGATGACTGTTAGTTAACAACAGTCTGCTGCTCATCGCCCCATACTTGATGCGTGGCTTTTTGACAGCTTTTTTGTTAAATATGGAGAACGTATTCAGGTCCGCGGCAGCGATGTTAGGTGATGTCAGGCGAGCGTATTGGTGCCGGCGAATGCAGCACAGTTGACGGCTTGATAAGTAGGCCTCCTTGAGTGGAGAATAAAAAAAAACTGTTAATGTTTCACAGATGGAGGCAGCAGAATTTGGTGTGGCTGGATGTGAGACGTAAAAGAGAGGGCAGGGTCAAATAGAATTTGGTAGCAAGGTTAAATTTACCTTTAGGGAATCCTGAGACTCCAATGCACAGATATTTTTTTAGAGAATTTTGTCTGCACAGAGAGCTTTGAGATTTGGGTGTTGAGCCTTGAGGTGCAGTAACATTGAGATAGTGAGAAGGGTGTGTAGAAGGTACCCGAGAATAAGGTGCTGAACAAGCAGTTAGAGGGAGATTTAATTAATGATAGGACAATATAACAATTGCCTAGATTCATAAAAACTGTTTGCTAAACTATCCTCAACAGAGCAGCAACTCAAATAGTGTGCAATTCAAAGAGATTTGCACCCACTCCTCTTTATAGATACAAGTTCAGCTCCATTATAATCAATAAAGCCACATCTCTCTTCCAACTGTTCACTTCTCATCACTAAGTACAAGTTTATCTGTGAAGGATACCAGCATCACAAAAATGTTTTCAAAAACTTACAGAACACACAAATTAGAATAGGAAAACAATCATCCTCTATGCAAACAGTCCATTCTGTATTACACACAGAAAAAAATGTGAAAAACAAAAAGAAGACAAACGCGTCAGTTTTGCAATAGTGAGATATGAGACTGCACGTGCTTCCATGTTTAATAAATGTTTATTTTAAAAATATGTAAAATAACACACATCATGATTTGATATAATTGGTTATTTATAAACAAAAATATTTAAAAAAATGTTCATAAACTGATAATGGGTCAGATTACAAGTGGGACACAATTAGTGATTTCGCTCGCGTTCTAACTGCACTAGAAGTAATCTAAACGGAACACATATTCTCAAGTGCGCTAACCCAACATTAAGAGATGAATATTTCACACTCCAATATTCTTCACATATGTTCTATTTATTCATAAATACATATTTCTATATATATCTGATGGTATTTTGGTACAATATATATCTATACTTATACTTCTATACGATTATATATAGGTATAGATATATGCAGATATATATAGAAATATCTATTTAGAAATACTTAGAACATATTTCACTATGTGCAGAACACTGGATTGTGAATTATTTACAGTAAATACATAGTTAAAACACTTTATTAAAAATGAGTATTGCATTAATATTCTTTTACATGTTTTCATGTACTTGACAGCAAAGGGCTCCAATTCACTTATATATATGTCTATATGTATACATATTAATGTATGTGTTTATATATGTACACATATAAATACATAAATACAAAAGATCGGCTTTTTGCACTCGTCTGGTTAGCGCCTGAGTGAAAACAGTTTACTTTATACTAATAATACGAGCTTAACCCGACATGAGCATAATGCTTACTTCTAGCACAGTTAACGCTCGAGCTGGAGCGCTAATTAGCGCTCCACTTGACCCAAATTACAAATTATTCCATGATTGAATATTAGGCAAAACAAAATTAGTTTTTTTTGGGTTTTTTTTGTGATGAACAATTTGTCCAAAATGATTATTTTTTTACTTTGAAGATGATGATTTTTCTCTTTTGAAGTAGGCTTTATTTAGCAAGGTGTAGTATGCTCTAGAAATCGCATTCTTGCTCTATAATTCATTTCAGAAAATTGATAAAATTAGTAATGGGTGTGTTACAGGCCAGCAAAACATAAAGACAGATGTTGTCTTTCCTTGGCCAGCTGAATTTCCCATGTAATGTTACCTCTCAGGAGAGGAAATTTGTCAATAATCTACAAAAACCTTACTCGCTGCCAAAATGTCCTTTTTATTTAGTTATCAAAAGAGATAAATGAAAGGCATAAAAAAATTAAATATTTCTCTATTGCAAATCTTTAGTTTCTCATTACAGTCATTTTCATAGATTACTTCTTGCTACATATGTCCTGATTTTTGTGGTGCCAATATTTCCCCAAGATTTTTAAATGCTTAGATGAAAACTTCACTGTAGATGGAAAATATGAATGTGTAAATTTTATTAATCATTTTAGTTTTCCGTTACAGAGCTTCAGGCATCTTCAGTGAGTTATTAGGTGATAAAACATCAGAGAACGGCTTTGACAAAAAAAAAAATACTGTTCGTTTGACATGATACAGGATATGGAGCATAGTGCAGTTAAACAGATTCTTCTATTTAGGAAGATTAGGAACAGAAAAATTGGGAATAGAAAATAAGCAATTAGCTAATATTTTAAAGAGTGCCAACTCACAAGTTTAAGACTTTGTAACAGAATAAAATGAATGGACATAAGGCTATGTTTGCACAAGCAGAAGATGTTGGTATGAAGTTCATTTTTACTCTTTTATTCAGTAATTCCATGTCCATCAATATTGTCGGGTCGACATCGTCTTGAGTCATTATTTTGCAATTATGATATTAAAGAAAAGAAAAATAATCAGAGACTGTATTGCCTGAAAAAAAACTGTGATCTCAAGTCTTATTAGCTATGTTACAGCAAAATGATGTCTCTCAGGTATCTTCCAGCTTATTTGTGCTGGTGTTTTTGTTCTACAAAATAGTATGTAAACTAGTTCTTTATTTAAAAAGTTTATTATAAATAGGGTTGTCTAGGTGCCCCTCCATTTGTTTTGCAATGTAAAAGAGTATTGGGACCTTTAGGGGTTTGGGGATGGTTATAGATGTAGGTTGGATGTGCGTAGTGTTAGGTGTTGGAAATAGATGTTGGGTCCAAATAAAGGGTTGATTGGCACCAATTGCTGCATTAGGTAGACATGGTAACTTACAGATGCAATAATGTTGATGATACATTCCCAACGCAGATCACTAATGTCTTTCTTGGTATTAGCCAACTCTAAAAAAGACGTGTTCTTAAAAAGACTGAAATGCATTTACAATAAGTATTAGAATGGCCTTCCAAGAAAATGGTCAACATTGTTCCTAATTTAAAATGAATATGTGTTTGATTCATAGCTCATATGTTTGGGGTTTTTAAATGTGAGTGGTTATTTGGCTTGTGTTTTTATTTTCACTTTTAATAAAAACTGTATTACGCTATATACCCTCTTTTCATTTTATATTTGGTCTAACACTCCGGAAACTACGGGGGAGTTACTTTGGAATCAAGCCTGCTATCTGCACACCATACTCCAGGGAGACAAGAAGCCATATATCATCCTGACACTGATGCAAATCACTTATGGAGGATTAGCACTAGATGCGGCAACTTACCTCATATGATTGGGGTAATTTCTAGTAAGTGCACACCCATCAGCTTTCTTCTTTTTTGTTAATTATTTTTGCTTTTGAACATTGCTACCTATCACTACAGTTGTACTGAATAATTACACACACACCTTTAAGACTTTATTGAAGCAGTATTTTTTATTATGATGTGTTTGAATAATATGTCATTTCCTAAATAAGTTTTGTTAATAAGCAAATGTGTATATCTATACACTTATTTCTTTATTTTAATTGTGGTTTGGAACAAGTGCTATCTCAAACCCCTCTCTTCCACAACCTATTTTTCTAGGCTTTTAATCATTTTAGTTTTTAAGCCTGTGAATTAACACCTGAGATTAAAGCAACATATTCTAAATTTTAGCCTTTTCTCTAAAGTGAGCTTTGATAGCGCAGACACCAGGGCAGCGTATCCCCCCCCCACCTGGCAACAGAGTGGGTGTGATATTCTAATACTTTGTACATATAAATATTATAAATATATATTCAGTTTTTTATTAAATTGCTGACTTCAGACTCACTAGCTGTTACAGGATTGCTTTCTATTTTATGAGTTAAGAGAGGCAGGCTGATGTTGATTTGCTCTTTAATATCTTAGCATTTTTTTTACTAAGTAGAATCAAATACCTTCCACTAGTGTTAGGGGTTTTTCAGGTTTCCAGAGGAAAAAAATGACACCCTAAATTTAAGAAATGCTCTGTTGCCTATAAGAGTGGTACCAGTGTTTATAGGTTTTAGCATGCTTTTTCTTAAATTAACATTCTTACACATTCCCAAGACCAACAGAGGCTAATTCCAGCCCTGAAGATTGAAATCCAGATGTTCTGATTTAGATTTCCATAGAATCAGAACAGCATGTATGGGATTCACCAATCCCTTAATGGCTGCGCCGTTAGCAGATTAGGAAAATATCTGTTTCCACTAAAACACATATCGGCCCAAAAGTAAAGTTGGAATCAACACCTTAGCTTTGTGAAATAAGTATAAACCACAGTGATCCTGGAGGTGGGAAGAAAATTGTGTTTGGGACAAAATTTTTGTTATGAATATTCAGTTTTCGTTTAGTTAAAAACAAAACTAAAATCAAATTTAAACATTTACATTAATTTTCATTAAATCAATGTAAATGTTTCAAAGCTAGAGCTGAAAAATTTTCCTGTAACTACATACTTACCCTAACGCGCTCTGAGGTAACCTGATCGATCCTCTTCTTGCCAGAGTCCTGGCAGCGCTAACAGGAAACTTAGCCATTCGGCTCCCAGGACCTGCACTATATTTAGTGCCAAGCACGCAAAGACTCCTATTAGCATGGTCAGGGACCTGGCAAGAAGAGGACTGTGTTATAGCACTCACCAGACTACGTTAAGGTAAGAATTAAGCCTTTAAAATTAATTTAAAGGAAACTAATAAATACTGGCAAATCTCATCAGTATTTTTTCTTTTTCTTTAAATCTTTCTGGTTTTCATTCGTATATTCATTTTCGCCTACAAAAACAAAAATCTAATTTTTGGGAAAAATATGCATTTTTCCAAAAACAAAGCTCTAAGTTGGTGTGCCAATAAATAAATATGCACTAGTGTTCAAAAGTTGTGGTCACTTAGAAATTTCCTTGTTTTCAAAAGAAAAGCAATTTTTTTGTCCATTAAAATAACATCAAATTGATTAAAAATACAGTGTAAACATTGTTAATGTTGTAAATGGCTATTGTAGCTCATTTTTAATGGAATATCTACATAGAGTTACAGAGGCCTATTATCAGTAATCATCTGTTCTGTGTTCCAATGGCACGTGGTGTTTGCTAATCCAAGGTCATCATTTAAAAAGACTAATTGATCATTAGAAAACCCTTTTGCAATTATGTTTGCACAGCTGAAAACTCTTGTGCTGATTAAAGCAATAAAACTGGCCCGCGTTAGACTAGTTGAGTAACTGGTGCATCTTCAATTGTGGGTTTAATTAAAGGCTCAAGATTATCAGAAACAAAGGACTTTCTTCTGAAACTCGTCACTCTATTCTTGTTCTGACAAATGAAGACTATTCCATGCGAGAAATTGCCAAGAAACTAAAAATTTTGTACAACGCTGTGTACTATTCCTTTCACAGAACAGTGAAAACTGGCTCTAACCAGAATAGAAGGAGGAGTAGGAGGCCGTTGTGCACAACTGAGCAAGAGGACAAAAACTGTTTGAGAAACAGATGCCTCACAGGTACTTAAATGGCAGCTTCATTATAAAGTACCTGCAAAACGCCAGTCAAAACATCAACAGTATATAGGCTACTCCAGAGTTGCAAAGAAAAAGCCATATCTTAGACTGGCCAATAGAAAAGAAAGAATTGAGATGAAAAAAAAAGAACACAGACAGTGGACAGAGGAAGATTGGAAAACATTTTATGGAAAGACTAATCTAAGTTTGAGGTGTTCGGAATAAAAAGAAAAACATTCATGAGATGCAGATCAAGGGGCATATTTATCAATCTCTGTATGGAGCTTGATGCCCCGTGTTTCTAGCGAGCCTTCAGGCTCGCCGGAAACACAAGTTATGAAGCAGCGGTCTAAAGACCGCTGCTCCATAACCTGTCCGCCTGCTCTGAGGCGGCGGACAGACATTGCCAGAAATCATCCCGATCTAATAGAATCGGGTTGATTGATACCCCCTGCTAGCGGCCGATTGGCAGTGAATCTGCAGGGGGCGGCATTGCACCAGCAATTCACAAGAACTGCTGGTGCAATGATAAATGCTGACAGTGTATGCTGTCGGATTTATTGATGTGCAGCGGACATGATCCGCAATATCGGATCATGTCCGCTCGCACAATGATAATTCGGCCCCCAAATGAAAAGATGCTGAAGTAGTGCTTGACGCCATCTGTCAGCAATGGTGGACGTAATGCAATGGTCTGGGGGTACTTTGGTGGGGGTAAAGTGGGATATTTATACAGTGTAAAGCGACCTTTAATGGACATAAAACCCAATTTTTTTTCTTTCATGATTTAGATCGAACATAACATTTAAAAAAAAAATTCTAATTTACTTCTGTCATCAAATTTTCTTAGTTTTCTTGTTATCCTTTGTGGAAAAGCTGAAATGTAAGCTCAAGAGTGTGCATGTGTCTGCAGCACTATATAGCAGCAGTTTTATAGCAGTGTTATACATTAGCAGGGGCACTAGATGGCAGCACTATTTCCTGTTGTGTAGTGCTTCAGGCATGTTCACACTACCTTCCTAGGTATCTCTTTAACAAAGAATGACATGAGAATGAAAACAACTTGATAATAGAAGTAAATTGGAAACTTTTTAAAAATTGTATCCTCTATCTGAATCATGAAAGAAATTTTTTGGGTTTAATGTTCCTTTAAAGAAGGAAGGCTGTCACTACATTTTGCAACGCCATGCCCTGTGGATGGTGCTTGATTAAAGCCCATTTCCTCCTACAACAGGACAATGACTGAAAAACAACTCCAAACAATGCAAGAACAATTTAGGGAAGAATCAATCAGCTGCTATTCTGTCTGTAATGGAATGGCCAGCACAGTCACTAAATCTCAACCCTATTGAGCGGTTGTGGGGCCACAAAAGAAGTGTACATCAAGCCAACTTAACTTTGTCAGGTACTTTAGGAAGCATGGGGTGAAATCTATTTATATAACTTCAACAAACTGACAACTAGAATGACAAAGGTCGTCAAGGCTGTAATTGCTGAAGGATTTTTTTGACGAAAGCAAAGTTTGAAGGGCACAATTATTATTTCACCTAACATTCATTATTTCTAACCTTGTCAATAACTATATTTCCTGTTCAAACTTATTTCATGTATGTTTTCATGGAAAATAAGGAAATGTTTAAAGGGCCATAATACCCAAATGTTTAAACACTTGAAAGTGATGCAGCATAGCTGTAAAAAGCTGACTAGAAAATATCTCCTGAACATCTCTATGTAAAAAAGAAAGATATTTTACCTCAAAAGTTTCTCAGTAGCCACCTCCCATTGTATAGGATTTCTAAGCAGCATTTTAGTGTGTCTGTCCTGGGACATCTTAGGGGATGAGCCTCGTGAACTCTCATATTATTTCACCAATCAGGTAAAGGAAGCTTACTATGAAATCTCATGAGAGTTAAGTCAAATCTGATGAGATCACAGTAAGAGTTCATGACCTCAGCACTGCTGATGCTGATTGGCTGCTGTTCATTTCTTCATTTTTTTTTTATATTTTTACCTGCAGCTGGGAGCAGCTGAGTATAACTTTTTACACAGCACTTACTCTGGTGAGCTGAGGAAATTGTGAGGTAAAATATCTTCTTTTTTTACATAGAGATGCTCAGGTGATATTTTCCTGTCAGCTTTTTCCAGTTATACTGCATCAGTTTCAAGTGATTTAGCATATGAGTATTATGTCCCTTTAAGTGACACCAAACTTTTGAACACCTGTGTATATCTATCTATCTATCTATCTATCTATCTATCTATCTATCTATATATCTATCTGTCTGTATGTCTGACTCTCTGTCTGTCTGTCTGCCTTGCTATCTATCTATCTATCTATCTATCTGTCTGTCTATCTATCTATCTATCTATCTATCTATCATCTGTCTGTCTGTCTGTCGGTCTGTCGGTCTATCTATCTATCTATCTATCTATCTATCTATCTATCTATCTATCATCTATCTGTCTGTCTATCTATCTATCTATCTATCAATCATCTATCTGTCTGTCTGTCTGTCTGTCTGTCTGTTTGTCTGTCTATCTGTCTATCTATCTATCTATCTATCTATATATCTATCTATCTATCTATATCTTATGAATATGTTGATATTTAGAAATACAGGTAAATGAATGGTAAAATGTGTTGGAAAGCCTTGAAGGGAATGTTTCTGCTTGTTTTGTACTTAACCCCCATAGTTTGGCCCTCCTTACTTTTAGGTTAACATAAAATGACATTATTCTCTATATGTATTTGTATACTGTATATGTTAATTCATTTTATTTTTATTTTATTATAGTCTATGCCAAGAACAGGGTTTTAATGTTTGGGGTTGGGTTTACATGGCAGCCCATACTCAGGTAATCAAATATTTTAAGGAAATGCCTTTGATTAAATAAACGCTATTTAAAATATTATTTTTAAAAAACCTATTTGATTGTTGAATCTTTCATCAGACTTATTTCAATCTCCTTTTTCTATTCTACTACATTTGAAAATGTTGCTAGTTTTCACTAGATAACATTTTTCTTTATATCATTTACAGAAATTGATGTATTTGTTCTACTTGGTAAATTTGCATCACTTGACCCTTTGACAACATCCCCTGCCATCTAAGTATCAATATTCTCTTTATAACCTAAATTGATGTATAACAACTGACACAGTATTTTCAGTGACAGAGCACAATTTGCATATAATAAGTTTTCCTATTGCAAGGTCATTATATTGCCTCAATAAATATCCTGCCGCAATAAATGTTAGTACCATGTTATATAGGTATCAGTGCTATTCCCTTACATTAGGCCACTGATACTACAGTGACCCCTACCTCAATGAATTTCATAGAGCCCCACTGCTATTTACATTACGCACCCCCAATCCCCCTACCAATCTGTGACTTTCTCAACTTCTATTAACTCTAATCCCACTGCTCTTTGCCCCAGCATTCAACCTCTTACCCCCAGGGATTCCCCCACTCCATCTAGTCCCTTCCTAAATGAACTGCAATTAACCCCTAGACCCATAAACAGATATGGGGGCCTATTTGCTATGGTGTGAGCGGACATGATCCAATATAGCAGATCATGTCCGCTGCACATCGATAAATGCCGACAGCATACGCTGACGGCATTTATCATTGCACCAGCAGTTCTTGTAAACTGCTTGTGCAATGCTGCCCCCCTGCAGATTTGCGGCCGCTAGCAGGGGGTATCAATTAACCCGATCATATTCGATTGGGTTGATTTCTGTCCGCTGCCTCAGAGCAGGCGGACAAATTATGGAGCAGCGGTCTGTAGACCGCTGCTTCATAACTTCTGTTTCTGGCGCGCCTGAAGGCTCGCCGGAAACACGGGGCATCAAGCTCCATACGGAGCTTGATAAATATGCCCCCTAATCTCATCTGCATCCTCCGGTGTTATTTCTTTTCTTCCCCAAATGCCAATTAATTTGTACAGTGCACCCCTAAATTCCCTTAACCTGTGTATCCCTAAACATTTTTTAAGAAACAATAAAACTAGTTAATAATAGAACATTTGCAATATGGAACATGCCAAAATACTAGAGTCTTACAGTATCTAATGATACTTACAAATAAAATCAATATTTAAGTTATGGTGGAGATAAAAGTATGGAACTAAAATTCTCAATTTCATGAAAGAACCATTAAATGTGTAGTTTATTAGCACATCCAGGCAAGTCTCACCACTCACTTTTCTGACAAAAGTATTCTGTATACATTGTTTTGAATGCACCAGAGAAATCTGGGTAACACATGTAAATGATATATACATCTCACAGTTTTTCCTCCCTGACTTTTTTAACCACAGAATTCCTATATGTTGTCAGGATATCTGTGAATGTTATTAAATGATATATATTTATATAAATGTATATAAATTATATATATATATATATATATATATATATACATACATATATATATATATATATATATATATATATATATATATATTGTTTAATATATAGATGGTAGTGTACACCAAATAATTCATTTTATTTGTAAAACTCCAGATGTCACTGTAACAGACCAACCCCCCTCTCATTCATCAAAGTATTTGTTTGCATAGGTCCTAGAACTATAAGAGATAAGGTCACATCTAAAGAGCCTTTGATCACTGTCTCAGAAGAGAGGTAACTTCTAATGGATCATTATTGGATAGCCTTCCCAGATTTAAATCTCTCAAATAATTTAGCCTAAGAAAGTAATTTCAAAGATCAGGCAGTTATTTCAAAGAAGATGTCACCATGTGGCTGCTCTGTTGGAAGTTGATTTCCTGCCCATGATGGGTAATAAACTTGTCAGACGCCTGTAAATAAACAGACATGGCCTAAGTGTATGCAAGAGTTGATTGCCTCTGCTGTGTTGAATCCTAAATGAAATATAGATGCTGACAAGAGAGGTTTATTAATGCTAAAAGTTATAGGCCTAGATTTAGAGTTCGGCGGTAGCCGTGAAAACCAGCGTTAGAGGCTCCTAACGCTGGTTTTGGCCGCCCGCTGGTATTTGGAGTCAGTGATTAAAGGGTCTAACGCTCACTTTGCAGCCGCGACTTTTCCATACCGCAGATCCCCCTACGCCATTTGCGTATCCTATCTTTTCAATGGGATCTTTCTAACGCCGGTATTTAGAGTCGTTTCTGCAGTGAGCGTTAGAGCTCTAACGACAAGATTCCAGCCGCCTGAAAATAGCAGGAGTTAAGAGCTTTCTGGCTAACGCCGGTTTATAAAGCTCTTAACTACTGTGCTCTAAAGTACACTAACACCCATAAACTACCTATGTACCCCTAAACCGAGCTCCCCCCACACCGCCGCCACTCGATTAAAAATTTTAACCCCTAATCTTCCGACCGCCACCTACGTTATACTTATGTACCCCTAATCTGCTGCCCCTAACCCCGCCGACCCCTATATTACATTTATTAACCCCTAATCTGCCCCCCACAACATCGCCGCCAGCTACTTACAATAATTAACCCCTAATCTTCCGACCGCAAAGCGCCGCCACCTACGTTATCCCTATGTACCCCTAATCTGCTGCCCCTAACACCGCCGACCCCTATATTATATTTATTAACCCCTAACCTGCCCCCCTCAACGTCGCCGACACCTGCCTACACTTATTAACCCCTAATCTGCCGAGCGGACCTGAGCGCTACTATAATAAAGTTATTAACCCCGAATCCGCCTCACTAACCCTATCATAAATAGTATTAACCCCTAATCTGCCCTCCCTAACATCGCCGACACCTACCTTCAATTATTAACCCCTAATCTGACGACCGGAGCTCACCGCTATTCTAATAAATGTATTAACCCCTAAAGCTAAGTCTAACCCTAACACTAACACCCCCCCTAACTTAAATATAATTTTAATCTAACGAAATAAATTAACTCTTATTAAATAAATTAATCCTATTTAAAGCTAAATACTTACCTGTAAAATAAACCCTAATATAGCTACAATATAAATTATAATTATATTATAGCTATTTTAGGATTAATATTTATTTTACAGCTAACTTTGTATTTATTTTAACTAGGTACAATAGCTATTAAATAGTTAAGAACTATTTAATAGTTACCTAGTTAAAATAATAACAAAATTACCTGTAAAATAAATCCTACCCTAAGATATAATTAAACCTAACACTACCCTATCAATAAAATAATTAAATAAACTACCTACAATTACCTACAATTAATCTAACACTACACTATCAATAAATTAAATAAACACAATTGCTACAAATAAATACAATTAAATAAACTAGCTAAAGTACAAAAAATAAAAAAGAACTAAGTTACAGAAAATAAAAAAATATTTACAAACATAAGAAAAATATTACAACAATTTTAAACTAATTACACCTACTCTAAGCCCCCTAATAAAATAACAAAGCCCCCCAAAATAATAAATTCCCTACCCTATTCTAAATTAAAAAAGTTACAAGCTCTTTTACCTTACCAGCCCTGAACAGGGCCCTTTGCGGGGCATGCCCCAAGAAGTTCAGCTCTTTTGCCTGTAAAAAAAAACATACAATACCCCCCCCCAACATTACAACCCACCACCCACATACCCCTAATCTAACCCAAACCCCCCTTAAATAAACCTAACACTAATCCCCTGAAGATCTTCCTACCTTGTCTTCACCATCCAGGTATCACCGATCCGTCCTGGTTCCAAGATCTTCATCCAACCCAAGCGGGGGTTGGCGATCCATAATCCGGTGCTGAAGAGGTCCAGAAGAGGCTCCAAAGTCTTCATCCTATCCGGGAAGAAGAGGCGATCCGGACCGGCAACCATCTTGATCCAAGCGGCATCTTCTATCTTCATCCGATGACGACCGGCTCCATCCTGAAGACCTCCACCGCGGACCCATCTTCTTCCGGCGACGTCCAACTGCAGAATGACGGTTCCTTTAAGGGACGTCATCCAAGATGGCGTCCCTCGAATTCCGATTGGCTGATAGGATTCTATCAGCCAATCGGAATTAAGGTAGGAATATTCTGATTGGCTGATGGAATCAGCCAATCAGAATCAAGTTCAATCCGATTGGCTGATCCAATCAGCCAATCAGATTGAGCTCGCATTCTATTGGCTGATCGGAACAGCCAATAGAATGCGAGCTCAATCTGATTGGCTGATTGGATCAGCCAATCGGATTGAACTTGATTCTGATTGGCTGATTCCATCAGCCAATCAGAATATTCCTACCTTAATTCCGATTGGCTGATAGAATCCTATCAGCCAATCGGAATTCGAGGGACGCCATCTTGGATGACGTCCCTTAA
This sequence comes from Bombina bombina, assembly GCF_027579735.1. Classification (NCBI taxonomy): domain Eukaryota; kingdom Metazoa; phylum Chordata; class Amphibia; order Anura; family Bombinatoridae; genus Bombina; species Bombina bombina. Next base: position 187,465,770 of record NC_069509.1, read on the forward strand.
AGGAACCGTCATTCTGCAGTTGGACGTCGCCGGAAGAAGATGGGTCCGCGGTGGAGGTCTTCAGGATGGAGCCGGTCGTCATCGGATGAAGATAGAAGATGCCGCTTGGATCAAGATGGTTGCCGGTCCGGATCGCCTCTTCTTCCCGGATAGGATGAAGACTTTGGAGCCTCTTCTGGACCTCTTCAGCACCGGATTATGGATCGCCAACCCCCGCTTGGGTTGGATGAAGATCTTGGAACCAGGACGGATCGGTGATACCTGGATGGTGAAGACAAGGTAGGAAGATCTTCAGGGGATTAGTGTTAGGTTTATTTAAGGGGGGTTTGGGTTAGATTAGGGGTTTGTGGGTGGTGGGTTGTAATGTTGGGGGGGGGGTATTGTATGTTTTTTTTTACAGGCAAAAGAGCTGAACTTCTTGGGGCATGCCCCGCAAAGGGCCCTGTTCAGGGCTGGTAAGGTAAAAGAGCTTGTAACTTTTTTAATTTAGAATAGGGTAGGGAATTTATTATTTTGGGGGGCTTTGTTATTTTATTAGGGGGCTTAGAGTAGGTGTAATTAGTTTAAAATTGTTGTAATATTTTTCTTATGTTTGTAAATATTTTTTTATTTTCTGTAACTTAGTTCTTTTTTATTTTTTGTACTTTAGCTAGTTTATTTAATTGTATTTATTTGTAGGAATTGTGTTTAATTAATTTATTGATAGTGTAGTGTTAGGTTAATTGTAGGTAGTTTATTTAATTATTTTATTGATAGGGTAGTGTTAGGTTTAATTATATCCTAGGTTAGGATTTATTTTACAGGTAAATTTGTTATTATTTTAACTAGGTAACTATTAAATAGTTCTTAACTATTTAATAGCTATTGTACCTAGTTAAAATAAATACAAAGTTACCTGTAAAATAAATATTAATCCTAAAATAGCTATAATATAATTATAATTTATATTGTAGCTATATTAGGGTTTATTTTACAGGTAAGTATTTAGCTTTAAATAGGATTAATTTATTTAATAAGAGTTAATTTATTTCGTTAGATTAAAATTATATTTAAGTTAGGGGGGTGTTAGTGTTAGGGTTAGACTTAGCTTTAGGGGTTAATACATTTATTAGAATAGCGGTGAGCTCCGGTCGTCAGATTAGGGGTTAATAAGTGTAGGTAGGTGTCGGCGACGTTGTGGGGGGCAGATTAGGGGTTAATAAATATAACATAGGGGTCGGCGATGTTAGGGCAGCAGATTAGGGGTACATAGGGATAACGTAGGTTGCGGCGGTTTACGGAGCGGAAGATTAGGGGTTAATAATAATATGCAGGGGTCAGCGATAGCGGGAGTGGCAGATTAGGGGTTAATAAGTGTAAGGTTAGGGGTGCTTAGACTCGGGGTACATGTTAGAGTGTTAGGTGCAGACGTAGGAAGTGTTTCCCCATAGGAAACAATGGGGCTGCGTTAGGAGCTGAACGCTGCTTTTTTGCAGGTGTTAGGTTTTTTTTCAGCTCAAACAGTCCCATTGTTTCCTATGGGGGAATCGTGCACGAGCACGTTTTTGATGCTGGCCGCGTCCGTAAGCAACTCTGGTATCGAGAGTTGCATTTGCGGTAAAAATGCCCTACGCTCCTTTTTTGGAGCCTAACGCAGCATTTGTTTTAACTCTCGATACCAGAGTTAAATTTATGGTGCGGCCAGAAAAAAGCCCGCGGAGCGTTAACAGCCCTTTTACCGCCGAACTCTAAATCTAGGCCATAGTATGTTAAATAATCACTTTATAAGGATGTATTAAATTGTTAGCAATATTGATGATGAGATCTGAATTTGCGGTTGTTTGCTGCCCCCTAGGGGATTAAAACTGGTATGACAGCCAAATGAACTGTTTAAAACACATGCAAATCCAAAGGGTGGACCAGGGAAAAGCACCGGATAAAGGGCCAGTCCAAATTCTGTGGGAGTGATTAAAGAAACGGGGGGAGGAATTATTTATTCTTGGAATAAAGGTCCAGACAGCTCACTGCTAAAGGGGACAGACTAAAAGGAGTATTAACTTTTGGAGAGAAAATACATAGGCCCCTACTTATCAAGCCATTGACTTTCTTGCATTCGACGGCACCAATACGCTCGCCTAATATCGCTGCCGTGGACCTGAATACGTTCGCCAAAATTATCAAGAAAGCTGTCAAAAAGCTGCACACCAAGTACGGTGCGATGAGCAGCGGACTGTTGTTAACTAACAGTCTTCGATCTCGCTACTCATCGGCTTATTCGCAGCTTTCTTGCTACCCTGTCACTAAGCACCCACACTATACTATACTGTTTTACCCCCTAAACTGCCGCTCCCGGAGCCCTCCGCAACTAAATAAAGTTATTAACCCCTAAACCGCCGCTCCCGGAGCCCCCCACAACTAAATAAAGTTATTAACCCCTAAACTGCTGCTCCCGGATCCCCCCGCAACTAAATAAAGTTATTAACCCATAAACTGCCGCTCCCGGAGCCCACCGCAACTCTAATAAAGTGTTTAACCCCTAAACCACCGCTCCCAGAGCTCACCAACACCTACATTATATTATATTACACCTAATCTAATCCCCCTAATAAAATAAAAAAGCCCCCCAAAATAATAAAAAGTCCTACCCTATACTAAATTACAAATAGCCCTTAAAAGGGCCTTTTGCGGGGAATTGCTCCAAAGTAATCAGCTCTTTTACCTGTAAAAAAAAGTACAAATCCCACCCAACATTACAACCCACCACCCACACACCCAACTCTAAAACCCACCCAATCCCCCCTTAATAAAACCTAACACTTCCCCCTTGAAGATCACCCTACCTTGAGACATCTTCACCCAGCCGGGCACAAGTGGTCCTCCAGACCGACGACTACCCGACGAATGAATATTCCTTTAAATGACATCATCCAAGATGGCGTCCCTTGAATTCCGATTGGCTGATAGAATTCTATCAGCCAATCGGAATTAAGGTAGGAAAAATCCTATTGGCTGATGCAATCAGCCAATAGGATTGAGCTCGCATTCTATTGGCTGTTCCAATCAGCCAATAGAATGCGAGCTCAATCCTATTGGCTGATTGGATCAGCCAATAGGATTGAACTTCAATCCTATTGGCTGATTGCATTAGCCAATAGGATTTTTCCTACCTTAATTCTGATTGGCTGATAGAATTCTATCAGCCAATCAGAATTCAAGGGACGCCATCTTGGATGACGTCATTTAAAGGAATATTCATTCGTCGGGTAGTCGTCGGTCTGGATGGATGCTCCGCGTCGGATGTCTTAAAGATGGAGCCGCTCCTCGCCGGATGGATGAAGATAGAAGGGGGTAGTGTTAGGTTTTATTAAGGGGGTATTGGGTGGGTTTTAGAGTAGGGTTGGGTGTGTGGGTGGTGGGTTGTAATGTTGGGGGGTATTGTACTTTTTTTTACAGGTAAAAGAGCTGATTACTTTGGGGCAATGCCCCGCAAAAGGCCCATTTAAGGGCTATTTGTAATTTAGTATAGGGTAGGGCTTTTTATTATTTTGGGGGGCTTTTTTATTTTATTAGGGGGATTAGATTAGGTGTAATTAATTTTAAAATTTTTTAATTATTTTATTATTTTCTGTAATTTAGTGTGTGTTTTTTTGTACTTTAGTTAATTTTATTTAATTGTAATTAATTTATTTTAATTTAGGTAATTCATTTAATGATAGTGTAGTTTTAGGTTTAATTGTAACTTAGGTTAGGATTTATTTGACAGGTACTTTTGTCTTTATTTTAACTAGGTAGCTATTAAATAGTTAATAACTATTTAATAACTATTGTACCTAGTTAAAATAAATACAAAGTTGCCTGTAAAATAAAAATAAACCCTAAGATGGCTACAATGTAACTATTAATTATATTGTAGCTAGCTTAGGGTTTATTTTATAGGTAAATATTTAGTTTTAAATAGGAATCATTTATTTAATGCTAGGAATATTTATTTAGATTGATTTAAATTATCTTTAAGTTAGGGGGTGTTAGGGTTAGGGTTAGACTTAGGTTTAGGGATTAAACACTTTATTACAGTTGCAGTGGGCTCCGGGAGCGGCAGTTTAGGGGTTAAACACTTTATTTAGTTGTGGCGGTGTAGGGGGGGGGGGCAGATTAGGAATTAAACACTTTATTACAGTTGCGGTGGGCTCCGGGAGCGGCGGTTTAGGTGTTAAACACTTTATTTAGTTGCGGTGGTGTAGGGGGCAGATTAGGGGTGTTTAGACTCGGGGTACATGTTAGGGTGTTAGGTGTAGAGACTACCATAGAAATCAATGGGATATCGGGAAGCAGCGAACATGAGCTTTCGCTGCTGTCAGGCTCCCATTGATTCCTATGGCATCCACGGCCTCCAGGGCGGTAGATTGAAAACCAGGTACGCTGGGCCGGAATAGTGGCGAGTGTACCTGGTAGTTTTTTTATAACTTCCAAAAGTAGTCAGATTGTGCTGAACTTGCATTCGGAACATCTGTAATGACGTAAGCATCGATCTGTGTCGGACTGAGTCATATGTTACTAAATTCTACTTTTGCTGGTCTGTAAGGTTTCATAACTACTGTGAATCAGGCTGGCCACAAATACGCTGCGGAATTCCAGCGTATTTGCCGTTGACAACTTGATAAATAGAGGTCATAGGCTTTGGTGCCAAGCATGTTCTCTGCCATTTTTGGGGACACTTTCTTGAACAAAGGAAGATTAACAATTCTTGAAGTCTATACCTGTGCACATTGTGAGTAAACCCTTTAAAGATGACCCAAAAGAAACTCTGGAATATGAAACATTGACTTGCTTATTTGGGTAAAGTATATCATTTTATATTTTAAAGCAAATACATTCATTATTGCTACAAATAATTGCAGTTAGTAGATTTAAAAGGGCACTTTGTATGTTAGCTTGCATGCATAATCCTGCGTGGTTTAAAACTAATCATTAATGCTAAGTAATTTATCTTTACAAATATATAATATATTTTAGAATTTGTCTTAATTGTAGATAATTAAGAATTAATTTCAGCTCAGATAAATTGGCATAGGAGTTGGTTGTTTGTGCAAATAATATATACAATTTCTGATGTTTTAAATTGGAGTTATATAGGATCAGTTGTGGCTAAATAGCTTAAGTATATTTGTCTGGAAATTAACAAACCATACCATGGCATCTCATTGTGATATTTAAATGCAACTCTGATTTGGGAGATTATTGTGAATAACGTAATTTTTATGATCTTTGTATAGAATATTGTAACAGCATAACATGTATAGTTTGATTCATAACCTGGTTCCTATAAATATAATTCAATGTCTCTATACATTTTAACTAATATAAAGCATTTAGGAATTGACATTAATTTTAATTGTTTTGGTATATGCATTTTATTGGGGGTTTGTTTTAAAGAATAATTATTAAATATATTGTATTATAACCCGACCATATACTGACAATGTGGTATGTTCAGAAAAATGAAACCCTTTCTGAACATCATTTTTTTCAATCTCAAAATATTCTGTATTTTGTATTCTGTATAAGTTATTTCCCAGATAGACAAACACATACAATAAAATATCCACACTTTTAACACCCACCTCCTTTTATAACTCTCAAGTGAGTAAATAATAGTAATTTTACATTGACCATATTGCATCTAGAGAACCATATGAGGGACAAATTGTTTGAAATTGTTTGAATACTATATATAAAAAGAGGTCTCGAGTGGGAGTTGGATTATTTTTGATGGTGATTAAAGTTGAATAAATGTTGTTGTTTTTTTTATATATTGGGTCATCTGATAGATCTATTACCTCTTATTTGAAAGGGAAGTCTTTTGTTCTTTACATTAGGGATCTTATGAGTATATTTATTGATAATTTTCCCTGAGGAAGAGATGGTTTTAGTCTTTTCCTTTTATTTCTCTATACCTGGCGTATATTGTTTTTAGATATTAACATCTAAAGGAGGAAAGTATTTCCCTCATTTAAATAATAATTCTAAAAAAAATATTTTGGCCAGGACAGAGGCATTGGACCCTCGAAATGTTGTGTAATTTAGACATGAGACATTTTCATACTCTCCTTATGATAGCATAAACATTACTTGATGTCTCATTTAAAAGAGGAATCTCTTCTTTTTACATTTATTGCCCTGGAAGGGCATTTTTTCCAGCCAATTCAGACTCACATATATGTGTTTAGGCTAGAGGGGGGTGCCTTTAACTTCTCTTGCCCTTCCTCCCTCATCCTAGAGGACACCATTGCTGACGACAAGTATGTAATCTGATGCACTGTAGCATATTTAAGGGCAGTGAGAAAAAAGTAAGTAATGATATTCATCATCATCATCATTATCATCATTATTATTATTATTATTATTAATAATATTAATAATAATAATAATATTAATTCATTTTTCATGATGCTTTTTTAGGTTTCATTAGTTATGGGGACTTAAATTATGAGTTTGGCATTCTTTTAAAATATCTACCTACTTTAAAGGGACATAGAAAACATTATTTTTTTAAGTGTTTTAAAAAATTAGCATGTCAATTGGATGTGAAATCTTTCATTCATACCTCATTTGCTGTAATGGTGTTCCAATAGTCAATCTCCACCCAACACTTGCTTTATTGGAGGGGCCAATTTGGACTTATTTCTGGAATAGATACAGCTAGTTACTGTCAGTTGCAATCAGAACCTGTATAACTAAATAAGAAACATGTTAACATGTCATAAAATATTGTTACATTTACCATTAAATGGGCATATTTTGTAAAACAAATATTATTATTTTTGTTTAGCTAGCAATACAACCTCTGTAAAATAACTGTGTCTTTTGTTTTATCTATAATGTTCAGACTTCCAAAAGGTCTTGGGCAGATGACCAGAGAGACAGATGCTCGTATTGCTTAGTGCTTTTTACAATGTAACAATGTGGCATGTGGCACCATAATGCTTTGAAATTTGAAATGCAATGATAGCTGAGAGATACTTGCCAGGAATATGATTTATATTTCTGAGTTCTGGGTACATTGTTCCTTCGGGTTCAGCTACATAAATTAATTATGGTGAAAAAGAAGATACGCGTATGGTGTTTACCTTGGAAATGGGATAATGTTCAGTTCTAATCTTATCTCGCTTTACTAGTATATAATATTGAGCACACTGATGGTTATCATCTGCAATTTGTTCTCAATGGCCACAAGCTGATTTGTTAGATGTGAAAAGAAAAAAATAAGAAAAAAATAAGACTTTTTAGAAGCTTCTACGTGTATATAGATTTTGCAAAACCAAAATAATTGACCTTTGTCAGAGATAAAGAGAATTATTTACTTACATGAAGAGGAGTGAGACAGAGAGATGGTATTATGAAGTGTGAATGTTTCAGCTTCTAAGCAGCCACACAATACTATTTATTCCGAGTCGATAGATGGTTATAAACTAGACTAGAAACTCTTATGTACAGCTTGGCCTCCATTACATATGCAGCGTCGCCCCGCAAAATCATCCGCCGCCAGTTTTTACGTGATTTTGGTATTACATATACGGAATAGCATACAAGTTACGCACGTATATTTCACCCGTCGCTCGCAATTATTACTTCCATAGGCTAACATGGGACCACGTCGTAAATCAGTATCCAATATCCAGCGCAAGGCCTTACGTGGCGAAAATGGAGAAATCTTACTCCATTTTTACCTCGCCATAAAAGGCAGCCGTAGCAGGCCTTGCGCTGAGTATGGGAGCACCATAACTCCCGAAAATGCCTGCAAAAATAAACTAACACCTAACGCATGCACAATGTTTATCTACCTGTCAACCGCAATAACTAATAAAGTCTATTAACCCCTATATCCGCCATCAAACCCACACCGCAAGTATTAACTAAATTATTAACCCCTAAATCTGCCAACCCCAATTTACCTCTTAATACTATAAAACCTTAATCTGCTATTAACTCACAACGCAATAAACCTATTCAAGTATTAACCCTTAATCTGCCATAGCCCACATAGCCTATTAAATGTATTAACCCCTAATCTGCCGCCGCCAACGTCACTGCCACTATAATAAAGTTATTAACCCCTAACCCTAACCTTAACACCCCCCTAACTTAAATATTATTTAAATTAATCTAAATAAAATTACTATTATTAACTAAATTATTCCTATTTAAAACTAAATACTTACCTATAAAATAACCCTAAGATAGCTACCATATAATTAATAATTACATTGTAGCTATTTTAGGATTTATTTTTATTTTACAGGCAACTTTGTATTTATTTTAACTAGGTACAATAGTTATTAAATAGTTATTAACTATTTAATAGCTACCTAGTTAAAATAAAGACAAATTTACCTGTAAAATAAATCCTAACCTAAGTTACAATTACACCTAACACTACACTATCATTAAATAAATTAAATTAATTAACTACAATTACCTAAAATTAAATGCAATTAAATAAAATAAACTAAAGTACAAAAAAACACAAACACTAAATTACAGAAAATAAAAAATTTACAAGAAGTTTAAACTAATTACACCTAATCTAAGCCCCCTAATAAAATAAAAAAGCCCCCCAAAATAATAAAATTCCCTTCCCTATACTAAATTACAAATAGCCCTTAAAAGGGCTTTTTGCAGGGCATTGCCCCAAAGTAATCAGCTATTTTACCTGTAAAAAAAGAAATACAACCCCCCAACATTAAAACCCATCACCCACACACCCAACCCTACTCTAAAACCACCCAACCCCCCCTTAAAAAACCTAACACTACCCCCTTGAAGATCTCCCTACCTTGAGCCGTCTTTACCCAACCGGGCACAAGTGGACCTCCAGAGGGGCAGAAGTCTTCATCCGATCCGGCCAGAACAGGACATCCAGACCAGCAGAAGTCTTCATTCAGGCGGCATCTTCTATCTTCTTCCATCCGGAGCGGAGCGGGTCCATCTTGAAGACATCCGACACGGAGCATTCTCTTCCATCCGACTGCAACTGAAGAATGAAGGTTCCTTTAAATGACATCATCCAAGATGGCGTCCCTTCAATTCCAATTGGCTGATAGAATTCGAACAGCCAATTGGAATTAAGGTAGGAAAAATCCTATTGGCTGATGCAATCAGCCAATCGGATTGAAGTTCAATCCGATTGGCTGATCCAATCAGCCAATAGGATTGACGTTGCATTCTATTGGCTGTTCCAATCAGTCAATAGAATGCAAGCTCAATCCTATTGGCTGATTGCATCAGCCAATAGGATTTTTCCTACCTTAATTCCAATTGGCTGTTCGAATTCTATCAGCCAATTGGAATTGAAGGGACGCCATTTTGGATGATGTCATTTAAAGGAACCTTCATTCTTCAGTCGCCATCGGATGGAAGAGGATGCTCCGCGTCGGATGTCGGGAGATCTTCAAGGGGGTAGTGTTAGGTTTTTTAAGGGGGGATTGGGTGGTTTTTAGAGTAGAGTTGGGTGTGTGGGTGTTGGGTTTTAATGTTGGGGGGTTGTATTTCTTTTTTTACAGGTAAAAGAGCTGATTACTTTGGGGCAATGCCCCGCAAAAAGCCCTTTTAAGGGCTATTTGTAATTTAGTATAGGGTAGGGAATTTTATTATTTTGTTTTTTTTTTAATGTTATTAGGGGGCTTAGATTAGGTGTAATTAGTTTAAACTTCTTGTAATTTTTTTTATTTTCTGTAATTTAGTGTTTGTGTTTTTTGTACTTTAGTTCATTTTATTTTATTGTATTTAATTTTAGGTAATTGTAGTTAATTATTTTAATTTATTTAATGATAGTGTAGTGTTAGGTGTAATTGTAACTTAGGTTAGGATTTATTTTACAGGTAAATTTGTCTTTATTTTAACTAGTTAACTATTAAATAGTTAATAACTATTTAATAAATATTGTACCTAGTTAAAATAAATACAAAGTTGCCTGTAAAATAAAAATAGATCCTAAAATAGCTACAATGTAATTATTAATTATATTGTAGCTATCTTAGGGTTTATTTTATAGGTAAGTATTTAGTTTTAAATAGGAATAATTTAGTTAATAATAGTAATTTTATTTAGATTTATTTAAATAATATTTAAGTTAAGGGGGTGTTAGGGTTAGGTTTAGGGGTTGATAACTTTATTATAGTGGCGGCGACGTTGGCAGCGGCAGATTAGGAGTTAATACATTTAATAGGCTATGTGGGCTCTGGCGATTTAGGGGTTAATACTTGAATAAGTTTATTGTGTTGTGGGTTAATGGCGGATTAAGGGTTAATAGTTTTAAGAGGTAGTTTGCGATGTTGGGGTTGGTGGATTTAGGGGTTAATAGTTTAAATAGGCATATTGCATTATGGATGGTTGTCGGTCTAGGGGTTAATACATTTAATATTAGTAACGAGGGGGGGATTGCAGATATAGGGGTTTTACGTGTTGGGCTTATTTTTTATGAGGCGTGTTAGACTTTTACGGGAGATTTGTTATTTTATTTTCGTAGGCGCCGGCAGTTTCTAAAGTGCCGTAAGTTACTAGCGACTCCAGAAATTTGTAGTTACGCTCATTTTTGGACATCACTAGTTTATCCGACTTACGGCACTTTATGAACTGCCGGCGGGGTTTATATAATACCCTGATGTGCGAGGTGAAATTACGAATGGCGCATGTTCCCACGCTTGCGCCGAAACCTGCACCGTATATTTGATCGTGCCCCTTGTAGGAAGACAAATATTATATATGGAGT